>NW_024355206.1:2189501-2537271 GCF_902729225.1 Pteropus medius | reverse complement strand
ACCAGATGGCGCTGCCGCCTTACACTTTCGGAAAACTAGCTAAAAGTGCTTAAAACCTGGCTGCTGGTCTTACAGAAAATCCATCGGATGGCGCTGCTGCCTTACTTTCAGGGAAATAGATGTGGTCGCTGGGAACTGGGCTGCTAGCTGTATAAACCCGGTCCATGCAGTTAAGATAAAGGGACTCAGGTGCCCTGACCCTTGGCTCACCAACCCTTTTGTGTTCTGAGATACCTAGGAAGTGCCCTTGAAAAATAGTAAGCTACCTATTTTGCTGAGCGACCTAGAGGTAATTCGCACAACCTCTGTACGTTTTTGTTTCTACATTTTCAAAATGGGTGCGGTGGAGTTTGGCCGATGTTGATTCTTTCAACATATGTTGAGCCTTGTGAAATGGACAGGATGCTGATCTGGGTAAGGGAAAGATACGCTTTCAAATGGGATAAAACTCGTACATCATAGGAGAGGCTAATAGAGAGATGGTGATTTTTATTAGTTCCTACTTCGTGGGGTCTTGTCACATCAGGGAGGAGAAAAACCATGAAAGAGGAGGCAAAGAGACTGCTGGTGCGTATTTACACATGCCATTATGTGTTGTGACTCTTTTCATGCTTATCGTAACAACCCAGCATGGTAGGTGTGATAAGTTCCATTTTACCAGTGAGGAATCTGAGGCTCAGAGATGTTAGGCATCAGGCTCAGAGTCACACAGCCAGGAAGTGGTGGAGCCGGGTCTGGAAGGGGAGTGTGTCTGATTTCAAAGCCAGGACTCCCTCCGCCGACACCAACCCCTAGGTGTCCTGCTTTACACCCTGCTACCAGTCGACAGGGGCTCTGTTATCCATCTCCTCGATCGGGAGTGAACCCCACTTTTCTCCCCAGATGTTTCACTGGGGCAGGATCTCTCTGCTTTCTGTCTCCCCAGCAGCCCTGGATGCTGAGCGCTGCCTGGGAGAGATGCGACTCCCCTTCCCTCCTGGTCTCCTCCCGCTCATCCAGGCCCCCCTTCTCTGGTAAAGGATAGGCACCTACTGAGTGACACCAATTTGCCGCCTTCTCAAGTGTGAATGAGATTTCTAATAGGGCCGGCTGCCTACTGGCTTCAGGCAGGGTTAGGAGTGAAGGGGACATTGAAGAGGCAGGAAATGGGGAAGAAGAGAGCCCATTTGGAGGAGCCGAAGGAGCAGCCGAGATAGTGACATCAGCAGCCTTTGGGTGGAACTGGAGGGCTGATCTGGTTAAGAGAGGTTAAGTGCCTGGTCAAAGGTCATGTAGCTAGCAAGTGATATTGGCAGGTGAGCTCTGCTAATGGTTGCATCTTTCGTATTCCCTAAAGGAGGACAAATCCCAACCCAATTTAGGTTTATAAGATGCTTTAGTGTTCCAAAGGACAGACTTTTCCAGCCTTCTCTGCTTCTGGATGGACCCCCGGGTGCCCGTGGCGGCCGAGAGGGTGGAGGAAGGCGAGGATATACTTGGTGAGGACTAAGGAGTTTGCTGCTTGATAAATTTATTCTCGTTGAGGGTCTCCTCACTGGGACTTGATGACATCCTTAGGGCAGAATGCCCCCCAGATGGAGAAAGGCTGGAAAATGGTGTTGACTGCTGTTACTGCCAGTGTGGGGTGGCCCCCAACCAGAGTTGGGGGGCTGGGCTTTCCCACCCATTTTTGCTTTGATGACATCTGGGGACCCAGCAGCACCGAGGCAGATTTTGGGGCCAAGAAGACGTTCCCTATGCACAAGTCCACTCTCAGCCCTGGGGGAGGCACCAAGCACGTCGGCCATGAGCATGTGGGCCTCTGTGCCCACACACACTGCTGGAGAAGCCAACCTCACACTGTGGGTGCCCTTCCGAAAACGATTGTTGGGTGAAGGGTCGTGAGCGACTGAGGGGAACTCTCTCCGGCCCTCGCCGGGTGGTGGGCCCCAGCCCCCTCACCCAAGGCCCTCCACTCACCCCCGGTCTGCCCTGGCTTCTGAAGACTCCACCTGGGGCGTGCTGCCCGGGGGCGTCCAGGGTGGTTTCCACAGGCGTTCCCTAGGAGACAGAGAAGGCCTCGAAGGGAACAGGAGGAATGGGAAGCAGAAAGGGGACCCGGCCCGCCCCCGCCCCCGCCCCCGCCGTGAGGGCCCGCACCGTGTGGCAGACTGGGACTTGTTGTTGAGCACAGAGAGACAACAACAAAATCACCGGTCTTCCAGACAGGGCAGGCCACCCAGATCCACGCCGGCTGCCCGCACTGCCAAGGCCACCTTCTCCTCCTCCGCTCCCCCAGCTCCCAGTTCTCTGGCGCCTCTTCTCAAAATGGGGGGGGTGGTGGTGGTGAGTTCTTATTTTTATTTTATTTTATTTTTCCCCGGACTGCACCATACTTCCTTTCATCATAAGGAGCTCTTGATTTTGCAGGGAGGCAGGTAGGTGGCTCCTTCGTCCACCTCCCTTCATTAATCATTAACACCGTGCTGTCATGGAGAGGGGGGCAGAGCAGGAGCTCCCGGGACTGGTGACTGCTGTCTCCCAGGTCCCCTCGCTGCACCGCCTGCAAGTCTACGGTCACGTCTCATGGCGACAGTCCTCCCAGTGCCCACTGAGCCGCGTCTCAGAACGAAGCGAGGGTGCCGGGGCAACCATAGTATAAAGTACGGGAGATGAGGAAATGGTTTTGGGGCAGAGAGGGGTGGACTTCTGTCCTTTGCTGTCCCCAGTCCCCCCAGGCCCAGCACTGGGCTCCCTGGTTAGCTTTCCGAGCCTAGGGCCCTGATGGAGAGGCCGGGCTTGAGGCCTGGGCCAGCCTCTAATTGCGCTGGGAGAACACAGCCGCTTCCTAATTAACAAAAGCCACAATATCCTGGTGGCTCAGAGAGCATGGCCCTAATTGTGTTTCTGCAGCAGCTGAAGGATCATTACTCTCCCCTATTGGTGCTGCTTTTAATTTTTTCTCTTTTTAATTGAAAACTCTTCCTCTGTGGCCCAGCCCTCCACCCTTCTGTCCACTCCATCCAGAGTGAGGAAGAGCTTGCATGGAGACTTATCAAGGGAAAGGAAGAAGGCTGGCAGTCGCCAGCCCCGAGGCCCAGCCTCTTCCAGCCGTCAGCCCTAGACAGGTGGGCCTGACAAAGCCAGGTTTCCCCATGGAGGATGTATGGGAGAGGTGTCCTCCCAAGGAGGCTAAGACCCTCTTCTCCCTACTCCCCAGCGGGGTGCTGGTTCTTCAACCCTAAGCCACAGGGAGCTGAGGACCACCCCCCGCCCCACAAAGCAACAACAAAAATACCAAAAAAAACTAATCAAAGAAGAGAGAGGAATTTGTTGTCTTTTCTTTCTTTTAAAATAGCAAGAATAATAACCTGTGCTTCTTTGGTACCGTTGAGAAAGCGCTAGCACATCACCCTTGGTGTGTGGTCTCAGAGACAAAGCCCCTAGTGCTAACATTAGAGAACCAGGCTAACTAGGGTGCCAGGTATTAACCAGCGGGGTTAGGGACCTTAGCATTCCTGGAAAAACACGCCTTCCTCAGGGAGCCCTCAGGTAAACTTCACGTGGTGATAGATAAACTAAAATCTATTCCAAAGAGCTTGGAGAGGATCTTGCTGTAAGCTCACCGCGTGCGCGAGCGGACTCTTCTGCTCATTTTTCTATCCCAGCGTCTGGCACAGACACCGGTTGGCAAAGAGGTAGGGTTCAGAGACAGAGTGGGATCCTTTTCATTGGCTCTTTCCTTGCAGGACCAGTGAAGATGGACTTGAGCCTGACAGTGGCCCCAGCTTCCTAAACTCTCCCTGGGTCGGGGGAAAATGCAAGCAGCGAGAGAGGCCGCTATAGTCTCAGGGAAATGGACCTCGAAAAAAGTGACCTTCCCTTGAGCCCACTGACTCCCTCTTTCCGCTTCTAGTTTCTTACCTCTGAATTTAGAGCCATCCCCTTAGCAACGCTTGTTTCCATGGTTTCCGTCCTGACAATGATCTCCAAGCCCCTCCTCTCTTTTTCTTTCTGACAGTAATGGGTGATAGGGATCCTCGGTGTGGCCACTCCACATAACCATGGTAACAATTAACTGGGCCTCCATTTATCTTTTGTGAGGAGCGCTGGGGAATATGAAGCATTTGGAAGGCAGAGGTGGGGGAGGGCCCAGGCTAGAGCCATCATCATAAAGAGGAAGTTAAGAGACTTGTCCTAATACTAGCCGGTAGGATTCAGTTCAAACATTTGTCGAACCCTTATTTTAAGCATGACTAAGCTCTAGGAAAGCCAAGACATAACCCCTAAAACCGAAGGGTTATAGTCTAGCACTGGGGCTCATGGTCCCACTGAAACCCTGGCACAGATGGGGCCGCTAAAGGCGGTGGCTCTTGATGGCATTGTCATGATTGAGTGTCTGTTCACTCCCAGCATCTCCTCCAGCCAAGAACCAAGAACAGACTGACCGGGGCGGCGGTGGTGGGGAGAGGGGGGTTCTGTACTCACTTAAAGCTTCTCCAGGGCTGTTGTGAGAGGGCTTCTGTCTTGGAAGAGAGTGCGCCGTGATGCTCCTTCCCTTTAAAGAAGCGAAGATTAATGCCAGCATCCCTCAATAGGACTGTTTGGTTTTGGGAGAAAGAAGGAAACAGGCCTGCCCACTTTCAGTGCCACGAGGGGCTGTGATAACCTCCAGTTCCAGAGATCCCCATCACCTACCTGTCACAAGCCTTCCTGGGAAGCGATGGGTCTGCTGCTCTTACACTGAATTAGAGAGTCATCACCCCCATTCACCCAGCTTTTCTGCTTGTCACTGAAAATGCAGGCCAAAAGGGTAGCCGTGAAGAATTCAAGTAGAAAAACAAACAAGCGAAACTACCAGGGGACCCCAAACTTGGGCAAAGGGAATTCAAAAGCTGAGACATCGATTTGTCATAGATAACACAGCTCTTCCTTCTTCTAGCTTTTCATCCTCATCCCCAGAAGTTTTCACCAAACCCCTGAGGGTGGAGACCAATTCTGTTTTTCCAGGGGAAATGACAAAGATCCCTGGACCCTTTGAGTGCTCATACCAGTAACCTGCATGGACTTGCAAAGATAATAATGACATATTAAAAAACAAAACAAAACCATAGAACAATGTATTATTCAGATGTGTTCAAGTAAGCGACAAATAAGGTAGCAAATTTTATTCTTGCAAGTCATATGTAATCTGGATTATCCAAAGCAAATCCTAGCCTCTGGGTCCTAGAAATCTTGAGTCCCATCTTTTGCTCCTGGAAAGAACTAAGGCAGAGTCAGTCATTCTGGGTGCCCTGCTCACTCGGCTAGTCGGAAAAAGATAAATGGCATCTTCTGATTCGCGAACAAAGCAATACACACTAACCAACAAAAAAACGATTTTCCCTTTTTGGCCAATAAGATCTCAGTTCTCTTCTTGAAAAGAAGGTAGACCCTTTGTCTATAAAGAAAATGAGCAGAAAGGGATTAATAATAATTTTTTTTTTTAAAGCTATGGGACATTATCGATGTAATCAATGATGGCTGCCCCAGAGAATTCGTAAAGGCAGGCACTTATTTGGGAAGAAGAATTCAAAAAGCATACCAGCGGCCTGGTCTGGACTAAAAAGAAGTTTCTATAGTAACATGAGAGGAAAAAGCATTTTAATGTAAATGTCTCCAAAATGATATCTAGCCATTCTATGAAGGGGTTTTTTTTTTTTTGGCCTTTGATTTAGATTGAAATTACACTTATTTAATTTTTTTTTTTTAACATTAGCAATGGGTGAAAGAATTTGTGAAGGAGAGAAAAGGAAGTAAACGTGCTTTTACTGATACGGAGAATCACAAATAAAGATATGCTAGTCACTGCAGGAAACTGAGATCTCCTCCAATCCTGTGTCATCCAGTGACAGCCCAGCTTAAGACAGGGTTTTGTTTGGGAAAGAAAAAAGCTCATGGCTCTTAAGTATTCTACATGGAAGAGTGCACAGAACCCAGGTTGTTCTATGGCCTTCTTAGCAAGTTCCTCTTAAACCGTTCCGAGGATGTTACAGTTGCCTTTGGAAAATTAGCGGTAAAATAACTTCCCACTCAGGTCTTACAAATGGGCAGCGGCAGGCAGGGCTGGAAAGGTAAGACGCGGAGTCGATGTTTGCCAATCGAGGGAAATGGGAAAGAACAGAGTATTAGAATAAGTGCTGTCTTTGCTAATTATGAAGGCAGTTCTGGAGAGGAAGGGAAGAGAACCAGATGTGGCCGGTGCTAGTGGCTGTTCGCTGAGGGAGCCCCATTTCTACCTGCCCGTGCTTCTGTGTGGTTTGTGGGGAGCAGTAAGAAAAAGGGGTAATCTGGAATTCAGCGTGCCTTCCCCCACCAAGGAGGGTGTTCAGGGAAGAAGGAACCACTACCAAACCTAGGAGAAAGCCTCTCTTTACCAGAGAGACCTTTGTTAATTTCCCGGTCCCTCTCCTGTTCATCCATAAAGAGCAAATGTGTTTTAAGGGTGGCCGCTTCGCCCAGCATCTTGACTTAAAAGGAAAAATTCACCCCAGCAGATATTTTAAAGAATCAAGGTGCTCACGGATAATTGGTGGCCCAAACCCCTCCATTCACTGCAACCAAGGCAACAGGAAGCTGGGGCTGGTTGCCTGGTAACCACACTCCAGTGCCGGGGTCCTGTCCGCTCGCCTGCTCCCCCACCTCCGTTAGCCCTTTTGTGATGATGTCTCCCCCTCCTCTGCAGCTTCTTTGCTCCGTGGCAGAGCAGTCATTCTCACACAAAGAGCAATTTGGGCTCCTTTGGCTAAAAATGTGGACCTTGATGTTCGTTTTGGAAAGATTTCATCCACACCCAGTAATTGCGACCCAGCTAAAATATGCTTCTTACTTTGGCCCCAATATCTATCTGCTCCATCCTATGAGTTTCCTTTCATTCAGCCGCGTTACGGTGTATGCAGATTGTGGGGAGAGGGGGAGGAGAACACGACTTGGACGTGGCGACCTGGGGGTCCCGGCACATCCACTGTCCCGCTCGTCCCCATGCTCACCCCTGACACAGGCATGCTTCTTTTTTCTTTGGCACCAAGTTATAGTTATTCCAACTGGTCTTAGAGAAGGGGAGATAGAATGCCCTCCCACAACCCGACTCCTAAACCCCTGGTGAAATGGGGAAAATGAGTCCCCCCCCTTTTCGACGAACCCTGCCTCACCTCCTGGCCTCCTGCGCGTGGGCCCGGGTCGGAGAGCGCGCACTGCGTTGCTGCAGAGCCGCGCGCGAGGACGGATCCCAGGCGCCGTCGGGCCGTGGCGCTGTCCAGCCTCTGGTGCTGAAGCTGGAGGCTCCGATTCGCCGTGGAGGGGCCCTGAGGACATTGAGCAGCCAATTCTGACCCGAAGGGCACGCGCTTTGTCCGCCGGTGGAAAAAGGAGACACTAGGAAGTATCTGCGCCAGATGAGCTTTCTCAGTAGACCTGGCTCCCAGGGGTGCGCAATCCCCTGTGCCTCTCCTTTCCCCTCCCCAGGTTAGTAGAATTATTTGCCTCAATGGCAGATAATAGGGAAAGCTCCTTGCACTGGGCTGCCTGCCCAGGTTCTTCCTGGCTCTTCTCACGCTTTCTTCTCCGGCGCCGGGCTCCCTGAGCGTCCGCAGGCGGAGATCTGGCGGCGGGTCGTGGCGGTCGAGGCAGGGAGGGAGAAGAGGCCTGGGACGCCTGACCCCGCCGCTGTCCTGCACGCAACAGGTCGGCCGCGCCTGGGATCTGAGGCGGCGGCGGGCTCGGGGAGACTGTGCGCGGAGAGCGCGCACTCCTGAGGCCGTGGTTCTGCCCATCTCCGAGGGGGCGCCCGACCGAGCAGGAAAACGCCAAGCCGGGTTTGGGCATCGCCTCGGGGGCGGCCACGAGGACTAGACGCTCCCACACCTCGTGCTGGCTTAGCACCCCACAGGAACGCTCAGGTGCCGGGCTGCGGAGCCGCCCCCTCTCTTCTCAGGCTCCTTCATCGCCTTCCCTCCTCCTAGTGACCGTGGCTGCGAACAGGGCGCCCATGGCAGATGCCAAGCCCAGCTGCCCCCTAAGGTGGACCTCCAAAGCAGCCCCGAGTTTAGCTCCAGTCGGCTGCGCCTCCAGTCGGGAGCCCTGACCTGGGCGGGGGAGGGTTGGATGAGAGACCCTGTTGGGACTTTACCTGGCACAGGGGCGCCACGGCCCGGAAGGAAGACCTCTGCCTCCCACTTCTTTCTGGAAGAAAGCCCTCTCACCGCCCCTCTGCCGGCTGGTCGCGTCTCCCTCCAGAGCTGCAGAGCAGGGGAGGGGGGCGAGGGGCGGGGTGTGGAGAGAGTTGGGGGTTGAGGAAGATATTTTGTGAAGCACCCCTTGAATACTTGCCTCTCTTGGGCAATGCTCTGGCCAGAGCGGTGGCCGCGCTGCCACGGCGGGTCTAGAGTCCGGTGTGGTCTTCCTCGTGCAAACAGTCGCCCCGGCTGCGGGGGCCTGGAGGGAACAGCTGCTTTAAAGCCGAGACCAACTCACAGTGGGCCTATCAGGGCCACTGACGTCCATGACGTCATCCAGAAGGGAAGTGGGGGGGTGTCACCGGGCTTCACAGCCAAGTCCTCCGTGGTCATGGCAACAGCTCTGTGAGGTCCGTGGGCTTGGCAGCTGGCCGCCTTTTCTGTTTCCTGCCGCATGGTTGGGCTCCGGCATCTCGAGCTCCTCCGGGGTGGGAGCTGGAGTAAATTCATCATTAGTGCTGAAGCCAGCCTTACCTGCAAGGGAGATGGCACTAGAGCTTGTCCTAGGTCCGCCTCTCTGTCCGCATTGTCCTCATCGTGTTCCGGCTCCTGGGCTGAGCAGGGCAGGAGAAGGGCTGTCTGATCCCAGAAAGTCTCAGAGGATGAGCACGAAGTCGCCTTTATTTCCACAAGGACGTTTCCTGTAGTTCTCCTTCCCTGCCCATCACGCTGTAGGAGAGAGAAAATATCAACCTGTACTTTACACCATATACAAAAATTTATTCAAAAATGGATCAAAGACCTAAATGTAAGAGCTAAAACTACAAACCTGAACGGAAACATAGGTGTGATGTAAGTCTTTGTGAAATTGGGTTAAGTAAAGGTTTCTAAAACATGACGCTGAGAATACAAGCAGCCAAAGGAAAAAGTAGATAAATTGGACTTAATCAAAATTAAAAACTTTTGTGTTTCAAAGGACACTACCAAGAACATGAAAAAAACAATCCACAGAATGGAAAAAAATATTTGTAAATCATATATCTGATAAAGGCCTAGGATCCTTAAAGAATTTTTACAACTCAATAATAAAAAGAACCAAATTTAAAACTGGGTAGCCGATTTGAATATACAGTTCTCCAAAGAAGGTATACAAATAGCCAGCAAGTGTATGAAAAAGTGTTCAACGTTATTAGTCATTAGGGCAATGTAAATCAAAGCCAAAACGAGATATGCTCGCTAGGATGATTTTATAACTGGACAATAACGAGTGTGAGCAAAGGTGTGGAGAAATTGGAACCCTCATACATTGCTGTTAGGAGAGTAAAATGGTCCAGCTACTTTGGAAAACGGTTTGGCTGTTTCTCAAGAGCTACCATATGACCCAATAATTCCACGCTTAGGTATATACCCAAGATAATTGAAAACGTGTGTTCGCGCACAAAAAGTGCACACAGATGTTCATAGCAGCATTATTCATAACAGCCTAAAAGTAGAAACAACCCAAATGTCCCTCGACTGATAAATAAATAAACAAAGGTGGTGTATCCATATAATGGAATATTAGCCATAAAATGTACTAAAGTATTGATACATGCTACAGCATGGATGGACCTTGAAAATCTTACGCTAGCGAAATAAGCCGTTTGCAAAATAAAGTATGATTCCATTTATATGAAATTGTTTCCCAAACTAGCAAATTTATAGAGACAAAGAGCAGGGTTGCCGGGGACTACAGGGAGGGGAAAATAGGGAGTGATTGCTAATGGGTGCAGGGTTCCGTTTTGGGGTGATGAAAATGTTCTCGATTTCGACAGCGGTCATGATTGCACAACCCTGTGAATATACTGAAAACCACCTGCACAAAGTTGTTTGATGGTAGGAGTTGATGTTTGACCTTGGGGAGCCCTTCGACTTCCACGTTACAGGTTCCCTTTAGTCAAATGGGAATGGCAACCATTCTTATTCTATGTGATAGGATTCTGGTGAGCCTCAGATATGCTCACACAAGAGAGCACTTTGAAAACTATAAAAACTATAAATTTTGTTTAATGCTGATACTATTGTTGTCACATAAAATGAAATGGCAAAAACATAATGAGCTAAGAACGGCTTAACCTGAGATTTACAGCTAGAGCACACTCTAATTTTGAATCAGGTTATAGATAAAGAGAAGGTACTCAATTTCCTCTTCATGTGTCTCTGGGGCGTCCTAAGCAGTGCAGATAAAGGCCGCTTGCCCAGGGAGGTGATTGAGAAGGCCCCGGGCCTAACGGTGAGCATCGATCCCTCCTCTGGCAGTCTACTGGACTGTCCGTCAGAAGAGCCTCTTAGTGAAAAGTGGCAGACCAGGCAACTGAAGGCAGCTCGTGGAAGTGATCAGTTAGTTTGTCACAGAGGCAAATCATTGGAGGGAGATTACAGGTGAGTTCTTGGCATTCTTGGGACAGGAAGTCCTGCCAGGCTTGCTTCTGAGCCTCATCTCTTCCTGCCCTTGGGAAGGAAATTGATGAGTTCGCTAATATGTAAGGGAGATGCAGCCCTGGCCGCTTCTGATCTCACTATTGTTACTAAAATGATCTGAGCCTTTAGGCTAGAGTGGGAGAAAACAGTTGCCTGGGGGAAATTTCAATAAAATCATTGTTTTCTTATTGGTAGAAATCTTGTTAAGTGCTCCAAGGATCTTGATTTTATGGAATTGTGTTCCGAAGCCCCTGGCAGCTGTCGCTAAGATTTCATTCTGAAATAACATTTCCTCCTAGTAAAAAATGTCTTGTCTCTCCAGGCTCTGGGGCTCAATGACCTTCATGAGTTTTTGAGTCTAGGAGACCCAGGGGTGAAGTGGAGGTTTACAATTTTTGTCAAACAAACAAACACACACACACACACACACACACACACACACACACACACACACCTCTTAGCTGACCTACAAGATGAAGTAGGGACATCCATTGCGTTGTACATTCTGTGGGTTTTGACAAATCTATAATGACATGGATCTATCATAAAGAATAGTTTTACTACCCCTCCAAATCCTCTGTGCTCCACCTTTTCACCCCTCCCTCCCCACAATGCCTGGCAACCACTAATCTTTTTTACTGTCTCCATAGTTTTGCCTTTTCCAGAATGTCATACAGTGAGAATCTTACAGCACGTAGACCTTTCAGATTGGCTTCCTTTGCTTAATAGTATGCTAAATGATATTCAGTTACCTGGATGGTTCACAGCTTATTTATCCATTCACTTACTGATATGGACATCTTGGTTGCTTCCAAGTTTTGTCAATTGTCTATAAAGCTGCTATAAACATCTGTGTGCGGGCTTTTTGTGTGGATAGATGTTAAGTTTTCAACTCATTTGGGTAAATACCACATACCTCCCCTTAACTTAAATTTTTACTTAAGATACACCTTGAAGATCATTCCATATTAGTACATAAAGTATCCTCATTAGAACTAGCGATGGCAGAGTGTCCCATTGGAAAGATTCCATTGTTTTCCACTATTTAATTGGTCCCTTGTTGATAGATGTTTAGGTAGATCTTGATCTTTTGATCTCTCAATGATGTGACAGTGCATTAGAGCTTCGTGTGGGTGCAAGTATTATTTTAAGGTAAATTCCTGGAGGCGGACATGCTAGAAGAGGGCATGTGTATTGGTAATTTCCACAGATATTAATGAATCATCTCCCTATTAAGGTTTTATCAATTTGCACTTCCATTAGCAATATACGAGAGAGCTGCTTTTCTCACACTTGTATAACACATCACCAAATGATTCGATTTTGCACCTTCATAGTGAAAAATTATACCTCAATGTAGTAGTTTAAACTACTTTAAAGTTCTTGACTTTTAACATTCATGCCGCAACGTGTACAAATCATAAGTATCCGTTTCCATTCATTTTTCACAAAGTGAATTCATCTGCGTAATGGCACCGGATCAAGAAATGGAATTTCATGAGCCTAGCTCTGCACCCTTCAAGATGATATGATCACCATCCTAACTTTTAACATCTTCAATTAGTCTGGCCGGTTTTTGATGTTTATGGACATGTAATCATGTAGTCCTCTTCTTTAACTTAACATCTCAGTGTAGTCTTATTTTGTAATTACTCTTATTGTAAGTGCGATGGACGTTCATGTCACATGTTTTAAGAGTCATTTCTGAAATTTCCTTTTCTGTGAACTCTAGGTTCGTATCCTTTGGCTATGCTTCTCTTCTGCCGTTAGACTTATTCCTACTGGTTTACAGGAGATCTATATATAGGAAACTAGCCTTTTGTCTGTAATATGAGTTGCAAATATTTTTTTCCCAGTTCGTAATTTGCTTTCGGTGGTTTTTGCTGCATAGAATTTTTAATTCTTAGGTGATTAAATGTATTAGTCTTGTGGGGTTTCTGAGGTTTATGTCATAGTTAGAAAGGCTCTTCTCATGCCAAAGATTTTTTTTGATTACCCATAATTTGTCTAGTTTTTGTTTACATTTAAATCTTCAAACCAAGTGGTTGTCTTTTATTTCTAAACAAGTTGTAATTTGATTCTTTTTTCTTAACCTAAGACTTATTTAGGAGGATATTTTAATTATTTTTCTTGGCAGATAGTATTTTGGTTATTATTTTAAAATTATTAACCTTGAATATTTTTTCATTGTGTTCAGAGACTATGGACTCTTTATGATTTTCGAGGTTTAGAATTTGTCTGAGTTTCTTCTGTAGCCCAGTGAACTTTTGAGACTGTTTCCTGGATGCTGTGTATGTGCATAATTTTATCGGATTTCCTGTGTATTAGTGTGCGTATATGTGTGTACATAATATATTCGCATCTGCAATATACATTTATACGTGATCAAGTTTAATGTTATCAAATTTTGTATTTTACCTGATATCTGATAGATACTGTCACAACCCTCTGTCACATGGATTTATTAATTTTGCCTTGTTTTTCTATGGATTTTTGCTCCATATATTTTAAAACCATGCTCTTAAGTGCATAAGGAATCATGATCTTTATTTACTTTAATTTTGTACACATTAATGCACACACGAATTCTCAGTGTTCAAAAGCAAACAATACAGAAACAAGTGAAAAATCACTATTCAGTGTTACGTTCAAACAATGAGATGCCAACAGATTGACAAAATGTTACATTCTTTGATGGCAAGTGTGCAAGAAAGGTAGACACCTTTGTAACTGCATGTGAAAGTGTAACTAGGAAGAGTTCTTAGAGCATCATCTGGCATGAGTTAGAAGTACAATAAGTGTGGCCTCTTATTGCAAGTGGAATTACTGGGCATGGCATTTTAAAATTCGGCAGATACTATCAAATAGTCCACTTAAAAAGCTCTCATCGCTCTACGTGAAACCCATTCTGCTCCGAGTCCCCACCCATCTTCCGAGAGAGGGAGATGCACTTGAAGGCATGCTACCTCTCCCGTCCATCAGCGTTGTACAGAGCTTCTGGGTCGTGGGAGATGCCGAGAGGTCGGAGTGGCCCCTCCGTGGTGCCCCAGCTCCCATGGTCTCCCCTGGCGTCATGCATTGCACCGGCTGCCCACGTGGTTTTTTTCTTGCCCAGAGGCGCTGGGTTCAGAAGCCCTGCAACGCGGTTGGGAACCCAGGTGCCCAGACCCACCTGAAATCTTACCATCCCGTTAGGGCCACGGCTGGGGAGCATGTCCAGGTCCTTGAATAGTGGAGACTGGCAGACACAGACCTCTGTTTCCTGCCTGGACCCCAGTCAACCCTTCTTCCTCAACATCGCATATCTCCTCTTGCCCCGTCCAAGACTCCTCGCATTACCTCATGTTTCTGTGGCTTCATGTTTTACAGGAAGGGGAGAGGCCTTTGCCTACAGGCTGTTTCTGCTTTCTGTCCCATTCCAAGGTAAGGAATTGCAGGTACTAGTCAGCCACTAGAATTGAGGAGGCAGGAATGAAAATGGAAGGGTAAACAGGTAAAGTGTGCGATTTCATAAATTACCCGGCCCCGCTGTTATTACGATTTCACCCTAAAGACCAACACTGCTTTGTTCTTTCCCAGCTCACTTTACCTATGCACCCCTAACACACACACACACACACACACACACACACACACACGCCATTTAAAAAGACAGATGGGAGCCCACACCAGCCAGGCCTTTCTCGCATCTCTCAGTGGAGCAGAGACCCACATTCAATAGCTGCTAACTAGGCTCTCTGGCCCTGGCCTCTCTCACGTTTGCCTTTCCTGTGGGATCATCAAGGTTGCCTGGCAACCATCAGCAGGTCGGCCTCTCACATGGTTTCCTTGAAGAAAATGGCAAAGCTCTCGTTCCCGTCTCAGGCCAAGTAAGGCCTAATTGGTGTGAACCGGGAAGCAATCGCAGAGGGGGTTTGTAGCGGTGGCGCCAATGGTGGAAAAAGGCGTGAAGACCATAAAGGAGGGCCTGGAACGGGCACTTGGGAGCCCGTGTGAAAATAGCCATCATTTCTTAATTTTATCCCTTACCGCTTCCAGGATGGGACCTGGAGCAGGGCATCACAAGGATGGAACGTTCTGGGATCACGTCTGCGCTGCAGGTGAAGGAATAGGGAATCTTGAATCTGGAGAAGGCCCCTCTGGAGCATGGAGACATGGTTGTCTTTAAGTATTTGGAGGCTAAGGGTGCAGAGAAGGGGTGAGGCTGATTCTAGTTGGCAAGAGAGGGGAGCAGGTGCAGCCCTTCTCTTGAGGCAGTGGTTTCAAAAACTGTCAGCGGTTCATGGAGGAAGGGGTTTGTCTCGGGAAGGTGGTGAATTCCCCTCAGCATAGGCATGCATGCTGGGGAAGGATGTGCACGGGTGAGTACTGATGTTCTCATGTGTCTGTCCGCGCCTGTGACACCTCATCTTGGACAGGTCTGCATTCCTGGGTAGACAGAAGTAGCTCATGTGTGGGCACTGGGTCTGCCCCCCACCCGTATCCTGGGTCCTGAGAAATGGCTCCTATCTGGTCTTCACTGGCAAGTGCTGAGTGGGCTGTGGATGTCCTCTTCACTCGCCATGGGAATCCCAGCCCCAGGTCTGGTCGAGTTGGTGCCGTCCATGTGGCTGGGCTGCTACTGGGGCCACTGATTGAAGAGTGGAGACTGGGCTGGTCTCGTGGGATGGAGAGTAGAACGAACCGGCCCACTCTTACGTGAACCGGGGACAGGTTAAGGGTTATAAGCAGGACTTTTGCAGACTGGAAAATCGTGGAGTGCATGAGAGGAGGTGGAGAGAGAGAGCTTGGTGTCAAGTGACATTGAACTTCATTTCAGATGCTGGGTCTGTCAAACTAAGGTGAGGACAGGTAAGCAGGAGAAGCAGGCTCCTGAGGGACCAGCCGTTGCGCAGTGAGTGACCTGAGCTGCTGTGTAGGGAGCAGCTGAGATGTGCCAGGTGCTTTCCATGTAATCACCTTTGATCGTCACAACAACCAGCAGGGCGAGGATATTACCCCACCTTACAGGTGAGGAAACTGAGGCATAGAGAGGCTGAATGCCTTGCCCAGAGGGACTTAGGAAATTGCAGAGTCAACATTCAAACACAGGTGTGCCCTCTTCAAATTCCACCTCTTTCTACCCCCAGCTGGAAGGGATCCAGCTACAGTTTTGCACCTACAGCCAGGGCTCTGTGGTTGTGGGGTTGTGGGGTGGGGTATTAAACCTGAGAGCTTAGCATCACTCGGTTGCGTGTTTTTTTTGTAGAATTTTTCTTTTAAATTTGTAAGTAGAGGGATAACATAGAGTATGTGCAGAAAGGACAGTTAAGTGTACAGCTGGGTGACGTTGTACACATGTCCACACGTGTATAATCATCACCTAGGATACAGAACATTTCCAGCAGTCCCAATCAAGATTTTTTTTTTAAACACCAATCAGAACCCTATTGGAACAGCTAAATATATATATCGATGGGTCACATGCCACTAGGTAGAGCCTAACGAGATTTGCTAACACAGGTACTGTGTTTTCTCCCCAAATGCTGTGGTTTCTAGGGCCCAGAAGAAGAGGGACGAGGCGATTGCACGGCAGATAAGCCCCCGAGCCCACCGTCTGAGATGATTACTGGTCCCCCCACCGTCTGAGATGATTACTGGTCCCTGGGCTGCTGCTCTGGTTCGGTCTGCTATGGAGAGAGGGCAGCCTCAATTAAACTCTCCCCGTTCCGGCCCCTGACTCCACTGCTCTGTTAGTGAGGTCCGAATCAATCCGTGTTTAAACTACCAGGAGCCTGAGAGCGGGTCCCCACCCAGCACACGCCATCACTAGAGACGCATCTCTTCAGAGTCACAGAGATGTTTCCGAAGTGTTCCCTGGAACACAGACTGCTGCCTTACAGCCCTTGGCACCTGGGAGGTTTCATTCTCATTGGCAGGCGTTCGGGACCCCTGCAGCCCCCTGGCTTCCAGGAGGTGGGCAAGGAGGCCTGGGTGGCCCTGTCAGGAGGACGAAAGTGCCAGATGGCCGGGCAGGTGTTCTGGCTGACTTAACAACCTTATCAGATGCCCCGAGGGGCCCAGCCCCCAGCTGACAGCGAAATCCTGTGAAAGGGGAATGTGTCTCCACCCCTGCCCTCTCTCCTCCCCTCTCTTCATCCTGCTTCTTGCTGGTCAGAGGCCATTCTGTGGATCTTAGCTGCTGAGTGTCACTTTGTCCTCATTGTACCAGGTCCCTAGGATAAGACCTTGGCTGTCCCTCAAACTTGCCATTGATGAACTGGCAGGGGAATGGGCTGTGGCAAAGCCCCTCTGGCTGGCCATGTGCAGAGATTCCTGTTGGAGTGAAGCCTGACTGATCTCACTGTGGCCACACTGGAGGCTTCCACATCCCCAGACACCCACATTCCACATGCTCTGCCCTCCTGCGCTGGGCCTGGGTTTCCAGCCTTTAGTTTTCGTCAGTGGAGTGGAAGGAGGAGAGAGTGACTCTGGATGGCCTCACCCATGAAAAGGGAGGAAAAGGGAGGCTGAATTTCACATTTAGCTACGGTGGTTATTGGTTCCATATTGCAAATGTCAACCTCCAATTCCATATGTCCACCCCGGCCATCTTGGGACAGAGCCCAGCTTCCTCGTGAATACACGTTAAATTATGTCCTTTTCCTATTTCAACCACTGGGATCTAGGGATCTACTTTGACATTTGTTTCAACATAAACTTATAAAATATTATGACTTAGTTATCATTACCGTTGACTTTGAAAGCTGCGTAACATACCCTCAGGGGCTGTACAGAATTTCTTACTGCTGTTGGACATCTCGGTTGTAATGAACATCCTAGTGTGGATGTTTCCACTCCCCTTAGATTCATAATCGTGATGGCACTCTCCTCCAAGTTGTTTATCGTGATCCTGTTGCTTCGGCAACCTCTTTCGAAACCTGCCTCCAGATGCGAAGTGCATTTTCTAGAAGGCATCTCCTGTCTTGTGCTTTCCCACCTACTGTCCCTTTCTACTGACTCCTTCCCTCCATGGCTGGCCATGCACCAGACATTGAGATCACGTCTTCTTGAAGACCGTCCCTAACTGAGGAACACCTGGGCTGCCTGTCACCTGCTGTATCCACCTGGCCCTGTGCTTCCCTGACCAGCACTTTCTGCACCCCATTCTCTCTTCTGCAGTGTGAGTTACTCGCCATTGGATCCTCAGAGGGTGAAAGAGATGGCGATGGGGGAAAGGGATGGAAGGGATGCCCCGTTCCTCCCCGACAGATTGCCCCCGGGCTCCTCCCAGGCCCTCTGGTGGCCTATATCCTACAGATAGACAGGAGGGCAATCCTAGCTTTGCCTCCTGCTCTCAGAGCAGGTCCCAGCTCCAAAGTTCTCGGAGCCCCAGACCCCAGGCATGGGGCAATGGTTGGGAGGAGGCTCATGCCCTGTGGGTGGCCAGGCCACCCCCGCTCCTCTGGCCATCCCAGTTGCTCCCATTACGGGGCAGCACGGGTGCGGGACCGGGAAGGACTGTATGTTCAGCCATCATGACAGAGGGGGCGATTACTGGCACTGGAGGTGAGGACCAGCTGTTCCATCTCCCCAGCCAGTCCTGGCCCCACTTACCTGAGAGCCTCCCTAGGTTTTATTGAATCTTTGTGTCTCACAAATGCCTCTAATTTCATTGCCTTCCTGGGAGGAAGAGTGCTTTTCTCTGCAGCTAAGATTTTTTTTTTATGTTCCTTGGGCTTTGCCTTCTTGGCCTCCAGCCTCTTCCCTTCATTTCCAGCCATTCTCCCTTGTCCTGCAGGGCCACAGAAGAGAAAGCAAAACTACTCCTGGGGCAGGAAGCATTTAGCCGAGAGCATGGAGGGAAGGCATGTCTTCAGATAATTGATGAGAATTTGAGTTTGAAATCTCAAGGCTGAAGCGCTATAAGCAGAACCCGAGCATTTCCTGCAAAGAGCAATAAAGGGCTTATTATGAAGAGGTGAGCCTTGTGAAGCAACTATAGGGTGAGGGTCAAGTGAGGCTCAGTTTCTGCATCTGCGAAGTAGGGGTAATAATACCTAATTCGCATGGTTATCTAAGGGACGAAATGGGATAGTGTGGGTGAAATGATTGGCGTAGGGTATGGCATACAGTAAATAGGTCCTAAATGGCAATCGCAATTATTTTGATTAAAGGATTGATGATGATAATGACGATGACATTGATGATGATGATGATGATGATGGGCGGTCGTGGTATGATACTTAGGACAAGAAATGTCTGCCACAGTATGGAGGTGAAAAGAGCTCTGTCAGCCTCTTCTAGAAAGGGAGAAAGAACAAGAGCCTCTCGTGATGCTTTTTCCCCATCTCCATCTCTTGTGGCTAATGCAGCTAACGAGCAGAGTTGCTAATAGCTTTGGCAGAAGAGTCACAGGAGGACTGAAGTGAGTGGAGAGAAAGCTCTCAAGTCCTTCAGGTGCCTCCCTATCACTCCATCACCCCACTAACTTGGGGACCCTGTGTACACGGAGACTCTTGAGAGGGACGAAGGAGGCAGAAGGGGCACGGGGGTGCAACGGGGCTACAACTCAGGACTCAGTGTTCTTCCTGGGGTGAGAAAAAAATGGGAGGAATGGAAGGGAATTAGAAATGAGAAGATCTGAGAAAGTGGGCTGAGGAGCCGTGGAAATAAAATGTGACATCTGCCGTGCTTGAAGATGACCCCACTGAGGCACTGCCCTGCGTGTATAAAAGACTCGGCATTCAACTAATCTTTATTGAGTGCCTATGTGCCTGGCATTGTGTTAGCCCTCAGGAATCAATAGTTGCAATGCAGAAGTGGTTTCTGTTCTTGTGGAGCTGACTTCGAATGTAGCCCGATCTAAATGTTCTATAGCTTTTTGAGCAAAAGAATTCAGTTCCTTAGGCCAAATACTTTGGGACATCTTCGCCTCTCCCCTTTCTTTCTCTTACGTTGCTTATGCAATCCATTGGCAAGTCCTGTTGACTCCATCTTCAGTGTATTCCAAATCTGACAACTTCTCACCACGTGCACCTTCATCACCCCAATCTAGGCTACCATCATCTCTTGCCTGGACTATTGTAGTAGGCTCCCGGTTAGTCCCTCATTAGTCCCCTTTCCCTGTGGCAGCCAGAGTGAACCTTTTGAAACATAAGTCGGCTTATGCTATCCCTCTGTTCGAAGCCTTGGCTCTTGATTCATTCTGAATTGAAGGCTCAAACCAGGTAATATCGGATAGTGATGAGTGCTTTGAAGAAATAACATCATGGCAGTGGACCAAGAGCTGTCAGGAAAGCCCTCTGAAGAGATGACATTTGCCCTGGGACCAGGAGTCTGAGGTGGGAAAATTGGGGGACAGGCTGTCCAGAAATAGGACAAAGCAGAAGCTTCGAGGGAGGAACCAGATTGTAAGAGACTGAATGAGATAATGTAAGTGAAAGTCAAGGAAAGGTTATGGGATTAATTTAGTGAAAGAAACTTTTATTGTACATCCACTGCGTGCCAGCAAATGTATTAGGCACTGAGCGTTCAGAGAAAAGCAGTCTTGTCCTTTAAGCGTTCGCGGTTTCTCGGCTGATGAAATGGCGCATCTAATCAAGAGGTGAAAAATTAATATTTTTGCCAGCGTGCCCAGCAGGCGCGGGGACAGTGCGGAGGTGCCCTGTTTAGGGCGCCAGTTAATTTTTTCCTTTGCCACAAACTGGACCTCTGTGGCTTCGATCCCCCCTCCGGACACCAGGGTGCGCTGTAACGTCCCGCAGGGCCGGCGGGACGGCACGGCGCTCTCCCCACGTCGCGTCTCGCTGCGCCGCGCTTCCGGTGGCTAGCGGAAGCGGGGGCCGCGGCGCCGGGTCCGGAAGCATGGCGGGGGCGGGGCCGGGGGAGGCGCGCGCCGAGCCGGCCGGGGGGTCCCTCGCCCCCGCCCTTTGAGCCCGGACCGACAGGTGAGGACCTCTCCTTCCTTGGCCCATCCTCGAAGCCGTCTCCGAGGCCTCCTCAGGTTATCGCCATGGGGCTGCTTGCTCCCTCCCTGCTTGACGCCGAGGCCCCGCGGCCCCCGCCTTCCCTCCCTCAGAATTCTCTTCCCAGGGAGGCCCCGCCCCGGGCTTTTCTTTCCGGGGGCGCCCCCTTAGGGGTGGTGATGCCCGCCCCTCCGTCCCCTCTCAGTTTTGGAAGCTGTCACAAAGAATTGAAAGATTTGCGCACCCGCCCCTATGGGAAAACAGACCCAGCTAAGGGCAGAGGACTTGCTTAGTACCACGAAACGCCTTAGTGGTCCGATTCAGCCAGGCTTTCTTACGTTCCGTAAATAACGTCTCAAACGCATACTATGGGCCAGCTCCAGTGCTAGACTCTTGAGAAAACAGGTGACTTTGGTAGACATGATTATTTCACGTCTGGAGAGTACAGTTTAGGGAGGGAGTCCAACATCAAGCACGTAACCATTGCAGGTAAACGTACAAATTCAAATTGCGACAGTTACTTTGGAGAAGACAACAAAGAAATGATGGGAGGCTAGTTTTAGATAGGGTGGTCAGAGAAGACTTCCTGAAGATGACACTTAAGCTGCAACTTGAGAAGTTATGGTAAAGGCCAGAGAAAATGCATCCTAGGCATAGGGAACAGCCCCTATGGATACCGGTGTTGGCAAAGAATTTGGCATGAGGCAGGTCAGGTGTTGAGGAAAGCAGGCGTAAGAAGTGTCAAGTACGGCGATGGGCATACAGAATATGTTTGTGGACTGCGCAGGAGCTCACCATCTGTTGCCACAGACATAAGTAAAATGCAGAGACAGAGTCGAAAGCTGTGGTAAGTTCTATGAAAGGTGAGGTATGGCTAGTATATTGCTATTTTATCCAGTGGGAAGGTGAAGGAAAATGCCTCTGAGAAGGGATAATTAATCCGACATAGGAATTAACTCAGCAAAGTGAGAGGAGATTGTTTAGATTGAGGTTAACAGCAAGTGCCGAGTTTCTAAGGCAGTTGATAGGACACCTGTCCGAAATAGTTAAGTGGGAAATGAGGCCGGAGAGGCAAAGCTGAGACCTGAGAGCACCAGGTTGGCATCTTAAGGATTTTGATTGTATCATTAAGAGCAATGGGAATATACTGACCTGTCTTAATTCATAGTGGGGAGGATATGATCACAAAAACATTTTAAAAACATCACTCTGGCTGTTGAATGGATTGAAGGTGGACAAGAGTTGATTTAGGGAGACCAGGTAGGAAACGATTGCAGTGTTGTAGACATGAAATTATAAAAATTTTGGCTAAGGGTGCTGGCAGATCATGATAGAAAGGAGTGGAGGATTATAGGACTATCTAGGAGTTAAGATCTCCAGAGTTTGGTGACCGATCAGGTATGGGGGCTGAGGGAAAGAGGTATCAAGGAACACCCTCCAGTTTCCATTTCTAGTTAGCAGATGAGTGGCGGGACTGTTCATTGGAATAGGGAAAGTGGTAGAGGGCCAGCTTTTGGGGAAAAAAATGTTACTTTTAACTCATCGTAATTCTCAACCTCACTAGGGACCTTCATCATGTACTTTTTTTATACTGTTTGAATTTTTATGAGCATGCATTGTAATCAGAATAAGAACAAGTGGAAAAAGACTTTTAGAATTCCATCATGTCCCCCAAAACGATAACTGTGTGATACAAAATCTTATATAGATAATGTAGAGATAGAGCATGCTGAGGGAAGTGTTAGGAAATTCAGTGAGGATTTCCTGTACAATTTGGAGCTGAAGCTAATGACAGGCTTTCCTCTCTGCCTACACCATCTCTTTACTCCCTTCACTCCCTTGCTGGTTTCTTTGTCTTAAAAAAAGATAAGTCAGAATTTTAGATGGGACAATTTAAAACGTGCATGAATTTTCTTAGAAGTAAGCATTTGCTTTGCTTAAAACGATCAGTGCCCTTTTCTGTGTTGAACAACTGTTGTATACTTTATCTGACTCAAGGGGTTAGTCAGGTCGATGCTGTCTACCTAACGCCCATTCCTTCACCCATGCTGGGCCTTACCTGCCTCTCTCATCCCATTCTGGTCTCCCTTTCTGACTCCAGTCCCCATCTTTGGTTGGCAGAGGTGTCGTTCGCAGAGATCCAATGAGGCAGTTTTGTATATGACAAGATACTTTCAAATGCTAAAACCTTAATAGTGTGTGTTTTTTAGGCTGTATCAAAATAGCCACATAACAGTATTACTGTTAAAAGGAGTAGCTGTGTGAAATTCAATATTGTATTTATTTAGGTGTGGAGGACATTGCCCACTGTATCATGCTAAGGTCCTTCGAGAAAACTCATGAGAGAGATTTCTTTTAAATTCCAGAGCTGGAAAGAGCTATGCTGCTTTCGAGCAGCTATTAAGTTTTTATCTTACTGGCAGTGCAAATTCTCTAACCAGTGTATTTTCCTCTTTCCCTTGTGTGCTGAGAAAGTCAGAACCAAATTCGAAGTTTGATGGTTCTGGAGGTCCTCGTGGTTTGTGTTTCTGTCAACCTCTGGCTTCATCTTACTGGTCATTATTTTCCCTTTATAAGGATTATTTTCTAATTAAAAAAAATTAAGTACAACTAATTAAAGATATGCAATCTTTAAAGAGTAACAGTACAATCAATGCTATTTTAAGAAAAAATACGCCCTCGCAGTTACCAGTGTGTCTTCAGCTCCCATCCTATTTTTTAAATTCCTCAGAGGTAACCACTGTTCTGAATTTTATGTCTATAATTCCCTTACTTTTCATAATTGCATACCATATATATTAGTATTCTTAAACTAGAAATCGTTTGAAGCTATATAAAGTGAATCACACTATGTATTCTGTACCTTGCTTTCTTCATTCAACATTGTGTCCTGAGATTCATCTGTGTTGTGTATAACTGTAGTACATTAATTCATTGCTTTGTAAGATTCCACTGCATGAATATACCTGGATAAATTTATCTAGTCTGCTGTTGATATTTGGAGTGTTGTCAGTTTTTTGCTGTTGCTAACAGTCCTGCTACAGACACTCTCATATGTGTCTCATGATATATATGTATACATATCATGAGCCCTAGATTAGGGTTTTTCATCCTTAGTACTACTGACGTTTTGGGCTGGATGTGAGGGGCTGTCCTCTTTAGTGTAGTATGCTTGGCAGCATCCCGAGCTTCTGTTTGCCGGACTCCCATAGCACCCCTCCCTTCCAAGTTATGACACCCAAAAATGTCTCCAGATATTACAGACTTGCCCCACTTAGAAACCAGTGCTCAAGATCAGGGGCTGGCAAACTTCTTCTGCAGAGGGCTTGATAGTAAATATTTTAGGCCTGCGGGCCATGTGGTCTTTGTCTCAACTCATCAGCTATGCTTTTGTAGGGCGAAAACACCATAGGGAATATGTAAATGAACAGGTGTAGCTGTGTTCCAATAAATCTTTATTTATAGAAACAGGCAGGCAGGCTGGATTTGGTCTGAGGGCAGATTTGCTCTAGTTCAGATCAGTAGGAGCTATCCTCACACAGTGCATAGAACTCACATATAATCGAAACAAAAGTTTCACAAAACAGTGCTTATCTTTACTATGTGTGATTCAGTTTGATATTTTTTATTTTGTTCCATTTTTTAAAATGTCCATCAGTATATCCACTAAATTGGTTTCAAGGACCTATTAATGAGTTGTGACTAGCAGTTTGAGAAATTTGATTTCCTCAGTCATAGAGGTAAGCACATCTTTAACTGAACCAGATAGCATATATGTTTATATAAGGCATTTCAGATGCCTTTTAGGAGTCAGACTATAAATAAGTAAGTACCCCTTTGTGTGTATATTTTTATTTCTAAAACACAGATCGAGTCCATTCACTCCCCTGCTTTAAAACCTGTGATAGCTTGCATGGCATGACATACAAAATGTTTTCTAGTCTGGCTCCAGTCTGCTACTGAAATGTCAGGGCCACTTCCTGACTCTGATCTGGGAAGGAGGAATGCTGATCACTGTCATCTTGGGGACTCCTAGGTTTAAGACACAAGGAGGGAAATCCATTTGACTTGTGTATGTTTTGGTAACTTTCGTTTTATTTTCTTCTGCTTTATTTTGCCATGTAGAGATGTGATAATGGATCATCATGTTTCCACCATCAAACCTCGAAGAATCCAGAACCAAAATGTCATTCACCGCTTGGAACACCGGCGGATCAGTTCCGGCAAGGCAGGCACCCACTGGCATCAGGTCCGAGTGTTCCACCAGAACGTCTTCCCCAACTTCACAGTTGTCAACGTTGAAAAGCCTCCTTGTTTCTTGCGTAAATTCTCGCCCGATGGACGCTACTTCATTGCCTTCTCTTCAGACCAGACATCCCTCGAGATCTATGAGTACCAGGGCTGCCAAGCAGCTGAGGACCTACTGCAGGGCTATGAGGGGGAGATCCTGTCCAACGGCAATGACCAGCGGTCAGTCAACATTCGTGGCCGGCTCTTCGAACGGTTTTTTGTCCTGTTGCACATCACCAATGTAGCGGCCAACGGCGAGCACCTGAACCGGGAGTGCAGTCTTTTCACTGACGACTGCCGGTGTGTCATCGTGGGCTCGGCTGCCTACCTCCCGGACGAGCCTCACCCTCCTTTTTATGAGGTGTATCGGAACAGTGAGTCTGTGACTCCCAACCCGCGGTCCCCTCTGGAGGACTATTCTCTCCACATCATTGACCTTCACACTGGCCGCTTATGTGACACACGTACCTTCAAGTGTGATAAAGTGGTCCTGTCACACAACCAAGGGCTATACTTGTATAAAAACATCCTGGCCATCTTGTCCGTGCAGCAGCAGACCATCCATGTCTTCCAGGTGACCCCCGAAGGCACTTTCATTGATGTGAGGACCATTGGCCGCTTCTGCTATGAGGATGACCTGCTCACTGTGTCAGCTGTTTTCCCCGAGGTCCAGCGGGACAGTCAGACAGGCATGGCCAATCCTTTCAGGGATCCCTTCATCAACTCCCTGAAACACCGGCTGCTTGTGTACCTGTGGCGCCGGGCAGAGCAGGACGGGAGCGCGATGGCCAAGAGGCGCTTCTTCCAGTATTTCGACCAACTGCGGCAGCTGCGCATGTGGAAAATGCAGCTTCTGGATGAAAACCATCTGTTTATCAAGTACACTAGTGAGGACGTTGTTACCCTGAGGGTCACAGATCCATCACAGGTATGAGGTACTCTCCTGCCCTTTATCCCTCCAGTCTTCTTGGCTGAATGGGCTGGTTTCTCTCTTTGCCAAAGCCAGCCTTTCAGAAATACACGTTTTGTGTAGTCTTGAATTTCTGCCGTCCTAGAGCTCAGTCAAGCTTAAAACAGCTCTATTTTTTCTCTGGCCACATGCATTTTTTTTGGATAAATGGAAGCTAAATCTCAAGCCATCGATACGTAGATAGTCACTTCTGTGGTCATTACCCTTTTAACTTCTGCAGGGCATTTTCAGTACCCTCGAAGTGGAAATCCAGATGCTGCAAGGTCAAGGTTTGGACTACCTGTGGATAATCCTGTCTTGATTTTGTAAGACTGTGCTTGTTGGTCCGACTGTTTTAGTTCTGGCGATGAGAATGAGCCCACCATAGAAAAAAGAAAATCCTCTCAAAATTTAGTCTTTCTTTCTCGCTTAAATGGCTCATGTCCATAAACTTCTTCCCAAAGCCTACTTTAAAAGGTAACTAATACGTAAGTCCACTTGACAGTTGAGTTTTACGACTTTGCTCTCACCCACATGCTGAAAGGTAGGTTGTAGAGCAGTAAAAGATCAAGAGGAAGCCCACGTTTCGAGTCGCCCACGTGACTCAGCAGGACTGCAGATCCTGAGGGTTTTTCAGTTTGGGTGAAAGATGTTGGTAGGGGAGACAGGCATTACTCGAATGGGAATAAGGTGGTGGTAAGAGCACAGAAACCTCTGAGACTCTTGGGTTAAAACACCATGTTGAAATTCGGGGTAATCTGGGTGTTTCCCTTTGGTCTCCACTTAGTGTCGACCCCCTAAGAGACACCTTTTCTCTATCTTTGCCCCCATTCTCCGGTTTCTAGATTGTTTTCTTAGTTGATAGATTGGAAATTCTGAACAGAGAACAAATCAGTAAACCACAAAGTCATCTGAATCTGGTGTCTCATTGACCTGTTGCTGATTCTGTCATTAAGAGAGACTGTGCAGAGCATTGTCTCTTAAGACCTTACCAAGCCATCGGTGGTAAAATGTTTTCTAACATTTTTCTTCTGAATCATAGCTTATGTATTCTTAAAAAAGATGGGGAGTAATATGGTTAAGAGATCACTTTTTTCCTGGATTCTTCTTTCCTGTCAATGATGAAGTCACCCATTTTGCTATCACAGGTGAACATTTAAGTTCATCTATGTGGCAGTGAAGCCCTTGACTTCTGTACCCTCCTGTCCTGTGTTTCCCATTCTGCCCTGGAGGGAAGATTAGTAGATGTGTATGTCATTCTATATTCACATAATTAGGATGGATCCCGGTGAAGCCCTGATACGATCAAAGTGTTGTCCAGGTCTATAGAAAGGACATGAGCCAATCTTTTATTTAGGTTCGAGCTGTAATTACCTTTTTATTTTGGCGGGAGTAAGATGTCTGTGACTGCTGCATTCGAGATTATCTTTTTTTCCTTTTTTAAAACATGACCTATTTATTTCTGGTAGCTGTGATAATTGTAGCTAGAAACGTATCTAGGGCTCTGTGCTTTGCTTAACAGAGTCTGTAACTTTAAACCCAGTCTCTCTGCCCTAGTTGTCTTTCCCTTGTTCCTCAGTTTAATTTGATAGGTTCCAATAAGGTTAATGAGTAAAAAATGCACCCAAAAACAAAGCCTTGCTAATATTAGGGTATTCTCAGGTTATCCTCCAGCCTCTTTAATTTACAGCCAAATTTAATTTCCAGGGGTTTGTAAAAGTCATGTAATATAAGTTCTGGGAAGGACTAATTACTAGTAAAATAGGTGGGCCAAATGGCTCCAGAAATTGGTAAGGGAGATTTAAACTCAATCATAGGAAGGAGACGACTAATCCCATTGTTCTGACAACTTCTAGAGTTCTGTTGGAAACGTGCAGATTGATTCACACTGTCACATTCACTGTGACAAACATTAAGGGTTCCTGGTACTTCTTCCCTGTTAGGCGGAGCAGTTCCCTCTAAACTGGAGGTTTAGAGGAAGAGGGCTAGCCACCCATGGGCCCATTCAGAAAAAGCAGTAACTGCCACCTATGGCATTTGAATGCTTTTCAGGTTCCCCCTCTGGTTTTAATTGCTACAAATCTCAAATGCTGCAAATGCTCTTGGTTGAAAGAACATTTATAAAAAAATAAATGGAAATATCGCTCTGATTTTTCATTTGTTCAGTAGCACGTATCCTGCTTGGTTACAACTTGTCTGGGCAGTTTTAGGACACAATATACTTAAGGTGTTTCTCTGCATGTTAGAAATATTAAGAGGAAAAATAAATAAATGCCCCCAAATTGAACTTTCAACTATACATATATGAGAGAAAATAATTTGTCAACAGGCAGCTCCAGGCTGCAAAATGACTTTCTCAGTGGGAAGGAAAATTAAAATCTGGCAATTTAAAAAAGTGTTTTTTATCTCAGGGTTGGTTGGGGAGCAAGTAGGGAATAAACACTTGGAAGGAAAAATATTGCATTTGCACAGTTTGATATGGAAGATTGGAAAGCTTTTTATACATATATGCTGGCCAATTCAGTAATTCTGGCAGCACAGGTAGAGTGGGAAATCTGGCAGTACTGAAGCCCTTGACTGATAAAGCCCACCAAGGTCTTCTCCTTTCTCAGAACCACTTGGAGCCATGTTTTGGCCCTAGTGCTGGAGCAGAGGGGTAGCTTGAATTTTCAGCCAAGTGATTAGTTCGTTAGGCATGGCATTATACCCAGCTGCCCCTTACCTCTCTCTGTTCTTCTGCAGGCATCTTTCTTTGTGGTGTACAATATGGTGACAACAGAGGTGATCGCTGTGTTTGAGAATACATCGGATGAGCTCTTGGAGCTCTTTGAGAACTTCTGTGATCTCTTCCGTAATGCGACCCTACACAGTGAAGTCCAGTTTCCCTGCTCGGCTTCCAGCAACAATTTTGCAAGGCAGATCCAGCGCCGGTAAGTTGTTCTGCCAGGCCTAACAGGCTTAGTTTTTCTTAAACTTTTCTTAATTTGTTGGTGTGAGGCCAGTAGTCATTTACATCAGGAAACCATGCTACAATCTTATCCTTCATTTCATATATCCATTTCATCTCCCCCACAGAATTGTATTCTAATGTAACATATTTTATTAACCATCTTGTCATACTTTGCTGCATTGAAAATACAACGTTTATGTAAATTGAAATTACATGGCTCTACATGCTTAATTTTATATTCTCCAAAAATCTTTTGGTAAAAAAAATTAAAATGGATCCCTTATAAGTCATAATAAATGTTTAAGAAAAAATATGGATACCAAAGAACACAAGTCACTTAAGGAAAGCCTTTATCTTGGAAGAGAGAGACCAAAATAAACAGAATAAAGAAACAACGTTGCATTCACTGAAATAATTGAAACTATCAGAATAAGAACATTTAGAACAGGGTCATGCTTTAGAAATTTTGAATTTGTTAGATATAGTCGAAGCACCATCCAAAAAAGTAGGATAAAAAGATAAGGAAAATGGTAGAGAAAAGATGAAAAAAAAAAAATTAGAAGATTTACCCAGGTATCCCAATGTCTGACTAATGCCAGAGGAGCAATAGGGAAAATAAAGGGGCGGAAGCAGCGTAGGGCAGTTCCTAGCGCTGAAGGCCATGTTTCCACATTGGTAGGACCGTTTAGTGGCATGTTCGAGCTTGGTGGCGCTGACTCATGTGAGCCAATGTTAAACTTTCAGGAATTATTGCAAGCTGGTTGCTAAACACAGCCATTATCAAAAATTAGTCATTTCCTAATTATTTCACTACTACTTATGCTCTTGAGGTTATTTGTATCTGTGTGCAGGTGAAAATACTATATAGTGATATGCTATAGTTCATCTCTTGACAGCTCCACATTAGTGATGTCATACTGGTACTTTGAAACTGACCACAGCAGCAGGAGTTACACCACAGAAATCGGCAAGTGCTGCAAATCATAACTTTTTTCCCCTTGGAGAAATAATGATTGAACCTTTGTTAGCACAGTATTGGATCCATCAAGTATCCACTACAGTCAATGAGAAAAAGACCCACACTGAGGCATATATATAGCATCATGTTATTTTAGAACATTGGGGATAAAGAGAAAATTGTAAAAACTTTTAGAAAAACCTGCATGTCACATATTAAAAATTAATTCATCAGAATGGTATTGGACTTATCAATAACAACATTGAAAACTTGAAGTCATTAACATCAGATGTCTGATAAAAATGATTTCTAACCTAGAATTCTATATCTAAATAATAGGTGGAACAAAGACATTTTCAGACATGTAAGATCTCAAAAAATTACCTTCCATGTCACTTTTCTAAGGAAGCATCTAGAAGATGTATTTTACCAATAATGCACAGAAGGATGGTACAGGAAGTAGTTTGACACTGGAGAGAAGCCAAGAGAATTCCAAGGACCATGGTAAAGGGAAGTTCCGGGAAGACAGACCACTGGCTGGACCAGGCTGAAGCAGGAGGGTGGAGGTTTCCGAGAAGGATGTATCCAAGGAAAAATTAAAATCATGAGAACATTTGGTGGTTTCGAGTGCATTAACAGGAGACTGTCAGTTATGTTCCGGCAGGGTCGTCAGCACAGGCCTCACTGGGAAGGCGATATTTGAGCAAAGCTTTGGAAGGAGGTCAGGAGAAAGCTGTGGGAATATCAGGGGAAGGAATAGCAGGGGGATATCAGAGAGAGGAAAAACCAGCAAAGGGATCATTCAGTTTAAAGGTCCTGGGTGGGTCTCATGCATTTGAGGAACACCAGGGAGGTCAGTGTGGCTGGGCTGGGGTGAGCAGAGTAGTTAGAGATGAGGACAGACACAGGGCCCATTCTGAGGCTTTGGCTTTGACTGTAGATGAGATTGTATTTTAGTGGTCTCATGTTTAAGCAGGATCACTCTGCTTGCTGTGTTAAGACTGGACTGTGGAGGTAGGGCGGAAGCGTGGACACCAGTTAGGAGACTATTGCAATGATCCAGTAAAATTATTGCATTGTGTTTCCTGTCACTAGGATTTAAGTTCTGTTTTGTTCACTCATAATATCCTAAACACCTAGAAGAGTGCCTGGCACATACTAGACCATCAGTAATTACTGTGTTTATTGAACAGTGGGGGCTTGGGTTCAGGTAGTGACATTAGGGGTGGTAAACATATTCTCAGTGTATTTTGAAGATAGTGCCCAGAAGATCAGTGGAGGATGGGATGCGGGCTGTGAAAGAGCACAGCCAAAGATGATTCTAACATTTTTGGCTTAATCAGCTTGCAAGAGAGAGTTACCATAAACTGTGATGGCAGAGCTTGTGGGTGGAGCAGTCTAGTGGTTTCTCAGTGGAAGTGTCACTTTTCCCTGACATGTCAAGTTCAGTGAGCACTGATCATCAACTCGGGCATATCAAGCTAGAGATCACTGGTGACTTGGTGAGAGTAGTTTCAGTGAGATGGTGGGGCGAAAGTTTGTTTGGTGTAGGTTTCAGAAAAGGAGGAGGAGAGAATTGGAGATAGTAAGAAAAAATGTTTTGAGGAGTTCTGTTGTAAAGGAGAGCCGAATCAATGGTGCATTAGCTGGAGAGGCAAGTGGTGTTAAGTATTTGTTTTGTTATTTTTTCAATGGGGGGGGAACATGGCCTGTTGGTATGCAGATGGGACTGATCCTATAGATGCGGGGGATGGGGGGTGGAGCGTGGCGGGTAGGGGGTGGGGAGGTGACTGATGGTTTGAGAAAAGAGGGGAAAGAATTAGTTAAGTATATGAGTGGGCATGGGATCTAGTGCCCAAGCTGGGGGTTGGCCTTGCATGGGGATGTAGGCAGCTACATAGGCGCAGATGTGCTCACAGGAGCTTTGAAAAGGTCTCTTCTCATTACTTCTATTTTTCAGTAACAAAATAAGCAATGCCATTAGGTTAAGGTCAACAGGATGGAGGGGGATGAGATAGTCATTGAAGAATGTGGGAGGCTCACCGGACTGGGAATATAGCACCAGTGCCCTGCAACAGTAAGGGCCCCCATGAGGTTCGTGGTTGTAAATTCAAAGTGAGCATCGCCTTGTTTTTCTCAGCTGTGGAGATAACTGAGTGGATACAGGCATGGAATAGACAGAGTTGAGCTTAACGAGGGTTATGGTTTTTCCAAGTGAGTACCACAAAGTGACAGAAGACAGGTTGTTGAGGACGCGTGCAGTGGAGTGATTGACTGGAATTTAAGCTGGCTAAGGAAGGGAGGACACGATGAGGTTGCAGGGTGACAAAATGTTGGTAGAATCGATGGATGGCACCGTGTAATCAATTCGAGTTGAAGGATCGTTGAAGCTGGGTTGGGTAGAGAGAGTGAGCTGGAGAGATAGGAGAGAAGGTGGTTGGAGAGTGTGGTGCTCCATCCTGAGGTTACAGGGGGTTGCAGTCATCAGTGATGGTAAGGTGACTGTGGGATCGAGCGGCTGAGACAGAGAGGAGGTCTAGGAACTAGGAGGCCATAGTGTTGGAAGGATCATCTCTGAGAATTTTGAAATCACCACAAATTAAGAGAGGCCTAGATGGGCAGAGTGAGAGTGAGCCAGGAGCTAAACAAGTGAAAAGTCAGAGGGATGACTGCTTCATCTTTCAGTCAGCGGGGGAGCATGGAGGTTGGAGGTGGTGAGTGCTGCTGAGGAACAGGAACTGCTTCAACCTATAGATTTTCATGGAGGCTTGGATTTGTAATGATCACAAGCCTGGGCCAGCCCCCACCATTTTACCTTTTGAAGCCACTGAGCCAGGCAGGGTTGGAGTGTAGATTATGACATGCAGTATTGGATCTTTGCTGGAAAAGGGCTGAAAACCAAAGAGCCCACGATCTTTGATTCCAGCTAACGTGAAAGGGAAAAAAATAAGTTCTTTTTGGCTCAAGGTTTAATTTTGTGATTTACACTGAGACTCTGAAAATTACTGTCAAGACTAATGGAAAAGCCGTGTTGATAGCTAGGGAAACTGTGAAGTGTTAATGTCCATCTAGCACTACAGGTTAACAGGGAAACAAAAATTAAAACCCATCTAATCAGTCTTTCTGGTCTTACCAAATTTAGGAACGTTCAGTTTTTTTATTTAATTAGTTTTTATTCCATTAGTTTCAGGGGTGAGTTGTTATATCATTTTCCCCCCAGACTAAAAAAAAACATTGATTTATTTTCTCTTTGATGGGTAAACTGTATGATATGCTTTGATGTAGAGATTAAAAAATGGCTAGGCAATTGACGTTCTAAAAAACTATAGGAAAGTGAAAATGAAGGGAAGAAATCCATTAACATTTTGATGTGTTTCTGCTACTCTTTTTTTAGGCATAATTTTTTTTCCTGTGTGTTTTTAATCATACTATAGACAGAATGTAGCCTACTTCTTTAACTTACCATTATAATAAACATTTATCTTGTTACAATATAATATTTGAAAATTATAGTTTTCCATTTGATTTTTAATTTTTCCAACTTTTCATTCTTGTAAATAATGATATATTAAATGTGCATGGAGAGTTCTCTGTCTTTGGGATTGCTTCTTTAGGGTAAATTTCAAGAAGAATAGGAGTACTTGGTTAAAGGATTTTAAATTTAGTATTTGTTACAATTGTGAGAAATAACCGCTCCATTATTATTTATTATTAAAGATAAATCAGATGTGTGACTGTGTCTATGTTACTATTTTTCTAGACACTGATGTTTCTGCAGGGTATGTGTAGCTAGCTCTCAAAGTTTATTTAAACAAAGAGTGAGTAATTTGTTAAAAGGGTTAATGAAAGTTTGCTTATATCTGATCCTAAGAACGGAGGGGCCGCTTTATTCAGGATTCTCTACTCTTCCTAGCTCTTTCCTGATGCAGTCTGAGGCTGTCATTTGGGGAGAGTAAATTCAAGTAGAAATAGTTGTCATAGATCAGTTATACTCATTTTAAACTTGTTTGTAGAGTCTTTGTTAACTTTTATAATGTTCCCCATTTCTATTCTGTTTTCTGTTTTTTGAGAGTATTTGTAGCTAGCCAGACTTGTGATGTGTGTGAGGTCTGACTTCAGTCAATATCTGGATTTTTATTTACAGAATGAGTTGTTTTTAGACATATATTTGTCAGTTTGAAATCCAAGGCAGCTTTGTGTGTCCGCTAACACGGCCTTCTTCACCGGTGCTTTATTTTAGGTTTAAAGACACTATCGTAAACGCCAAGTATGGAGGGCACACGGAGGCGGTACGCCGACTGCTGGGTCAGCTCCCCATCAGTGCCCAGTCGTACAGTGGTAGCCCCTACCTTGATTTGTCTCTCTTCAGCTACGATGACAAGTGGGTGTCAGTCATGGAGCGGCCCAAGACTTGTGGAGATCACCCTATCAGGTAACATTTCCACTTCAGCTGCAAACCTCCTAAGGGCTGGTGACGACCTGCTTCCTGTTCCTCTTTTTCTTGGACATCATTTCACTGTGACTGTGTCCACTTGTACTCATGGGTTGAATTGAAAGGGCAGCTCTTCTATAATGTGGCGGGTGCTTTGATCATTTAGGCACTAGTCTCATAAATTAACAACCTCTACTCTTTGCTTCTCATCAAAACATCCAGTTCAGGTAGGTGTTGTTTCCTTTTAAAGGTATCCAGGGAAGGAAACTATATTTTTCCATTTAGTAATATAATACCATTTCATAGGTTTTATCTAGCTCAACTTATTTTATTTCCCCATGTTACCCAGTAGAAAAGATAGCAGAGATAATTTGGGGGAACAGGTGGTTTTGGAGAAATCATGTATCCTTACTTGGAGAATTTTGGAATGTAGACTCCTGTATTATTGTTGGAACCTTGAAACTAATCTCTTACAGTCAGTCCCTCCCTCACAGGTGTCCAGTTCACAGACTCACCTGTCTCTCCATGTCAGGAGCTCGTATTGTCCTGTGTGCTGTAATAGGTACTAGGGAGAGGAACTGGCATTGTTGTCACTAGTGGAGTTATTTCAAAGGAGGTAGATGTGTTCTTAGAACCCTGTGCTGGAGCATGGGTCTTTTCCACATAGACACAGTGATGGTTAGTATTTCATAATCCAGCTTCATTGTGAATTGAATAGGTTGTCAATCACCATAATGTTTCCTTTGGGAAATTACAGTCAAGTTCCAAAAACCAGTTAAATTTTTTTATTTGGAAAATTTTAAACATGAAAAGCAGAAGAGCAAACCTCCATGTATTCATCACCCAGCTTCAGCAGTTATGAACTCATGGTCAGTGTTGTTCTCTCTTTCTACCACAACCACTACCTCCCACCCCCACTGCCACTCTGGATTATTCTGAAGGAAATCCCAGGTATCATCGCATTTTACTTGTAAATATTTCAGTATGAATTTCTAAAAGATAAGGACATAAAAAAATACAATCTCAATACCATTATTTCATCTGGCAAAAACAAACAAACTTTATTAAAACCACCAAATATCTATCAGCTTTTACATTTTTCTTTTGTCTTATAAATATTCTTTTTGTAGTTTGTTTCAAATTGGGATCTAAACGAGGTTCCTATGTTGCATTTGGTCACTATTTCCTCAAGTCCTTTTTAGTCTCTAGATTGTTTCCCTCTTATTTTCCTTGCAATGAAATGTTGAAGACACCAGGTGGTTAGCCCTGCAGTGTTCCCCACGGCCTAGATTCCACTCGTTGCATCCCTGGAGTAGTGTGTATTGTCTTTCTCATTCCGCCATACTTCCTGTACACCAATAGTTATATTTAGAGGCTCAAACAGCTCACTTTAAATTATAAGCCCCTTGTGTGTTGGGGACTGTATGAGTAAAGTAAATGTGTTTTCCACACATAACGGCATATAATGGGCCTCATTCGATATTGTCAGGCAGCTCGAAATACATTTCTCTCCTCTCTGATTTCCTTGCCTTTCTCATTTGAAAAGATTAACCCAATTAACACATCTGGAAATACCACAGTCCCTAGCTAAAGGGGTTTTTCCTGTGATTCTTATTTTTGATTTAAAATGAGAAATATAAGGATGATAGAGTAGTGCCATTACTGTAACACCTCTGTTGTGTATTCTGTTCTAGTCTTTGTCAGTATGCACGTTTACATTACACAGTTATAGTTGTGGTTAGCATGATACTTTGTGGTCTGCTTTTATTTTATAAACATTTTCCATGTTACACATTCCTCACAGTTACAGTCCTAATGAGGGCATATTATTCCATCAAGTAGATGTACTATATACTTTGTTTAACGGTTCTGTTATTACTGGGCATTTATTCTCTTTCTGCTTTTTTCCATTAGAGCTAGTGCTGTAGTAGCCATCTTTATTCATGTTACTTTTTACTTCATTTAAATTAAATTCTGAGGATGTAAATTCTTGGAAATGGGATTATTGAGTCAAAGGGTATGAATATCTTTTTGTCTACTTTTATGTTTGCTTTCCGAAAGGGAAATTATCAAGCTGTTTAATTCAGGCTCTTCATTTTGTAGGACTTCCCCAATTCATCCCTAACCCTGCTGATCTTCTGTGTTCTCAGAACCACAGGGTACCTATTTTGCATGTGGGAAAAGGTATTTAAGTACTGGGGTGGATGGAAGCATCTTTAGTCTTACTATATTGGATTAAGAATGAAAAACTACTTAGTATTTTGTTTTTGTGTATGAAAAGAACCTTCTAAAAAGAATTCTTAAAAATGAAAAAACTCAAAAATGGGCCTAGATCTGCACCATCCTATGTAGTAGCCACTAGCCACATGTGGCTGTTGAGCACTTAAAATATGACTAGTTCAAGTTGAGATGTGCTCAGGTGTCAGATACACATCGAAGTTCAAGGGCTTGGCACCGAAAAAAGAATGTGAACGATCTCATTTTTATATTGACTATAGATGGAAATGATAATATTTTGGACACTGACATTGGATTAAATAAAATGCATTATTAAAATTAGTTACACCCTAAAAATGTTTTTTTAAACATGGCTAGCTACCCGAAAATTTTAAATTATATACGTGGCTTACATTTCATTTTTAGACCTGGCCTAGACAGTTTTGGGGTAGGTGGCTTCTAGAAAGGGGAGGCTTTAATTAAGGCTGTAACTAAGGGCTATCCTGTAATAGAGAAAAGACCCAGTGATTCAAGACAACATAGTGAAGTTCTTAATCACCCTGCCCATAAAACTGGCTGATAAGATGAAGGCGATTTCACAGTTCTGACAGCCTGGGGCTGATAGAAAGATATAAGAGGGGATTTCATAAGATAGAATAACGAGTTGTCCCATTCCCCTGCTGTGTGTATTTCAAGATGGTGGTGACTGTCTATACTGTCCTCTCTCTCTCTCTCGTTCTGTTTAGGTTCTATGCCCGGGACTCTGGTCTGCTCAAGTTTGAGATCCAGGCAGGCTTACTGGGCCGCCCCATCAACCACACAGTGCGACGCCTTGTTGCCTTTACTTTTCACCCTTTCGAGCCCTTTGCTATTTCTGTGCAGAGGACTAATGCCGAGTATGTAGTCAACTTCCACATGCGACACTGCTGCACATAGGGTCCTCACCAGAGCCAAGTTTTCTGGTCTTCCAAGGCTTTCCCCCTCCTTTTCTCATGGACTCTAAAGCAAAAGCTCTTGACTGCCAGCTTTGTTGGTTCTAGACTGGTATACCTCAGACGGGGAGAGCTGGGGGAAGGAGTGAGGGTGGCGAGCCTGATGGAATTTTTTATTGTCTACAGAAAAACTACTGATTGATTAAAGTCCTCTCGCCTTTTCCCCATGCTGGTGCCCAGCATTAATTAAGTCCATTTAATTTTTATTTTATTTTGCATTTTTATTGCTATGAAGACGACAGCATTACACCTTTATCCCCTTCACATCACTTCTTTGGCATTATGGTATACAGCCTGAAACAGGAAAATCTTGTTTACTCATGAGAACTGTATACTTCCTTTCTACTTAGCCAACAAGCAGGGCTGTCTTTTTAAAAAAAACAAAATAAAGCCTTGGTATTTTCTTACTTAAATATATCCTGTTTGATGACTGCCTTATGTTTTGATCTCACCAACTGCTTTTCGAATATGTGGGTTCCAGGAAGGACTGTGAAAGAGACTAGAGGCCATGGATTTAGCAGCTGCTCTTGGGAGAACTAAGTGGTGTGTGTCAGCATGGAAGACAGTTATCGGCCAGGATTGTTTCCTCCCTTGGGTTTTCTCCTGGTAATTGTTACCGCTGGAGGAACTGGGCATAATTGCATGTTCTCATGTGGAAGCATGCTCCCATCTGTCCCATCTGTGTCATGCAGGTGGCCCTAGCAGAAACAAACACTGTTTAGCACGTACTGCAATTTGGGTAGGGGGAGCAGGCAAGCTCCAGGTGTCTCTAAAGACATTAGACTGGTTGTTCCTGGATGGTTGAGCCATCACAGCTATCCTACAAACACCTGCCAGCCCCCAGCCAGCATCCTTCTGTCACATTCTCAGCTAGTCTTCTCCAGAGAGCTTGTCAGTCTGTTATGTTTCATCTTCATAATGTACCCACCATTTATGTAGTAAGCTTCTGTAGTAACATCTGACGTTGAAGGCAGCTTTGAAATGTTGGGTTTCAGAACAGGCTGTGAAAAGAGCCGTGGATGTGGATGGCTGGATCCTGGATCCTCCTATATCCAGTTGACTTCCCTTGGGAACATAAGAAGTATGATATGAGATGCGAAGCCCCACCAAAAACGATTCAGCGAATCTCATCATTTTCTATATTGAACAGCTAAATTCGTTCTCATTTAGCATTCACGAGATTCAGGCACTACCTGCTATGAGTCAGGTAGATGCTGTGTCAAAACGTTAAGGATGAGGAGAGAAATAGGCAAATAAAGAGTATTATAATGCAAAACAGTAAAAGCTTTAATACCATGTATCTGGGAACAGTGGAGGGAGATGAAGGAGAGCTGGAGAAGGAAAGCCATGCTGGGGAAGGGACAGTGGAACTAGATAAATGGGAGCGTGTTGTGTGAATCAGGGCAGAGGACATTTCAAGAAGAGATCCAGCATGTTCAAAGGCATAGAAGCATGAAAAGGTCTGTCAAGTTGTGAAATGGCAAATAATCGAACATGGCTACAGCACCAGCCGTGTAGGGGGCCTGGAGAAATGTGATTGGTTATGTAGAGAAGTCTTGTGCACGGTGCTAGGGTTTTATGGAAGACATAGTATGAATTTCACAGAGGTAACTTTCCGCAGTCTGAAAGATGGCTTGGAGCGAGTGGAGCCTAGAGGTAGGGAGGCCAGGTGAGCCAATGGTGGTAATCCAGAAGAGAATGGGAGGGCTTGGACAACATCACTGGGCATTGGGGTGGGTGAAACACTGAGGCATTCCAGATTGTTTGTAGGTCGTGACAAAATCGGGATCCCAAAGCTGTCACATGTTTGTGGGGCCGAACTGACTTTTCTTTGTGGAAGCACTTTACCTGCACCTTTTTCTCTGTACTGGGTTTGCTTGATTGTACCTAAGGGCTTGGCAGAGTGGGAAGCGCATAGAGTGTGAAGTCACGTGGGCTTCAGTGTGAATCCTGGCCCTTTGCTCATTAGCTGTGGAACCATGGGCTGATTTCCTAACCGTTCTGAGGGTTAATTTGCACCTCCCTCCACCCTAGTTACACAGTTCCTTGGTCATATTTTATTTAGATCTTTTTGTCACCTCTAACTACCACCTCTGAAGTCCCAATTTCATACAGCCCTATCCGACCACCCCTTGTAGCCTTTCACCTTACTTTTCTACCTCCACAGTTGATCTTTGACCTCATGGAAGCCTCCAATCCCTTGACCAACCGGGATTAGTTAGGGTGAGAAACTGCTGTAACTAAAGCACCCCACAATGCCGTGGGTTAAACAACATAGTTGTTTTTTCTCTCTCAAGTAACAGCACATAGCAGATGTTCATAGTCAATGAGTGGTTCTGCCACACGCAGCCATTCAGGGACCCAAGGCCCTTTCATCTTGGCCCCCTGTGACATTGTCCGGGATTGAGCTGGGGAGAGAGTGAAATGGTGTAGAGGAGGCCCTGCCTAATCTTAAGGCACCTATCCATTAGGGCACACGTCGCTGCCACTCGCATTGGAAAGATCTTAAACACATGGCCACATGTAATAAGCGAGAGAGCCCGGGAAATGTAAGTGATTGGCCAGCCAGGTGCCAGGTACTCTTGTATTTGCAAGAAGCGGAAATGGGTTTTGGCAGACACCTCGCTGTCACTGGGACACTGGTGTCTTCACTAGCTGTTACTTCCCCTCTGGTCCTCTCCCCTTTCCTTATTCAGCCTACGTTGTACAGTCTGTAATCACGCCCTTGCAGTTACCTGTAAACTTCCTTGCTGCTCCTCTATGGTAATTTAGAAAAACCTCAACTCTGTGCATGTCTGTGTCTGAAGAGTTGACAATTACTGCAGAAAAACCGTGTCTGTTCTTAAATTCATGACCGCAAGCCTAAAGTGGGTACGTAAGACTACTAAGAATCTGCATGTACTTTCCTTGTCTGTTTACTTTCCTGCCCCCTGAAATCGCTGTTTTACACCTTCACCTCTTTTGAAAACCCTCTTCCCATTTCTCACCAAACACCCTTGCCACCTACTTCATGGCAGAAATAGAAACAATCAGGTGAGCATTTCCTTTTCTTTACCATATCAACCACGTGACATGCATCTGTGCTCATTCTCTGCCTTTGCTCCTGAAATATCCCTGTTTCTTAGCCAGCCCCTCCACCTGTGTGCTGAGTCCCATCTCCTTTTGACTTCTCAAGGTCTTTGCTCTGCAGTTATTTCTCCTGCATCTACTGTCTCTTGTTAAGTCATTCCCATTAGCTTATAGATATGCTCTAGGATCTTCTTCTTTGATTAAAAACTCCTGCGTTGGCCCCGAAATCCCCTTTAGTTACTGCTCGTTTCTCTGCTACCCTTCCCAGACAAAATTCTCACAAGAGTTGTCTAAATTAAATGTTTTCGCATCCCCACATTCCATTTTTCGTCAACCCACTCCAGGTAGATTTCTCTCCCCACTACTCTGCTGAAGCTGCAGTTGTCCAGGTTACCAGTGATTCCACATTGCCACTACAGTGCTCGCCTCTTGTCCCTTTCTCATTCAGTCTCCCAACATAGGACATAATCGATTTCTCTCTATCAAGAAACACTTGCTTCTCTTGATTTCTAGGACAGTGCGTGTTTCTGGTTTTCTTCCTGCTTTACCGATTGTTGCGCCTCGGTCCCTTTCCTGGCTTCTCCTCTGCTTTACCTGCAGATGTTGGAGTGCCCCAGCCCTTTGCCTTGGATTCTCACCTCTTTTTCTCTACATGTCTTTTCTTTAATCGATTTCATCTGTTCCCATAGCTTTAAAATCTAGTTATATGCTGATTACTCTCAAAGTTATAACTCCGGCTCCGACCCTTTCCTTGAGCTCCGAATCCACATAGCTCGTGGATTACTTGGCACCTTGATTTGGATTCTAATAGTCATTTCAAAACCAGCATGTTTAACATGATGCTCCTGATGCCCACCCCCACCTCCACCCTGCTTTTCCTCAAAGATTTCCCACATGGTTTCGGTATCTACCCATTAACTTGAGCCAAAATTTAGGAATTATTCTCACTTTCTCTTTTTCCCATCCCCCTTCTTCCCCTCCACCACCCACATATCTGACTTCCCTCCAGGGTTTGTCCTCAGCAGTCTAAACCAATCGTGATAGTCCTGCACTCCTTGCTAATGACCAGAAGTAGCACTAGGCCAAAACTAGTTAGAATAAGGGGTTCGTTTAGGAATCGTGTGACCTAGTTCGGGTCAGCACTACCATGAGGTAAAGCTTTCTGGAACTTTTTGGGGGAACATTTCTCTTTTGACAATGTCGGTGAGGAAACTTATAGCCCACATTTCATACTCAGGGAGAATCAGCCTTAGGATGAAGCTGACCTGGGTGGCAGAATGAATAGAAAAGAACCTGGATTATAGATGACATAGGTAGCCGACTAGATCATATAACCTTGAAACCCACCTTACATTTGGATTTCCTGTTTCTGTGAGACAATACATTTCCTTACTATTTAAGCCATTTTGAATTGGGTTTTCTGTTTATTGCAGTTCAAAGCAAATTAATAGGTACAGAGGGAAAGGCAGGTCTCCTGTGGACGGTCATGAAATTCCTGTTGGCTTGGTACCTATTTGGTTCCTGTTCTTGGATTTTTGTAAGATTTTTGTAAGATTCCTATTCTTGGATTTTTGTATGATTTTTGGCTCTCCTATACTCCCTCTGCAGTCTCCTGAGCTGGCCTGGCAGTTTCTTGTAACTAAAAGGACTTAACTAAAATGAGAGATAAAGCATTCAGCCTATTGAGCACTTGACCCATAGTAAGTTCTCAACCCCTAAATGTTTGTTTAGATCGGATTTGTTTCCAAAGGGTATAAAGGTGCTCTCAGAAATCTAGTGTCTTGTCTCCACAATGTCCAATGAATCTCAAGAATCTTTGGAGAAACAAGTTCTTCGGAACCAGAATGCTTAAGAAAAGCAGAGACTTTGGGGGATATATATATATTTCAGATCTGTATTCTTCCCAGAACCTCTCTCCACTCATCCCTGCTCTTCAGGGAACTGACGTGTCAATGATCCAGCTGAAGCTTCTCTGGACCTTTGAGAGAAAGATTCCATTCAAATTTAGCAAAACCCCTTTCATAGTCCTTGCAGAGAACCGGTATAAAACAGTGGAAAATCTAAATTAGATAATTTTTAAAAGAATGGTAGCTTCATTATTTTCAAGTACACAGAGTCGCTCCCATCTCAGCTATGAGTGTTCCTTTGTAGAAGCCCCGTGGGACTTTCCTTAATGAGTAGATTATAATTATTGGTAATCAGTGTAACGGTTCTCTGCGACGCGTGCTTCAAAAGCAGTTGAGCATATTAAGTGATTTTGATGTTCCAGGGGGCAGTTTTGTTTACAACATTAATCTGCTCAGTGTATATCCTTTATAGCTACAATCCTCTGTCATTTTTTAAAAAAATCTATAAAGTCTCCATCATACAACATTTGATTTCCAGAGGCAGAGATAACGTAGGAGGCAGAGAGGTACGGAGTACGACTCAGATTTTTTACCCATGGTGTTCTGATAGAATTGTGGGAACAGCTCAGGCTCGCAAGTGAGGCCTTCTGCAAACCCTGGCACTGTCACCTACTAGCTCGGCTCCCCTGAGCTTGATAACAAGAACTTTACTGAGACTCAGTTTCTCCTCTATAAAATAGGGATAACTTCTACTTTGCAGGATTAATATGAGCACCAACTGAGTGTTAAGTACAGTTTTTAATACAGTAAATAATAAATGCTAGTTACCTTCTCTCTAGATCTTTTGGCTTGTGTGGGTGGCTCACCTGTCTCTTTAGTGTCACAGAGATTGCACCCAACCTTCGTAGTGCCTCTTCATTCCCTGATGACCAAGCACTATGAGCTTGCCCCTGCTCCAGGATCAGCCCGTGCTCACCCACCAGAGACTGGTGGCATCTGTGGTGGTACCATTCTGCTGCTAAAGCCTCTGTCCCTGGTGCAGCCAGGTCTGAGAAGACCAACATTTTCCTAACCCTCTTTGCAGACAAACACACTGGATGGAATGAGCTTTTTTTTGCTGAGAGTTTGTTGTTGTTGTTGACTATGAACATTCATTAAAAGCTGGCGATGGACCGGAAGCTGTGCTCAGCATCTTATATAGGAAGGTATTTATATCAGTTTATCATTTCTGAGATGCGTTTTTCAAAATTGCAGCGTATCTAAAACTGGCGTCTTATCAGTGTCAGCCAGGCAGCTATCATCGCTTGTGTGTGCAAATCGAGCATGCTCTTCATATTGTTATCATTCCTGTTGAGTAATACATGTTGTAATTCTACATATATTAAATGTACATGCTGCTTAAGATGTCTTCAAAAAGGTTATACTCTGATTTCGTATTTGCCCTCTTTTTGGCTCACCCACCCTACTGTCAAGCTATTGGTTATCCAGTCTCTGAGTGTGGAGTCAGGAAGAAAGAGCTGAGTGGTGGCTGCTTTTTTGTGGGAGCCCACTGCTTCTCCATGTAATGTTTCATTAACTCTTTCATGATGAAGGCCTGTTTCCTGCGGGGAGAATTTACAGCATCCCAGGAGAACTGTCTGAAACTGCTGCGTGGTGGTGGCACATGTTACGTCTTACAGCAGAAGTGGGTTCCCAGGCCCCGTGCTGCACAGTCAGGCAGCTCTTCTCAGTCCCATGTGCTTCTCTGAGGCCAGAAATCTGGTCTCCAACTACTGTTTCTCTTCCAAGATTAGTAATTAACTTTCCAGGATTAGAAGAAGAGACTGTCTTTTAGCTTTAATTAATTGTTGAAAGAATAGAGTTCTTTCTACTAAAAGGAAAAAAAGAGGGAATAAAATATTTGAACGAGGGAACAAAGAAGCAAAAGAAAGGTAATTTAAAACTCATTCTCTTCACCCTAGTCTTTAAAAGTTTTTGTTGGGTATTATGAGGTTTGATGTCAGCCCTTACAGGGCGGGGGTGGGGGGTAGGAGAGATGTGTTACTCAAAATAAACTGCCTCCAGATTGTTTTCCCAAGGCAGTTATTTTTTTAAAAATTTAAATGTCATTCTGGTTAAGTGTTTTTAAAAATAAAGATTATAAAAAAATGCTTCTTAATTCACAGTAGGTTAGGGATAAGATTGAGGTACTAGGCACGTTAGAATCTTGAGGGAGATTTCCTTTAAAAAAACAAGTTGGTATCATTTTTATTGAGAAAATGAGAGAAATGCGTTGTTTTCACATTACATACTGGAGAGTTTGAAAAAAAATCCTGTCTGATGAGGATATTCAGAGGAACAGGGTTTAATAATTGAGACACATGCCCTCAAAATCTTAGAGGAACAGTAGATTCTCCTGGTTATCAAATAAGGCAATGAGATTTAGAAGGCTGAAAAGTGTTGTGTTAGAGAAATGTAGAGTTTCCTAAAAAGGCAGAATGGGGAAAGCTGGAGTAGGACTCGGGAACATTTCTGTGGGTTCATGAAGAGAGGATTCAGGGAGTGGCAGGCAGCAAGTGCCAAGGTCACAGAAAGATGAATCATAATTGCCAAGGTTTACTGTCGTCTAGATTTCTGTTTATAATTTTGCAGTAAGTCCCTTCAAGGACGGGAAAAAAATCCCAGAAAATTGAACACATAAAATGAAAACTTACGCATAGCAAAAAAATATCAAAACAAAATCGGATGACAAATGACAACACATTTATCAAAGGGTAGATAGATTTCTTTAGAATAAAATGTTTTAGAAAATAATAAAAACATGAACAATCCCAAAGAAAAAAATTGGCAAAGGATATTGTTAGCAGGAAATTCACAGGAAAAATACATAAATATACATGGTCAACAACTATATGAAAAAATGCTTATATTTTCATCCATCAGATTAGCAAAGGTTGAAATTGTTTGATAACCCAGTATTGTCAAGAATGTAGGGTGCTCTCATCCACTGTTAGTGGGAGAGTAAGTTGATTCACATTCTTGAAAGCCAAAGAGAATGCCTTAATGTGCATATCTTTTTTTTTAAAGGTTAGGCAACCCTTGGTTGACCTCACAGATTGCAAGGACCTTTGTCAGCTTACAATCTCTTATTTTTTATTTTTCATGCCTATAGCACCTGGTCTTCCTAGGTGGTCTCCCATCCAAGTACTAATCAGGCCCGACCCTGCTTAGCTTCTGAGATCAGACAGGATCGGGCTTGTTCAGAGTGGGATGGCCGTAGACTGCATATCTTTTAACTCAGTTAAATTCTATGTATCAGGGCAAAGCATTTGCATATGTGAGCAAAGCATATGCACAAGTCTATTTCATTGCAACTTTTTCATTATGAAAAAGTGGAAAGTACAATAGAGGACAGACAAATTATGAAATGGCCATTAATGGAATCTGATAACAGCTGTTAAAAATAACGAGGCAGATGTGTACATATTGATTTGGAAAGCTCTGTGAGACATAGTACTTGAACAACTGCGTTTAGCGTAGTGCTATATTTTGTTAAAAAAGATTGCAGTCTGTACTGAAATTGAAGCCAGTATGGATGTAAATACGTATACACTTGTAGAGGCATAGAGCACTTTGAAAGCATACAGAAGCTGCTGTTGATGACGATTACCTTTGGAGAATGGACCCAGGAGTGAGGGAACATGAACATTTACTTTTTAGTTTATTCTCTTTCTCTTTGTAATTCTTTTACTGTGAACGTGTATTGCTTAAAATTTTTTTAGTGAGTTTTTTATTTGTAATTGTGATAACATTATATTTACCATCTTAACTATTTCTAAGTATACGGTTCAGTAGCGTTAAGTATATTCACATCGTTATGCAACCAGTCTCATGTTGCAGAACTGAAACTTTATGCCCATTAAACAATTCCCCATTTGCCCCCTAGCCAAGCCCCTGGTAACCACCATTCTATTTTCTGCTTCTATGAATTTGACTACTTTAATTACCTCATAAAGTGGAATCGTAAAATATTTGTCTTGTGTTTCTTTTATTTCACTTAGCATAATGTCCTCAAGGTTCATCCGTGATGTAGCGTGTGTCATAATTTCCTTCCTTTTTAAGGTTGAATGATATTTCATTGTCGTATAGACCACATTTTGTTTATCGGTTCATTGGTTGATGGTCACTTGGGTTGTTTCCACCTCTTGGTTGTTGTGAATAGTGTGTCTATGAACATGACTGTGCAAATATCTCTTCGAGATCCTTCTTTCAATTCTTTTGGATATATACCCAGAAGCGGGCTTTAAAGAGGTTTTTAAAAAGTGTTTAACCAATGAATTCACCTGTAGTAGCAGAAGTGGTATTAGGAAGACACTCTGTGGACTAGTTGAGAGGAGTAGTCTGAGTAGTCTGAGGCCAGGGTTTTCTTTACTTTACCGGCCTCCTGGGGGCTTAGCAGTTTCATTCCTGCCCCCTGAGCCTTTCCCTTGCACAGTCAGGAGGGGCCTTAGCAGGTTTGTGAACCCATTGCTCCCTGCCTGCTCCTGCCTGCATTAATTCGGCACATTTCTCTAGCTCCCTGAAGGAAGAGGTGCTGTGGCAGCATTTAATTAGCCACCGTGAGCATGCTTTCCCAAGGACATGACTTATTTCTTAGCCAGCTGTTGCCAGTTGCTTCCTAGCAACATGCAGCGCCCACATCTGATTGCTTCTCTCCAGACAAGGGGAGTGCTTGGTCCACCTGCTGTCATAGCCGGGGAGGGGTGGGGGTGGCGGTGCGACCCTGGGCCTAGGGCTGATTCTTCAGAGAAGATGAGGGTTCTGAACCTGTTACTCCTGCAAAGCCGGATATGGTTCTAAAACCTTTTGACTCTTGAACTACCTACCCTACCCCTCTCCTTCAAGTTTATGATTAAAGCAGACAAAAAGAATGTCACCATCTATAACACAGACAGAGCAACATGGTCTAGAATAGTCCTCTGGGATTGTTAGGTACACTCAACAGCCTTTCGGGAAGAGAGAATGATCTCACCCCACAGTAGGTAGAGGCTACCTTTCAGAATGAGGGTGTGTGTGGGGGGCCCTGTGAACACCCTGTCTTGGGCAAAGGGAAAGGAAAGCCTCATCTCAAGTGGCTTGCTAACTGGTCTGGGTTTCCAGGGGCTTTGGGAAAAGAAAGAGGGAAGGAAGAAAGCAGCAGCAGCCACCACCCTGACTCTGAACTTGCCATTCCTCAAGGGCTCTGGCAGAGGGATGCTCAGGGACCAGACTACATACAGACTCCGATTCATTTCAAATGCTGCTTCTGCAGGGGCTGCAAACTGGACATTTTGAGATGAGGTGCTGCTCAGTGACATGCTGTGTTTGGCATACATGGTGTTCTCATAGTGTTGAAGATCTGTAAAAAATCCTGCTTTTCTGTGTTGCTGTCAGGAGGCCCACAGTCTCACATTGGGGTCCCTTTGGATTGGGTGCGTGTGCCTCTGGCTTGTATAACCCCACTCCGTTCATCCAGGGGCATGTCTGATGTATGTGGCCCCTTCTACAGCCGCGGTGATAAGTAAGTGAGGCTGTGTCTGCAAGAGATCCCTTGTATTTACTCATTCATTCTATTCCACAAATAGTTCTTGAGCTGCTTCTGAGAATCAGAGCCTGAGCTATTGAAAGGACCAGTAGGTGTGTCTTCGCAGTCCTGAGTTATGGATCAGGTGCAGAGGCAGCTAAGGAAACAGGCTGAGGGGTTCGCTGAGAGCAGGTGATAGATGGTGTGCAAGGGGCCAAGGGTGCAGAGACCCCGGGCACCTGATCTAGACTGGTAGGTTCATGGAAGGCTTCGGGCAGAGATGTCACCTGAGTGGGATTCTGAAGAACGATGAGAGGCGTTTACCTGGCGATACGAGTGGAGAGGAATGGGAAAGGGAAGGGAAGGGAAGGGGCCTCCATCCAGAGGTGTGGAGGCTCAGAGTTTGGCATGCAGGACCTCAGCTGCCTGGGGCTGAGAGCTCCAGGGGGCGGCCTGCTGACAGTTTGCATTGAGGGAACCTCTGAGGAGTTTCATCCGAGAAGAGAAGCCGCTTGTCAGATTTGTGTTTTCAGGTCAGGCTGGCTCCAGAACGGATTCGATGTGGCGTGGACAGTCAGGAAGCAGGGAGGGGCTCGCAAAAAGGCTGTTGTGGTGACGCAAGAAGTGAACCGTCTGTGTGTAGAAATACCCGTGGGGAGCACTTAGAGCTCCTCCCTCCACGCCCCAGGCAGGGAGCAGGCCTGCTCCTTAGGTGTGGACAGGGCTCCAGGTCGGGCTTCCTGCTCTCTGCATCCTGCCTGCGCTCTCACCGCCTCCTCTGCCCCCATTTTTCCCCGCCTTCTCCCACCTGGACCAGCTTCTCAGAACTGGCAGCTGGATTCTACTGTAAGTGGGGACTTGGCCTGGTGCTGGCAGTCAGTGCTCAGTAAGTTACAGCTATTGTTGGATGACAGGGCTGGTTCAAAACTCAGCTTCTTTCCAACCTGCAGCCTCTCAGATGGTGCTCTTAGCACTGTGAGCACCATTGTCTGTGGCCCATCCCAGCCTAGGTAATAGGCCATACCACATCTGATCAGGCCTCCGTGCCCTGTGGCCCATGGGGGATGGTCAGGAGTGCTGGTGGCCTGGCAGTGGCCAGGAGATGGAGGCGAGGGGATGGACGGGAGGGATGGAGAGGAGGTGAGCACTCGTACATGGGGCATGAGGGAAGGACAGTTAAGGATGAGACAAGTGGGGAAAGTGGTACCCAAGCAATACTGGGAAGAGGCTGATGTGGAAGGGAAGGTGCCAGGCACGGTTGGTTGGTAGTGCTCATGAGACGTCTGGTGAGGGCATCCACAGGAGAGGTGGGTACCGAGCCTGGAGGGCTGGAGCTCCAGCCGGAGATCAGGATTGAGGAGCTGGAGAGGGGCCAGGGTCACCCAGGGGAGTGTTTGCTTTGAGGAGAAAATACAACTCCCGAAATTCCTCACAACCTCCTGAAACTATTATGATAGGCACGTCATAATAGCACATCATAACAAAGACCGGGAAGTGGGGGTAGGAGACATTTCTGGATCAGCAGCTACGGGCCCTGGGTTACTGAATGGAAGAGCTGGGATGTGAGCCCAAGTGGTCTGCTTCCAAAGCTTCTGTGGAGAACCCTCAGGCACCTCAGTACCTGGTTCCCTGGGCCCTTAGCCGAGGGGTTGTTATGTATTTCTGCCAGTCTAAACCGCAGCTCCGTGAGAAGGATAATAACATTTCTGCCTTCAGATGAGCACATCAAGGCCCAGAGACTAATTTGCCCTAAATAACCACACAGTGGATTGGAAAGTCAAGATTGCAATTCAGTTCTCTCTGATTCTGATGCTCGAACTGGTATTGTCAGCACATGCTGCCTTTAGGGCTGGGCCATAAGATGAAGGAGGCGGGGAGCCCCACACAAGCCCGAGGTGGAGGGTTCAAGGCACCAGATGCCTGAGTGAAGCAGAGGGCAAGGCGGGAAGAGGGTGGGCGGGGCAGAATTCATTAACCTCTCACTGAGGCAGGGCGTCTAGTGAGCAGCTAAGAATTGGGTCTCTAGAATTCTGACTCCATACCATCTCAGTCTCTGACCCTATTGTGTCGCCTCTCGGAGCCTTTTTTCTTCGTCTATGAATAGGCATAGTAATACTGCCTTCTGAGAGTAGTTGTAAGGAAGAAATAAGAGACTGCACATATGGCCCTCAACTGACATGTCGCTAGTGGTCAATACACAAGGTAGAAAGCTCTGGTCAAGTGCCTGGCTAGGCAGCTTCTCCCTGGGTTTGGGTGGGTGTGAGTGAGTGTCTGAAGAGTTAACTTGGCATTTACAAGTCAGTCTACCCATGGCAAGAAAGGAATAGCTTTTCCCATTTCTGGAGAGAGCAGGGGAAGTGATGACCCTTGGTTCTGGCTTCCTTTCCAGCTGCTTTTTATTGATGAAGTGAAAATAGGAAGCTACCACCTCTCAGTTCTCCCACTGTGTGGGCAAAGGCCAGCTTGTCTCAGCCTGCAGACACCTTCTAGGTGTGTGTTTCATATTGTATGAGCCACACAACCACAGGAAGCCTCGCTTGGGTGGCAGTGCAGAGGAAGGCTGTGGAAGATTGTGTCCTCTCCATACTTTCTCTAGAAAGTACCAAGTTTGGCTGAACTCGGGCCACTTGATGCTGCAAATGTCACAGAACTGAGGGCCGTCTAACATTGCACCATCACCCCTTTGAGGCCGAACTTGAAAGGGTGTTAGAGGACACTTAATTCAGAGGCTCCCAACAGTTTCCAGTTCAAGGCCTCTTCACCCTTACAGTGACGTTAGCGGCCTCACCCTGACAGTTCTACTTTTCATCCCCAGTGAGTGACCTCGTCATTTGTTTGATCTCCCAGCATTCGAACCTCTTTCTGGGTTTGTGGGATTCTACATTTTATGAGTTTGAACAGGGAGTAAAGAACAGCTCCTGCTACAGGAGCATCACAGCTGAGGCTCTGCCAAGCAGCCCCCCATGCCGGGAGCCAGCTGTGCCAGAGGCATGGTGTGGGAGCATCCTCTGTAGGGCAGTGACCCCTAAATACTAATACTTTAGTATCAAAACTACATTTTCTAAATACAGCTATTTTATAAATACAGTTATTTTTGAGATTCTACTGCTGGAGTAGTGAGGATTAGGCAAAATGATTTCCATTTTATGGAATAGGAAACCAACTAAGAGAACAAGAATAAGGGAGTCACTGACAGGGCCTGTGTTAGTCTGCAGGCCTTTGCTTTTTCCACCAGATTCTTAAGGTCCATTCATAGGTTTCAGGACATTCATAAAGGTGCTTCTTGGTCTCCTTATCAGACTGCAGACAGACGGAGTGAAAGGCCCTGCTCGAGTTAAAGGAGAGGTCTGCTGCCCAGGTTGCCTTCTGGAGGGTCAGAGGAATGAAAGGGAACTAAAAAGAGCTTATATTTCTTGGGCACTTGAGCCAGACACTGTAAAATTGTTTATGTATTTTAACTAATTGACTCCTCTCAGGTCTTTGAAGTGCCTATATTGTTGTCTGTCTTATGCATGAAAAAGGAACTCAGGCACAGAGAGACTAAGTAACTTTCCAGAAGTCGCAAAGCTGGTGCCAGAATTCAAATCCAATGTCAGAGCCTGTGGCTTAGCCTGGCGAGGAGCCCTGGGGAAGGACTTAGGGGAGAGGAGGGGACGTGGCATATCTGGGACTCGCACTGCCAGCACTGGCCCTGTGGGTGGGTTGGAAAATCCCCATCTGAGCCACAGATCCACACCAGGGAGAATGAGGGGAGATGGTCTGTGGGATAAGGGCTGTCTTAGAGACACCTGCATCTCTGGCCAGGGAGAGTGTGTGGCAGATGGGCAGCCGCGGAGCCCAGGCCTGACCAGCTGTTGTTTGCAGAGGAGAGTGAGTGCATGGTGACAGCTGGATTAGGTGTACCCAGCAACCTCAGTGACCACTGGGCGGAGATGCGCAGTAGGCCCTTCTGGCTGGCCCTTCTAGCACCTCCAAGCTCTGGGAGCTGAGTGCTTGCTAAATCTCCATCCCCATGGCAGCAGGAGGTGACAAGGCTGTGGGATCTCCCACCTCTCCATGGCCAGGGAGCATTTCCAAATGATCAGAGAACCTCCCTCTTCTAGAAAGTAGGATGTAAAACTAGGCCGATGGGCCCAGAGTCTGTAACTGGAATGAAGAGTCTTTCTCTCTCATGTCCTACTCTTGATTCTCTCTTCCGCATCTTCTGTATCCCCTTGGATTTGGGTCTCCTGATTTTATTTGTTTTGTCTGCCCTCTGTTTGTTTCCTGCCTCATTTCATAAAGGATTTAAAGCAGCTCTCAAAAATACATTCAAAATAATAGGACAACAAAATAACTTTTTTAAAAGTTTGGGGCCAGAAGTATATGGGTAAGTGACCAGAATTAAATGGAAAGCTAGAATTCCTTAGTGACCTCTTTTCAGAATACTGCTTCTGGAACCATTCTAATCTGTCTTATACTTTATAGCTTAGAATGACATTCTGGGTGTATTTTCTTTTTCATGTTATTATATAAGCAGTTAGCGTACCTGTTGGCCAGGGAGCAAGGTGTCTCATACTCAGCCTTGAAGTGTACGGAACTGCAGAGAACCTGTGAGCCTGCTCCACACCACCTCTAAAGCAGAGTCTGATCAGAGTTCTTGGGAGCAGAACATCAATGGTATCTCGCGGAGCTGGGTGAGGCTTCAGTACCTGAACGTAGAGAATGCTGCCTGCTTCCTGCCAGCAGAACCCTGGAGGTGGGAGGCTGGCAGAGCAGGGCATGGAGAGAGGCGCAGCAATAGAGTGAGCCCTTCTGCTGGCTTCTGGTGGGGCACGGATAAACGGGGCCTTCTCCAAGGTTCCTGCATCTCAGTAGACACTGCAGAGCCAACATCGCTGGTACCCCACTCACCTAATGGGGCTCAGGGGTCCCCTCAGTAGGTGGCTGGGTGGGATGGGCCACAGGGCCAGGAATTGGGATGTGTGGGGAGAGGTCAGCCACAGAGTCCACATGCTTATTGCTGAAGGGGTCATGTTCGGGTTCTCCGGGGAACAGACTGTGACAGTCCTCTGTACAGGGTGTTTATTGGGGTGTGGCCCAGGACAGATGCCTGTGGGAGGGGAGGCGGCAGGGTTGGGCAGAGAGAAGGCAAACAGTGGTATGGGCCCAGTAGTCTAAACCAATCGTGGGGTTCAGCTGGTGCTGAAAGTGCCTGTCAGAGCTGGCCCATTGGTTGAAGTGGCCAGGCCCCCATCCAAGCCTCTAGCAGCCACTGGGCGTGCCATTGGAGGGATGTGACTGGTACAAGGCAGCTCTCTGTAGCTGTGCCTGGGGCTGACAGCGCTCCTGCAGCTAGGCAACAGGCCCTTCCTTGAGGGGGGTCTGGGCAGCACTCCTCTGTCCACCACAGAAAGGTCCGGGGCAGAGGTCTCTGTGTGGCTGGGTGGGAGCTGGTCTCTGGTGATCCCCTCAGGGGCCCATGCAAGAGCCTGCCTGTCACAATGGAGGTGTGATGGCCAGTGTTGGCCAAGAGAGCCCACGGACAAGAGGTCAAGCTTCATATTTCCCCCTAGTTCCAACATCCCCATCCCAACCCTGGAAGAGCGAAGGTGAATACTGCAGATGGAGAAGCAGGAGGCTTTGAACTTCCAGTGACACTGAAGTTTTGTTACAGATTTGAGTGGACATTTAGATTCCTGAGAGTTGCAACTATCAACATGGGACTTATTCTTACAATGAAAAGTGACCAGAAAGCCATGGACTCTTCCTGAGACGGAAGTTTGAGGGGAATGAAAGGGCTGACGTAGTCGATGCGAGGCAGTGATAGGAACACGAAGTGGGGTCCCATTAGTGCTCCAAGTGCAGCGTGCTTCCTGGACTGTCCCTCACCCAGGGGGAGCACAGAGCTGCTTATGTCCTGGGGGCACAGGAGAGGTGGGCTTGCACTCTGTTTGTCACATTCTGGAAGGCTGTGAGCCTACATGGTGACCCAGTTTCTTGCCTCTGTCTGAGCGACGTGGCTCTGATTATAGCGGGTGCGAGGGCTCCGAATGACTGCAAAGTACTTTTCATTCAGACAGAACATGGTGAGAAATGCATTTTCGTTAATGCCCCAATTATCCCAGTCCCAACTAGGACAAAAAAAATGTGTTTTGCCTGCTCCCAGGGACGTGCTATCCGGGTCCTCGGATTGTCCTCTCCCGGAAGTAGCTTTGTGCTCCGCTTGCACAGCTGAGGGGCTGGACTGGGGCCCTTGGAATGGCTGAGGTTTGTCTGCCTCCTTCATAGGGCCTAGGATGCAAAGCCCAAGAAGGAGCCCTGTCTGTTACTCAAAGGCTGGGCACACCCGTCCCAGGACTCCTGCGAAGAGCCAGGGCTGCTGCAGGCCCACAGTCCCTCTGTCCCTTCTGCCCTGTAGGAGCTTCTATGCTTCTTGGCCCTCTTCAACCCTAAAATAGCATTTTTGCCTCTTAAACCTCTCTTGCGTGGGCCCTGCCCAACAGTCCTGATTACTGCTGTTCTCCGTCTGACTCTCAAAGGGATTATTCATTCCTCTACCAGCTTCTGGTGGCTCCAGGTGGTCCTTGGCTTATGGCTGCATTACTCCATTCTTTGCCCATGTAGTCACATGGCCTTCTCTTATGTCAGTGGAGTCATATCTCCTGCTCCTTCCATCCCCTCTGCTGGAAAGATCCCACATCGCCCCTTGTCCCTCACATCTGCCTCCCGATGCTTACTCTTACTTTGAGCTCCGGCGTCATCTTCCGCAGGAAATGTTTCTCGGTTCCTCTTCTCATCACTACCCTCTCTCTCTCTCACCCTCTCTCCCTGCCCCCGCCCACACACAGGTGCCCTTGTTCTGTGGTAGCGCAGGTGGCATTAAAATGGAGTTTTTCTGAATTTTTCTGTAATTAGCTTCTAAGAAACTTAGGATAGTTACCAAGTTTTAGACATATTGTATTTGAATATTAATAGATTTTTGAAGAAGGAGGCAGGGGGAAAGATTCTTGAGGAATAGATTCTTGAGTCATTTGGCTTTTTAACTTAATTTTTGGCTGCAAATTTTAACAATCTGGCTTAATCTACAGTTGGCTGGATATCAGGGTGTAGGAGGACAGGTGATTTAATCAACATTTTCTGATTAAAATAACAGGAAAAAAGCTAATACTAATAAATAACGATAATAATAATAATATAACCACACAATGGGCATGCATCTGCGGTCATACTGTTCTCCCAGCCAGGACACCATAGACTGGAGCTGAAGGGAGCAGTGTGAGAGATGTGCTGGATGAGCACCAGCTGTATACAGCAGAGTAGTGCATATATAGTTTTCTTGGAGAATGCCCATAACAGCCCTGTGGAGGCGGGAGTAGCTGAGGTTCAGGTTGATGCAGAGCTGGGATATCAACCCAGCCCCCGCTCTCCTCTCCCCCGCCCCCACCCAGTAAGTAGGCTAGGAGGAATGGTTGGCCAGGGAAAGCCCTGCTAAGGGCCCAGAGGACAAGAGCTTCTCACATTTCCTGGGCACCCAGTCAGGCCCACTCTGAGGGTCTCCCCCACTGTGGGCACTAATGCCCGAGGACCTGGGCTTTCCTCCCAGCCATAAATGAGCCATGAGCCCCTAGGGAGCCAGAGCCCCATCATACTCAACCTCCTCTTTGTCCTGAAGGGAAAACTGACATCCCCTGGGGGAAGGGTAGTGTGGCCCGACTGCCAGTGTCTGTGCTCATTTGGGTCTAGACAGCAGGTGTCCTGCAGGCCAGGGCCCCCTGTGACACCACACTGCCCCTCAGCTGACATTTACTTTCGGTAGAAGGGGATTACACAAATCCAGGGTGGTTAAGCTGCCGCAGGGCACTATGGAAACGAGCAGTGCGTTCTGTCTGCCCCTCCCTCCAGCCAAGCCCCAATGACACCAGGAGGCCAGGCTGGCTTTTCTGGCGCGACTTGTTTGGCCGAATCGCAGAGCATGTGCACAATTTAATTTGAACCTGAGTGGGTGAGGGGAGAAGCCAGATTAATTACCAGAACCAATTTCCGAGCCAAGTCAGATGACTGCCCCCCAAATACTGGACCACCAGCGGGGCGGTGGCGGGGTAGGGGAGTGTTACAAGGTCTGCATGTGTCACATGTCTATTAAAATGTGTGCACACTTCAGTGGATAATTTACATAATGCCTGACTCTACAGCTTCTGTACATTTTCATAAACCAGTTCTTTATTTTTATTTTAATTAGTTCATTAATTAATCTGACTAAGCAACAACAATGTACACAGCACCCTCTCTTACAGGTGAAAAAAGTAAAAAGTTGTCTTCTTTCTGTCTATTTCCTAGTCACTCAGTTTCATTCTCTGGAGAGAATGCTACCATTTTGGGGTACGTCTTTGCAGATATTCAATGCACATACATTTATGTACACATGTCCTGTCATTTTCTACAGAACTTGGTGACTATACTATGTACATTGTCTTCCCCCGCCTTTATTTCTTACTCAGCAGTACATCCTGGCTTGTGTCAGGGCTGACATTCCATTACATGGATGGGCCGTAATGTCTTTAACTAGCACCCTGTTGATGGACATTTAGGTTTCACTCTTTTACCATTACTCACAGTGCCTCAGTGAGTGTATTTTTGTATACTTGTTACACACATGATAGAATATCTAAGCAGCACTCTCCAACATAGTAGCTACCAGCCACATGTTGCTATATATGTTTAAATTGATTTGAATTAAACTAAACTTGAGATCCGGTTCCTCAGTCATGCTAGCCACATCTCAAGCGCCAAAGAGTCACGGCTCGCGGCTGCTCTGGTGGCAGATCTAGAGCATTTTCATCGTCGGATGGTGCTGCCCTGTACGATAAGTTCCCGAAAGGGAATTATGAAGCCAGAGGTCTGTACATCTTCAGTGTTGCCATGAATTGCCAACTTTCCCTCTGAAGAGGCTTTTCCTGTTTATACCCCTCCCCGCCAAGTAAGAGCTCGGGGAGGGAGAGCACATGTATTTCAAAACAATTATATGGAATGTTGGGGGAAAAAAGAAACGTTCCCAGTGTACTGACGCAAGGACATTCTGTTTCTGTGGTCAGTGTCCACGTCGTTTGAGTCAGACACTGCTGTTCCCCACTTAAAATGGGGACACCTGTCACAGGGAGGCCCATACCGGCTGTCTCTTTCCCTGTCACCTTGCTGAGATTGCTTCTCCCCAGCTCTCAGCCTCTTCCCTCCCCACTCCCTGAGGGCCAGGGCTCCTCCACACCGACTCCTGGCCCCCACCGTCTCGGGGGAGAGTGCCGTGTCCTCATACATTCCCTGTCGCCATGACCCAGCCTTCACCGGAAGACTTGGCATCGGCAGAGTCTCCCTTCCCTCACCTCCCGCTCTCTCCACCCTCCCTCCTTTTGGTGAGTGGTGACCTCCACGTTGCCAAACCCAATGGGCACTGCCCGGTCCTCATCTTGCTTGAGCACCTAGTTGACCTGTCAGCTGCAGTCTGCACTTCGTCCCTTCCTACTTGAAGTGCTCAACCTTTGGCTTCTGAGAGGCCATGCCTGCGGTCACGCCGTCCCCATCGCCTTTGCAGTGTTGTCTGCCTCATTCTCTGCTTTTTTTCCTGAGCGGTCTCATTCCCATCTGGCTTTGATTAGCATCATTTGGGGAATGGGGATCATGTATTTTAATTCCCATTTCCTTGATTACTAGGAAGATGGAGCATCTTTTCACGGTTTGCCAGTTTCCAATCCTAAGGACACCTGTTGATCCATTTGATTGTCTTGCCTGCCACCTCCTTTACAAAGCCTTCTCTTCATTCCTTAACACGAGGGGATCATTCTTTCACTCATGTACCAATACCGTTCGTGCATATCTCATGGAACTTCTTTCTGATTCAGCCACATGCCTGTCTGGCCTCCTTCGACTGTGAGCTTGAGGGGAGTAGTGACAGGGCCATATCTGTTCCCTAAGTGTCCAGCCTGTGTTTGTGCAATAACCTGTGTTTGCTCAGTTCGGTTGAATGGACAATTTCTGCTGTGGCAGTAACTGCTCCATCAGTTTGGGCTGATAATACTGAGATTTAAAAAGCAATGTGTGTACCCAGAATAGGAAAAAAAAGGAATAAAGGAGCCCCGGGGAAAGGTATACATGCATTTTTTGATGGGTGTGTCACAGCCAGGTTGCAGGCAGAGGCGACCTGGTTTCTCCCAATGTGCTGACTGCTATTCTGTCAGCATGTAGGTGCTTCAGTGTTAAACAGGCTTATTTGGGGGCTGACAGTACATCTTGGCATCAGGTGATGCTTTGGCTGAAAGAAGGGAAAACACTCTCTATGCCGAAAGGGAAGAAATTGTATTTGTCTTTTTGAGCACAGAGGAGAGGAGACGGGGGGAAGCTTCCCTCATATAGCCAGTCCTATGCCACCAGCTTTGAGCTGGCAGAAGCAAAACTGCAGATGCACCTCGAAATAATCTTAGGTCCTGCTGCCAGGAAACAAGGAGGCGTGTCATGCAGCTGACACCAACACACCGTGCGTGCATATAACCGGGACTCAGTGCTGGGCACTGCCTCTTCTCTGCCTTTGGCAAGTGCAAGCGCACGGCCCTCAGGACCGAGAGGCTGGCTGCTGAGAGGGCTTGTGGCAGCAGGGATGGGGCAGCTGGAATTTTAGATAATCAATAACTACTTTAATCGGTCAGCCTTTGGTGAAGACACCTTAGTCTCCCTGAGGAGGGGCTAGTCTTTGTGGGGCAAAGACCTGACAATGGAGAGGTAATACAGCTCAAGAGAGCACAAGTTTCACTGGCGACTCAGAGCCTGGGCACAATAGTGTGCACCGAAAGCTCATAATAAAGTGTGTGTTCGCTGGCCCGCCTTGACAATGGTGGCCCACCCCACCTGGCACCTGGTAAGGTTGTGCCAGGCATCTGTTTCTGAGCCCAAGACCATTGATCCTTTAGGGGCCCCAGTGTCCTGTCTGTGCTTGTAGGCTCTCCTGGGACCCTGTGTAGAATCTTCCTTTCCAAAGCCCCCTTGTGGGTAAAATAACACTTTCTAAAACAACGCTGTACAGAGTACTTCACTTTTAGGGGTGACAGAAATCACCTGTGCTTACTGTTCTCCACATGCCCCTTTGGGTTCCTTCTGTGGCCTGGGACGCTGACCCTTCAAGCACCACACCACCTGGTTCCCCTGCCTTCTTCTTGTTGGGTTCAGGCACTGGGGACACCAGCAGGTGATCGGAGGTGGGGCTGGTCTGGGCGATTCTAGCCTGTTCCTCTGCCAGGCCCTGGTTTTGGCAGAGGCTGCGTCCCTGTCAGGTTCTGGGAGCTCTTCCTGCAGGCCATGGGCAGTAAAGGCTTCCTGCTCTTGCTAGCCCTGGAGTGCTCGACAGCCTGCCTGTTGCCCTAGCCCTGCCCACACCTCTGTGAAGAACCTTCATTAACCCTCTTTTAAACCTTGGAACCTTCTTTTTTCACACTGGCCCTGACAAACTGTCTACCCAAAAGCCAAACCAAATCACAGAGCAATTCTCAAGAGCCCCGTAGTTCTCACGCATTGTGTTTTCATGCAATTTTATGGTGAAATAGTGTTAACTTCTTCCGGCAGTGGCTTTAACACAGCAGCCTCCAGTTGGAGTTTTTCAGTCATTGCTCACAAGTTAACCTTCACTGGCCCTGCCATTGGAAGAGAAAGCAGTAGGGGAACATTTTTTCTTCTAAAATTCTTGTCCAGGTCATGGTCTTTACCGCTTCTTTAACCCTAACGCAGCCACTTCCCTATTTAGGAGAGCATTTGTGGGTTAATTACATTGAATTCAGGCAGATCACACTGTACCTGGCCGAACACAGAAGGGAACCCCACAGCACCTTCCCTGGGGGGTTGGCCGGCCCTTCCTGTACTCATCCGGGAGGAACAGTGCCTCTGTGCACAGGCACCCCTCCTTTCATGCCCCGGTGGGGGCCCTCTCTGTCCAGGAGGGGGATCTCAAGCCCTCACCTGTGGTTCTGTGTGGTATCCCTGAACCCCAGAGCCCTGATGAGCAGTCATGTCTGCCTGGTGCCCTGGGGCTGAGTCCACTTGTGTCAGTACCATCCAGGTTCCACACCAACTGTTTTCTGCATTTTTCAGTCTGGGCTCTACTCTCACCCGTCCCTCCATCCACCCTTTCTAGAGAATCCTGTTTTATACCACTCTACCCTCCCTACTCCCAGGTCACTCAGGGACTGTTGAAGCCCCTGGGTGTGTAACAGATGATGCCACTTCACGGCAAGGAGCCTCGCTCTTAGCAGATCCAGACTGAGGACAGTCCACGCACATTGTTAGGGCGAACTTTATGCTCCCAAAGGTGAAGTCTCCTGTTATGAGAATGCTCCAGAACAGGCAGGCAAAAAACTCTGCATTTGGGGCCAAATTACAAGTTGTTAATAATAAAAATTGCTAAGAGAAGCTCTTGAAACCTTGGTTAGTGGGCTAAAAAATAACTGAAAGCAGAAGGGAAGGGGTCTGGTGAATAGCAGCTCACATTTACACTTTGACCCTTCAATCTAGGGTTTCATCTCAATTCAAAATTTCTTTTGCAGGAGAGAGTGGGAATAACTGTTTGCAAATCTGGAAGCAAAAAACTCACAGCTTACTACAGGTGATACAGATATTTATTTTTTGTTAGAGGAGGGAAGCATTTACTGGTTGGAGTCTGGGCCACAGCTACTCCTGTGGCTCCCCTTGTGTCCAAGAGAGGCACAGCCTCACTTCTGGGCATGCCGATCTCTAGTCAAAAGTACAACAGAGGCCACCACGTAAAGAGGCAGTGCTCTCCCTTGGTGTCTGAAGGACCTCTGGAGAGAACTCTGCCAGTGTGCTTTTTACGAGGTCCAGCCGGAGGTGGAGCTTGAAGTCAGGTTCAGGTGCAGGCTTCCTTCCCATCACAGCCTGCGAGCCTTCCTGGGGCGGCAGCCGTTGTGTGGGATGGGGGTGTTATCTGTGATCGAGATCACTTCCAGGCCCCCCATGGTTAGTCCCTTGATGGCAGACTGGAAGGAGCAGAAGGAACAGTAGAATGGCATGCTCCCGGAAATGGTGACCCAGCGTGCCCAGACAGGGCGTAGAGGGAGAGGGTGGGGTAGGGAGGAGAGTGGGAAGGCTCGCTGGCTTTGATACCTATGATCCCAACCCTCTTCTGGTCTCACAGAGGTCTTCCAACCAGACCCCTTCCCTGGGTCCTCAGTGCTGTCCACATTTCTAGTCACACCTGCCTCTTCCCACCTTGTGCTTTACGATCAGAGAACCAAGGCTACCTATAAACTCTGACATAACTTAGCATTACACTTCTGTATCTTTACTTAAGCTGTGTCCTTGGCCTAGAATGTCCCCCCTCTCCTCCCATACCTGGCTAACACCTTGTTATTTTCAAGTTAGTAGAGATGTCACCTCTTTGAGGAAGCTTTCCTGATTATACCCAATGGGCTCCCAGCACCCTGGGCACAAGCTCTGCCACCGTACCCAGTCTGTACTGAGGGATCCATTTGTGATAGTCCCCAACGGACCACCTTTCTATTCCCAGTGCCTGGCACATAGCACGCACTTACTGAACTCTGATAAATTCAACTAAGGTGATCTAGGCTTAGCAGGTCATAAGAACAACAGAAACTTCAAGTCCTCCTGGAAATCCACTATAGGGTCCTTTGCCACTCCCCCTACCCTGCTCTCAAGCGCCACTTCTCTCACTTCCCAAAGAAGCAAGAACATACAACCTGTGGAGAACGGCAGCCACTTACCAAGCGCCCTGGCCCCAGGCCTTTCACCACCACTCGGATGTGGGTCACGCCCTTCCCTGTGGCTTTCTGGAGAAGAGAGGACACTGGTCATTGTCCCCCATCCCCAGAACAGCTACATCCTAGTCTCTTGCTACTGCCGCCTTGAGCAACAGGGTTTTGAGCTCCAGAGAAAAGTCACCCACGTATAAAAACAGACAGGAAGGAAGCATGGGACAGATGGCCACAGTGCAGGGCAGACACCAGCAGAGAGCACAGAACTTGTCAAGTCAAAGTCAGCTGTGATCCCTTTTTGCCCAGGACAGCACTGCCACCTACTGGAAATTTCTAAATATCGCTCCAGTTTTTCTCAGGTAAATGCAGAATTTCAGATCATGAAGAGCTGCCCTGTACTTCAAGGCTGAGCTTAAATACTCACTTAAAAATTATCGTTTTAAATCTTTAGTAATATTTAAGTTTTTCTTTCTTGATTATAAAGGCAGTTCATGATAGAAAGTCTGGAAAACACACAGAAATCACTCAACCTACCCTACAGAAGCTACTTTTAACACTGACATGTTTAAGTGTATATGATCTGTCCATTGTGGACCTTTAGCACCTTTTGATGATCATTAATACATGATAATCAATATTTTGGCACATGGAGCTTTATTTGAGGTCAAGGTTTTCCTCAAATACTTGTGGTTTGGCAGAACCAGTGCAAACCTTTGTAAGGCCTGTGCTACAGCAGACAGTGCACAGGCTTTGGCCCCAGACCGATCTGGGTTCAGTTCAGGGAACTCAAGTGGCTGCATGGTCCTGAGCCAGTCACACGCTCTGTATCTCAGCTGGCTCTTAACGTGGGTAGTACCAAACATCTAAGTATTTAAGATAATGAGTGTAAGGTGTCTGGCGTGTAGTAGATGCTCAATAAATATGCCAATAGCAGCACACTGCCAATTTGCTTCCAGAAAGGTCTGCAGCAGCTCACAACCTGGTATTGCATGAGGGTTTTCGCCATACCACATCTGCCCAAATAGACTATCATCACCCATCCCATCCCCACCTCACTGGTCTTTGCTTTGAGGAGGCTTTGGTAAGCCTTCAGCACCTGGTTCTTACATCGTCTAGAACAAACCAACAAGTGTTTCCCTTCAGCTGAAGCTAAGAGAAAGATAAGAGAGCAGGCTTTTCACACAGACCTCTTCAAACCACTTCTGATGTTCGGATATCAAACGAGAGTTGGCAAACACCCCATTGCTTCTGAACGGCTAGTTCATGGAGATTTTCTCATCACAGTGATCAGCCATGCATAACGGGGAGCACACCACACAGGGAGCCAGAAAGAACACACTTACCGCCGCAGCAGCTATGCCTGCTGTTTGTGCTGCGATGCCCGTGCCCTTCTTGGCGTTCCGAAACCCCTCTGTGCCACAGGAAGCACGGGCAAGGGGCTGGTTCATGGCAGAGACTACCTGGATCTGTGTGCTGGGAAAGCAGGGGAAGCACAGAAGATATAATGACCGTTCAGGGACATAAGAGAGCACTATGCTCTTACAAGTCCGAGTGACAAAGAAAAAGCTGCTTTCACTTGAGCTTACTAGCCGAATGTTTTTTGAACTCCTATAGGAGGTGCCAGGAAAGGTCAGAATCATCCCCTAAAACTCAGTGAATACTGACAAGTCATATAATCTAAAGAGCCTTCCATTATGGACTGAATGATGTGTCCCCCCAAAGTTCCTGTCGAAATCCTAACCCTGAATATGATGGTATTTGGAGGTGGGGCCCTTAGGAGCTGATTAGGTCATGAGGGTGGAGCCCTCATGGATGGGATAAGTGTCCTTATAAAAGGGACCCCAGAGAGCCCCCTCTCCCCTTCCACCATGTGAGGACACAATAAGAAGGTGGCCATCTGCAACTTGGAAGAGGGTCCTTACCAGAACCCACCATGCTGGCACTCTGATCTTGGACTTCCAGCCTCCAGAGCTGTGAGAAATAAACGCCTGTTGTTTAAGCCACCTAGTCTATGGTACTTTGTTATGGCAGCCTGAGCCAACTAAGACAAGCTCCATAGTCTGAGGGTGGCTAAATGTCATCCAGGAGAAGGGCGACACATTTTTCCCTGTAGCCAGTGTTTAAGTTAAGCATGCTGTCCTTGTCTGGGTTTTATTTCCCTAAAATCTACATGTTTCACATCAGATAATTAAAAAAAAAAAAGACTTTTCATTAGTGAAAGTTTCAAATATACACAAGAGTGAACAGAATAGTATATGAACTCCCATGGTCCCATTACCCAGTTTCAACAATTAAGTCGTATCAAATTTAACTTTATCTATAAACCCTGTTTCCACTCCCCCCTTTTTACTACTAATGAATTATTCTGAAGCAAATTCCAGACCCATCATTTCATCTGTAACTATTTCAGTATGTAACACTAAAAGATAAGAACTCCTTAAAAAAAAAAATGATAAAACCATTATACCTTAAAAAAAAGCTAGCAATGGTACCATACTGGATAATTTTAATGTTTCCATTTCATGATTGATGTTTTTTAAATAAGTGGAACATTTTTTTCTCTAAGCATCTCTTAACTTTAAAAGTTGAGAATGACTTTAGAAATCCCTAGATTTCTAAATTTCTAGATTTCCCCCGTGGTCGTTATCACCCTGTCTTCTGGTCTGCAGAACTCCCTGACAACTCAGTAAAGAAGGAAGTGGAAAAGCAGTTATGAGGAGACTGCCAGAGCCAGCCCTGGGCGGGGGCCATCTCCTTGCTGGCCTGGCTATGGCTGCCATTTCCCTACCGGGGCTTCTTGGGTTTTCTATGCTGGACAGATGCACAAGAGAACTGCTTGTCTTTGAGACAGAGCTATAGAGTAGGCCCTCGACGCTTACAATGCTGAATGAATCTCACGGCATCTCGCCTGTGCCCCACACTCTATCTGTGACTATGTCTCTTGTATTGTTCTCTAAATTGCTTCGTGGGCAGGTTGCGACCAAACACCAACTCGTCTCCAAGTGGGGGCTGGCCTACAAAGTTGTCACTAACGTCAGCGAGGCTTCCACTGCCAACACGCAGTTGGGAACTCTCTTGACACTGGTGTGTAGGAAAGCAGATCTTATCAATGTGGTATTACTCAACTCAAGTCATTTTCATGAAATCTGAATTAATGTTATAAAGACAGAGCTGGTTTCCTACAACAAGGGGGGAAGCCTGGAACGTCTGCAGAACACAGTGCCCTGACTCCCAGCCCAAGCAGGGTGCTCAGGGCCCCCTCGCCTTCCCCCAGGACGGGGAAGCAGCCCACCTAGACCGGCCCCGTGCTTCCCATCCTGCTTACTTGTTGTAGGATGCTTTAATGTGTGCGATTGGGATCTCCTCAAATTTCTTTCCTGCCCACCTCAGAGAGCTCTCCTGTCCTGGAATTGGAGGGTAAATGCTGCAATTACAAGAAACATTTATGTACAATTGCCAATTTTAGAAATCCATCACATAGTTAAAAAAAATCTAATAGTGCAGACAAACTCATAATGAAAGACAGCAGCCGTCTGCCCCAGCCTGTGCCCGAGGCGGCCCCCACCGCCACCGCTTTTCAGTCCTTCTGGTGCTGCCGCCCTGTCTGAACACTGTGCTTACGCGGCTGTTTCTTGAACTGTTGATTCTAGATACACCGAGTGACTTTCTGCTGGAAGAAAAGAGAATCTATGTTCCCCATATTCCCTGGTGTCCCTTATGGTATAGTCCGATCACTATTTTCATTCCTTTATAGACTACTTTCTGCAATTTAAAAAATATAGTTAAACCTCTCTATCTTCTTTCATTATCCAGATGATATCTTGACTCTATAAAAAAGGGCAACAAAATTTTAATAATACTTAGCATTACTACAGAAAGATCCAGTTATCCTCTAGAAGAGAGGTTGGCAGATTTTTTCTGTAAAGGGCCAGAGAGTTAAATATTTTAGGCTTTGCTGGCCCTGAAGTTTCTGTTGCAACCCTGTAGTGCAAAAATGGCCACAGACAACAGTACATCAATGGGTGTTGCTGTCCCAATAAAACTTTATTCCAACTGGCCAGATCTGGCCCTTGGGATGTAGTTTGCCAACCCCTAACCTAGACCAGTGATTCTCCACACCTGTTGCTGTGATGTGTAAGTTCTGCTCTAGACTTCTGGATGAGGCTTGGGAATCTTATTTCTAAAATGCCCCAGGTGAATCACATGTGAACTCAGGGTTGAGAACACTGGCCTAGACACTGTGATGAGTTCAGGATCTTTTGCCATCTTAGACCAATCTTTTCTCTGGCTATCCCAGGTCAATACAATCATCTTCAGGTAGAGCAACAGGTACAAAGGGGAACATAGTTAGCTGGGAAGCCAGGCCTTAGACCTAGGCGACTTGACTCAGTTCAGAGCTCTGCTCATTATGTTATACTTTCTTTTATTCAAACACACAGAGAATTGTCATTAAGCATACGAGATGTGAGTTAACCTGCCTGCGTGTGCAAATCAGATCCATGTGTGTACGCCCCCCGCCCCCGTCACCTGAAATACAAAAGATTCAGGTTTAGAACATACACTATTGTCTGAGCACCTGCTTTCTTAGAGATAGTTTTAAAAACAAAACAGCATAGTGGTATTCAAGAGTTACAAGTGTATTCTTTCCTGGAAGGCCTGATCTTAAGAGATGATTTAGCACCTCAGCAGGTTGCTGGTTTATCAGCCTACACACTGAGATGGAAAGTGGACAAGGCTCTGAGATGACAATGTTTAAACCACCATCACTTTCCAGTTGATAATCCCTCTATTGACTTCGGGGTCAAAAAAACTAAGCCTACTAAACTATGAATATACTATTGTAATACCTTACATATAAAGCAAGGTTTTTGAACAAGAAAGAACTGGGAACCATTTACTTCAAGGTTTGGACAAGGTCAGGTCTTTAAACTTCACAGGTCCACTGTACAAACAAACAAGTGGTTCACCACCAGCAAGTGCAGGAAAAGGGAAGACAAAGCTTTCCAGCACCAGTCTGCTGCCTCTTCATAACCATCCTCAGACCAGGGCCAGTACACATGGCATCTCTTCTGCACGGCCAAAGGGGGCTGAAATCAGCAGCTGTTCTCCACTGTGGAGGGTCCTAAAGGAGGGCTGACTTCTGCTGTGTGTACTTCAGGCATGAGAATTTGCTGATCCCTGGACAAAACCAACCCAAATGGACCCTGACACAAATGTGGCAGATGTTGGAATCTTGGCTGGATAAGCTGCAGTTCTGCTTTCAAACAGAGAAGGCCTTGCCTCATGGTCTTCAACCCATTTTCTAATTGTGACAACAAACAATTTTTGGAAAATAAATGTAGAAAAATGCAAAGATTATGGCTCCTGGCCCACTACTCCTGTCACATATATGATTTTGGTAAGAGCTTTCCAACACCTGGCTTCTGTTTCTTGACCTCTTTTTTCTCCAACCATTCTGTGTCCTCTCTCCTACCCTGGCTACTTACTCTGTGGTCAGACCTAGCACTTGTCATTAACCCCATTATAACCTTGGTTCCAAGAACCTCTGCCCACCACCTCCTGGCACACCCACTGGCTCCCTCTACTACCTGTACTCTAGTAAGCCTTCAGTCCCACTGATCTTACCAGCTTTACACTCGCTTCTCTCTTGACCTCAAGTAAATTCCATGGCCAGTCATTACAGTCACTCCCTTACACACACCCTCAGTTCTCTGCCCTCCTCTTAGTTCACTGTACTCTCCTGGCAACCCCTAACCCTGGTTAAATCCGTCTCTCCAGCCCCTGTGAGCCTGTGCGTACACTGCACAGTTGGCTAGAGAAGAACACACAGCAATGCCAGCTGGCCTCTTTATCAGTTTCTCAGCCTCAGCACTGTTGACATTTTGGATAAGATGTTTCATTGTTGTGGGGGGCTGTGTTATACGCTGTGGGGTGTTTAGCAGCGTCTCTGGCCTCTACCCACTAGATACTGTCCCCCAAGACAACCAAAAATGTCTTCAGACATTGCTGAAAGTCCCCTTGGAGGCAAAAGTGCCCCAGGTTGAGAACCACTGCTTTATTTTAATGACTTCTGAGATCAAGTGGGCCCTCGGCACTGCCAGGCAATCGTACAGTACATCCCCAGTTCAACTATCCTTCCATTTTCCTGGATGACTTTATTGCCTTCTTTTGTCTCCTCAAACTTCCAGTTCTTTCTTGCTTGCTTACTGCCAGCTGATGACCTTCACAGACAAATAAAAGCAATCAGAATTTCTTCCAGCTCCCACTACCAAACATCTGAGTCCTCAATCTTTGCATTCTCTTCTGTTATGTTCCAGTTGCGTGTTAGCCTGGCAAGGGCATCACTCCAGTAACGTGCCTGCATCAGCATCACCGTTCTTTCTCCTCTCTATAACATCATTCCCAACAGCAAAACACGCTCATTTCCACAGACTAAAAACAATCCATCTCTCGACCCCAAAGCCTCCTTGAACTACTGCACATTTCTCTATTGCCCCTTACAGCAGAACCCCCCCTAAAGAACTGACTGTACTTGCTGTTTCTGTCTCATCTTCTCCTCAAATGCACTCCAATCAGACTTTAGGCCCTATCCTGTACACCAAATTGCTGTTCCCCATCCACTCCATCAAAAATGCTCTAGTCCAAGTCACCGACAAACTCATAATGTTAAATCCAATGAGCAGTTCTGTCATCAGCCTCTTGATCTGTCTTATCAGCTGCATTCTCTGCCCTTCAACCACATTAAACAACAACAACAACAACAACATCTAGGTTTTCTTATTACCTCTCTGGAGGTCTCTTCTGTCTCTTTTGCTAATTCTTCCTCATCTCCCAAATCTCTAAATGTCAGAAGGCTCCAAGGTTTGGTCCTTTATCTGTACTTACTCTTTTGGTGATCTTGTAGTCTTGTGGTTTTAAACATCATCTACATGATGAGTATCTCTAGTTCAGTATCCTCTGAACTCCATTTCTAATAACCAACCCTGTATCTCCACTTGGATGTTAATAAAGCATCTCAAACTTCCCATCTTAACAGTCGTTCAGACCCAAAATTTTAGTGTACCTTCATTCCTCTCCTTTTCTCACATGTTAAAAAATCCTGTTCTTTCTAAATATATCAGTCCAACCATTCATACCACCTCCACAGCTGTCACTCTGGTCCAAGCCACCGTCATTCCTTGCCTCGATTATTTCAGTGGTCTTAACTGCCTAGAAGACTTTTGGCTTCCATCCTTGCTTCCCTACAGTTCAGTATCAACACAACAGCCAAAGGGACTCTTGAAAATGTAGGCATGATTGTGTCAGTCCTCAGACTTCTCCAGTGGCTTCCCATTTCACTCAGAGTAAAAGCTGAAGTCCTGATGATTGTGCACAGGCCATACAGGACGTAGCCCTGCGTGCCTGCTGCACTCCTCGACCCCATCGTCTGTATCTACTCCTCATTCCACATCGGCCACCTTACTATTGCTTACAAACACTAGACACACTTCTATCATCTGTCATATTCCCATGTTTTACTTGTTTAATAATTGCTGTCCCCTATTCACTAGAACTTAAGTTCTGTGGGGGCAAGGATTTGGTGTGTTTGGTCACCAGTGTGTTCCCAGTACTTTGAACAGTGCCTGGCAATGGTGAATGACCACAATAGAATCTTCACCTAAACTCCTTTAGAAGCTCCCCACTGCCTACAGTGGGGACAGTGTTCAAAGCCGCACTTGTTACAGACAAGGTTCTCGGCATTCTGATGCCTTCTTGTCTTGCTGGCCTCATCTGCAATTATACACACACCTGAATATACCATGTTCTTTCATACCAAATGCCTTTACACAGACTCTTAGCTTTGCCTAAAACGATCCCTTTCATTTTGTCCAGCTGAATGCCCATTCAATTCAATTCCTAGCTCTACAGTCTTACTTGATTTCCTCAAGAGTTAGACACTCATTCTTTCATACTGACCTCCAGTATACTATTGATCAGTTTATGGTGAGAATATTTGCACGTTTGTCTTCCTTGGTAGACTGTGAACTACTTGTGGGGAAGAACGATCTTTTGTATTGGTATTCCCAGCATCTAGCATGGTGCCTGGCAAATGTTTATAAGTACACATAGCATACAGAGGTGGTGGCGCCGATGGGAGACAAGTGGCCATTACCTAGGGCTGAGCACAAAAACCTCCAAAGAATTTAGACCAACTCTAAAAAAGTGCACAATAAGCATTGCCCCTCAGTCCCCTCCGATTTTGGGTCCCATGCTCAGGGAAGGTTGTTATTCTGACTTGATCTTCCTCTCAGGGGAAAGAAAGCTGACATTTACTATACACCCCCAGTATTCATTCATTCATTCATTCATTCATTCATTCATCCATCCATCAAATATTCACTGAACATCCACTTTATGCCAAGGCTCATCAATTTGATTCTCACTACTTCTCTTTGCATTATATCCCTTTTTTGACGAGAAAACCGAGGCTCAGAAATTAATTTTCATAATGTCTCACAGATGGCAAATGACAGAGTTGGGAATTCGCTGGTTCTCTGACTCTGGAGGGTTGTGCAGGTCTCCGGAGGGCTGGGCCTAAGTGGCCCTCACCTGAAGCTGCTCCGGCTCGGAGCCGAAGTTGGAGCCGCTGTCTTCCCCTCAGTTTCATGCTTGGCGGCGCCGTCTTGCAGCAGCTGGGCGCTCGTATGGATGGTGGGGGCCGGCGCCCAGGCCACGACCCTGCGGGGAAGGAAAGTTCAGTGAGGACCCCAGACTTAACGGCCACTGGAGTCCAGGTAGTTCCTGGGATACACGCAGGAGCGCAGTCTCGGGGGTAGCCGTGGGATCGGAGTGGATAATCATTCTTACCTGTTCGTCGGTATCCAAGCCCATGACCGCGAAAGCCAAGACCCCGTGTTTCTTGCAACCTGCATGACTTAAATTGACCCCAAACAGCTCCCGTCCGCGTCGTCCACGGAGCCTGGCGTAGCTGGAGCGGCGACAGCACCATGACCGCCTGTGGGGGAAGAGTACAGAGGAAAAGTCATCTAATTCCTCTTCGTAAGGGCCTTTAAAGATTTTTATCCCAATTTAGATATTCTATAATAACTGTAGCTACGATATTTCAACTGAGAGTTTCCCACTTTTCCCCTATCTTCTAACATGAGCTCTTCGTCCACCCCCCTCTACGTTGGAATGGTTCGTTCTAATCGTTCCCGGTACTGGGCTCTTCCCTACATGCCGTTCCCGCGCTGCCTTGTGGGAACATAGGATTGGCCCAGGAGCGCTGAGCGCCGCATTGCACTGTGGGAAGGTAGAGAGATGGCCCCGGGAATGCGGACTCTGGTAGGGGTGGCGAGGGCCTCGCGGCGGTTTGAGGGGCTCAGGGCCAGTAGCCTTGGTTCTCGCAGCCTGACTCTTGCGGCCAAACCTTCGAACAGCAGGTCTCCATGGCGCCTGTTGGGCGCAGTGTGCCTGCAGCGGCCACCGCTGGTCTCCAAGCCGCTGACCCCTTTGCAGAAAGAGATGGCGGCACTACTACAGCAGGTAGGTTGGAGCTGCAAGTCATGGCTTCAGGGTGCTGTTGGGGAACCAGTAAAAGCGCGCGAGCCTAGGTTTGATTCTGACTCTGGCACCACTTTCTTTGTGTGACTTTGGCCAAGTCACTTCAGCTCAGAACTTCATTGTGCTTACCTGCAGAATGGTACCTACCTTACTGAGTTAGTTTGGTACATAGTAGGCGTTCGGTAAAAAGTACTTTGTTTTCATTGACTATCTTTATTGTCACCCTAGGCAATTCTTTGGAAATGCTCTCCTTTTTACTTAGTGCGCGAGGGAAGCGGTGGTAAACAAGAAGGACTCAGTCTCTATCATAGGTAGCTGATAGTTTGGAGAGGAAAAAGTCTTTGTGATGAGACGAGTGTTAGAAGAAGGTAGTGGACACGTCTGTAAGATGCCTGTGGTAAAGTCAGCCCTGTTTTGCCTCCCAGGACTATTTGTGTGAGGGGCAAGTGGAGAAACATGGGCAAAACTGGGAGTAGTGGCTCTGAGGGTCTTTAGACCTCACAGATATTGATCGAAGGGTAATACGTTTCTCTAGAATCAGATGTTTTTGTCTTGGCTACTGAGAGCTATAAGGTGCTTTTCTACGTTTTTTCCTTGGTTTATTAATTTACTCTGCAGTTATTAATAACTAAGGTCATCATTGAGCACTTACCTTGTAGAGACATTGTGCTAAAGTGCTAGTTCTCAGAGTGCTTTAGTTTAGTAGAGGGAGTCTAATCAAAAACTAAATAATAACATGACTGTATAATTGCAGACTCAGGTAAGTATAAAGGAAAACACACATACTGTAAGAGGATTTAACAAGGACATCTAATTTTGAGAGGTGTCAATATCTCTCCAAGAATACGAGACTTAAATTGAGATCTGAAGGACAAGTAGGAACTCTCTCAGGAGAAAAATGGGAGAGAAACCACTCTAGGAAGAAGAAACAGCATCTGTAAACTCCTGAGACAAGAACCGGTGAGTGAGATTGTGACCAAAGACTGGCATGACTGGAGCATGGTAAGCGGGCAGGCATTGCCTGTCCCATCCTCTGTTTTTAGCCATCTTGACCTCCAATCACATTTTAGCAAGTGTAATTCAGGCCTAAACTGTAGGTGACCTTTTTTCTTTATCTGTTTTCTTTTTTTACCCCTGTGCTGTTATGCTTGTATGTCTGGCTATATTGGGTGGTAAACTTCTGAGTCTGTCAGGTGTTTTATAGCTGTTTTATTCTACCTGTTTTTTTGTCCTCTTAATTTTCTCAGATCGAGATAGAGAGAAGCCTGTATTCAGACCATGAGCTTCGTGCTTTGGATGAAGCCCAGCGTCTAGCAAAGAGGAAAGCTGACCTCTATGATGAAGAAGAAGATGAACAGAATATATTGCTGGTACAGGATTTGGAAGATATGTGGGAGCAGAAATTCCTGCAGTTCAAACCTGGAGCTCGCATCACAGGTTTGTGGTGTTTTCAAGCTAGTAAGAGGAAAGGGTTCCCAAACCCTTTATTTGTTACTTAAAACGCAAAGCTATTCTTTGCGTTTTAAGTAACAAATAATTGCAAATGATAAAATTTCTTTCAGGTAGGAGAAAAGTAAATTCTTTTCCCTCTTCTTCGTATCTGCCCTAGTATAATTTTCCCCTAAATTAATAACTCTAATATTTTTTTTAAGTTTTATGTTATTTTTGAGTGGGAGGTGAGGCTGTCGAGATAGCCTTTTCTCTTTCTTAAACTTAATGAACGTTACATGAGTTTAACTCCTAGTTTGGACTGAGAGAGGGGGAAATTAATCCTTTCTAAGTAGTTTCCTGTGCTTTATCTGAAATCCCTCCAAAAGCAGGGAGTTTTCCTTGTCTCACAGAGGAAGACCGAAGAGAAAGTGGGGGGATAGTTAAATCAGTAATAGTGTCAAAACCAAATACTAGTGTTTGAATTAGTATGGGTATTGTTTCTTTTGCAAAGACTTAAAGTACTTTATGGTTTGCTCTTCAAAGAAAAAGTTGAGCTTTTGGTGTCCTCATCCTATATTTTAGTTTCCTCAAGATTGTGAGACTTTACCTTGAAAGAAGTCAGAGAGATGGGTCAGGGTTGTAATTTGATTATAGTAGTCCTCCTTTTCTGCAGGGAATACACTTCAAGACCCCCAATGGGTGCCTGTAACTGAAGATAGCACTGAGCCCTGTAAGGCTGTATATTTTCTTATGCATACACATCTACGATAAAGTTTACTTTGTAAATTAGGCACAGTAAGAGCTTAACAACAATAACTAATAATGAAATAGAGTAATTATAGCAATAAATTATAATAAAAGCTATGTGAATGTGGTCTCTCCCTCAAAATAGCTTATTGTACTGTACTCACCTTTTCACTTAAAGGAAGCACTTTATGGCTTTTCCTTGGCCTACTGAATTGCCACCATTAGTACTTCTGTGCTTTGGGGCCATGATTAAGTAAAATGAGGATTATAGGAACACAAGCACAGTGATAACTGAGACACTCAATCTGATAACTGATGTGGCTACTAAGTGACTATCGGGCTGGGAGTGTACACAGCATGGAGACCCTGGACAAAGGGATGATTCATGTCCTTAGTGAGACTGAGTGGGATGGTGAGCAGTTGCATCATGCTCTTCAGAACAGTGTGCTATTTCAAACTTCTGAATAGTTTATTTCTGGACTTTTCCATTTACTATTTTCAGAACACGGTTGACTGCAGGTATCTGAAACCACGGGAAGCAAAACCATGGATAATGGGGATCTACTTTCCAAGTTCTTTGAAGGCAAGGATTGTGGCTCTACCTTAAAGGAAGGCTGCGAAACTCTAATCTTTTTCATTCTGGTAGATCACAGTTATCTAGTTTTCTCCGACCCCATTTTCTTCCCAGAAGCCGATGAAAAGAATGACCGAACCTCACTGCACCGGAAGCTAGACAGGAACCTTGTTCTGTTGGTCAAAGAGAAGCTCGGAGATGAAGATGTTTGGATGCTGCCCCAGGCAGAGTGGCAGCCTGGGGAGACCCTCCAAGGAACAGCCAAGCGAACCCTGGCCGCTCTCTCAGGTGAGTTCTCTGCCACCGTCTAAAGCCCACGATTGTTACTTCAGACTCAACTGGAGGATTTAGAGGCTGACTGTGAGGATGAGATTAAGAGTAGGGGTTGGGAAGTTTAATGAAAACTTCTATATTTATAAAAATAGCTAGAAAAAATCCAGGTAAGGATTTTCCTTAGATCAGGTGAGAGTCTTTATCTGACTGAGATTTTAAAATTTAGTACAGTTGACCCTTGAACAACATGGGTTTGAACTGCACAAGTCCACTTATACATAGATATTTTTCAGTAAATACATGCAGCACTGTAAATGTATTTCTTCTCCCTTATGATTTTCTTAACGCTTTTTTTTCTCTAGCTTTATTGTGAGAATACAGTGTATAATAGATATGCATACCAACAATGTCTTTATCGACTGTCTTTGTTATCGGTAAGGCTCCCTGTCAATAGTATTGTTAAGTTTGAGGGAGTTATACTTAGATTTGTGATTGTAGGGGATCAGCATTCCTAACCCCTGCCTTGTCAAGGGACAACTGTACGTTCAAAATTGTTGTTCCTGTTGCTGTCTCAGACCACTTCTCTTATCCTTATTTATTGGCACCATCACTTATCCAGTCACTCAACTTGAAACCTCAGAGTTACCTTTGACCTCATTCTGACATGTATAAATTCTTGAGTCCTACCTGGTCTACTCTAAATAGTCCCCTCTTTATTCTCAGAGCTTCTTCACTTCTCACTGGACCAGGGTTTCTCAGCCTTGGCACTACTGACATTTTGGGCCAGTGAATTCTTTGTGGGCACTGTTCTGTGCATTGTAAGATGTTCAGTAGCATTTCTGGCTTCTGCTCACTAGATGCCAATAGCACTAACCCATCCCCATCCCTTCTGGTGTGACAACCAAAAATGTCTAGACATTGGCTGATATTACCTGGGGAACGAAATCACAGTGATTGAGAACCACTATACTGGACTATTGAAGTAGATGCTAAATAAGCCCACCTTGCTTTTGTGTCATACTCTTCAGTGTTGCCAGAATGAGTTTGTCACTTCTCTGCCTTGAATTCTAACAAGGTTTCCCATAAAAGTTCAGACTTTCAAGCATGGCATGCAGATCCTTTTTGCTCTGATCCTGAGCTCATCAATTTTCTGTCTTGCCGCTCATTAATGTATATTGTAAGTTCTAACCTAGCAAACCTTTTGCATCCTTTGAATAATGTCTTTCATGCGTCCGTTTTGAGGCAAGCTGGTCCCTGATTGGATGCTTTTACTCCCTGACTGTTCAGGTTTTAAGACTCAGCTCATTCTTTATACCTTCTGTGGTGGAACCTTCTCCAGGCCAGTAGATAGAGAGAGGTAGTCCTGTAGGTTCCCATAGCACTTGTATGTGCCCTTATTCAGTTTATGCACCAAACATTTACTCTGTGCTGGACACTATCCAGGCCATGGGGTCACAGTGATGACAGAATGCCACCCCTGCTCCCTGGGAGCTTACGTTCTAGTGGAAAATACACTCTCACTTATCCCATTGTCTTGTAATTGTTTATTAACACATTTCCCTTCCTAGCCAGAACGCCGACTCCCTTGACGGTAAGGAGAATATCTGTTCCTCTTCATCACCCAGCTCTCAGCAAAGTACCTGGCACAGATTAGGTATTCGCTGAATGTTTATCAAGTAAATGGATTTCGTAGTATCAGTGCATAACCACTTTACTGGCCTGGCTACCACCTACCATCTGCTAAGGAAACATCGGTGTGTGCTCCCCTGATCCTTTCCGTCTAGGGGCCTGTGTCCTACAGGAGAGGTAGCGAGACAGAACGGAATGGGTGGGGGCCTTTGCTGCTCTCTCTGCTTTCTCAGCCATCACAAGGGAGTTGGCAGCTGGGTTTCTCACCAGGATCACTGTTCAGATACTCGGCTTCCCTCATGTCAAACATTCATGACTGTTGCTTGCTCGTCTGTACCTCCCATGTGCCATGTGGAAAGGGGTTCTACTTCAGCACTACACTTTCTCATTGTAATACATACACGTGAAAGGAAATATATAAAGATATGTGGAGAACAACAAGTGTTGGCGAGGATGCGGAGAAAAGGGAACCCTCATACATTGTTGGTGGGATTGCAAATTGGTATAACCACTATGGAAAACAGTCTGGAGGTTTCTCAAAAAATTAAAAATTAATTTTTGACCCAGCAATTGCACATCTGGGTATTTATCCAAAGAAAACCAAAACAATTTATTAATATCTGTGCACCCCTATGTCCATGGCAGAACAGTTTACATTAACCAAGATATGGAAGCAACCTACATGCCCATCAACAGACGTTTGGATAAAGAAATTATGGTTCATATATACAATGGAGTATTACTCAGCCACTAAAAAAAATGAAATCCTATTTGCAACGACATGGATGGACCTGGAGGTTATTATGCTGAGTGAAATAAGTCAGAGAAAGATAAATACCACATGATTTCACTTTTATGCGGAATCTAAGGAACAAAAAGAACAAACTAATCAAAAACAGGCTCACAAATATAGAGGACAATCTGATGACAGAGGGGAGGGATTTTGGGGGGCTGGAAGAATGGGATGAAGGATAAAAGAAATATAAATTAGTAATTGATAGATGGTCACGGGAATGGGGAGCATGGCATAGGGAATGCAGTCAGCTCTAATGTATTGGCTAGGTGGAGAGCCAGAGGAGAGAAAGAACAATTAGGGGGATCATTTTATAAACTGTATAAATGTCTAACCAATGTACTGTATATTTGAAACTAATAAAAAAAGTTAATATTTAACAGGTGCATAGAAAATAAAATATATTGATTTATTGAAAATTTGTTAAAATGACAAAAACTCAAGCAATTTAAAAGTATATTTACAAAAAGTAAGTCCATTTTTTTCCTTCCTATCGTCGTCATACTTCCCAAGTATTTCTGCAAGATGGAATTCCTAGAGGTGGAATTAGTGGTCGAGGATAGAAACATTTAAGTTTTTAATAGATACAGCTGAATGGTTCTGCAGAATGTACCTAACATTTGAAATTTTCAGGAATGGTGTATTAGAGTACCTCTTTGCCTAGGCCTCACCAACATGAATTAGTCTTTCTCTAATTTTTGCCTATCCGGGCAGTAAAAAACTGATTGTTTTGAATTAGCATTTTTGTGTTTGTAAGCAAGGTTGACCATCTTTTAATGTGTTTATTGGCTGTTTGTATTTCTTCTGTGAACTGCTTATTTAGACTCTTTGTTCATGTTTGTACCAAGTGGTTTCTGTGCTCTTGGTTTAATTATATTTTTAATCTATTTTTTCCAGATTATAGAAAAGTAATATGTATCCATTAAATTGAATGAAAGTTTCAGAAAAGTATAAAGAAGCAATCCAATATAATCTCACCACTCACAGATACCTAGTGTTGACATTTTGTATTGTATAGTGCTGTTTTTTAATATTGAGAAAAGCAATTTATTGTATATGATGAAAAAGTCATCAGTGTCTAGAAAGTGTAGTATAGGAAAAGTAATTTTTCTTTCTCAGAGGAAACCACTATTAACAGTTTGTGTATCCTTTTAGAAATTGCAAACACATACATATTTTATCCGTCTTTTTTTTCACATAGTTGGAACATATATATTAGAGTTATACCTTTTCTCTTTCTCTTTTATACAGTCTTTAATCATTTTTCTATATCAGCACATGAAGATGTATCATACTTTTTTTTCTACCACGTGTGCTGTTTATTTCATAATACATATGTACTGCAATTCATTTAACTAGTCTGTTGCTTTTACACATAAAGCTGCACTGAACATCCTTGTATACTCATCTTTGCTCACATGGGCAAATAAATATATCTGGGAGGATAAACTTCTAGAAGCAGAGTTGCTAGATCAGAGAGTATACATAAGTAAAATTGGTAATTCTTGCTAAATAAAGCAGTTATACTAATGTACACCCATGTGAGACTACCCGTTTTCCCTGTATCCTTGACAAGCTGTCTACAGCTCAGTTTTTGAACTTCAGTAATAATGATACGTTGTTTTAATTTGTGTTTCTTTAATTAATAAGATTGAGCATATTTTAATTAATTTTAAATTGATTTTTATTTTCGTGTGAACTTTTTTTGTTCGTATGCTCAGTCCATTTTTCTTTCAGATTTGTTGGTTTTTCCTCATTGGTTTCTAAGTATTTCTTATACCTTAAGATATTATTCCTCTGTTGAATGTGTTGAAATGTTTTTTTCTGGTTTGTCATTTTGTCTTTGACTTTATTATGCTTCATTTTTCCTTGCAGAAAGATTTAATTTTTATACAGATAAATATGTCTTTTCTTTTTTGGATTTTTGAATTTTGTGTATTGATTGGTTAGGCTTTCCAAAAATGATACAGAAAGTACTCTTATGGTTTCCTTTTTCTTTAATGAGAAATTAAAGAAAAGAATTCAGAAAATATTAAATATTCATGAAACCACCATCCAGAACAGACTTTTTATGAAAATTTAAAATTTCTGTTGTTAAAACTTTGATCTATTATGGTATCAGTTTTGATATGATGGATGAGGTTGGGATCCATCTTTATTTTTCTTATTTAGCTTGCCAAGTCTTCAAATGCCATTTAATAATTAATCCATTATTTCCTTATCCTTTGAAATGCAGGCTTGGGGTTATTAACCCTTTGTTATACATCGTAGATATTGTCAGTCTTTGTTTTTTAACTTTGGTTATGATGTTTTCACTCTACAGAAGTTAAATTGGTCCTTTTTATGCTTTTCTTGTGACACTCCCTTTAAAAGGCTGATTAGCCTTGCTTTACAGATACCAAGTGCCTTGGTCCTTCACCAACAGATGGTGACCGGGCTGAGTCTAAAAGCTCAATGCTCTGACTCCCAAGTAGTGGTATTTGAACTGCCTCGCTCACTTCAGTCTGAAAGTAGTAGCTTGGAACATGGAGTGGACCCAGTGAATCTGGAGCCCATGGGCCAGGAGTGTTTGGATTGAGAAGACAGGAAGCTCTTCCAGAACGACCCCAGTCCTCACTCCCAGAGATTGCTTTTACGTCACTGGAAAAGGCTCTCACAGACACCCTCGACGATTTTGGGAGCCAGAGTAAGCAGGTGGGTGTGTCCTCATCTTCCACTTGTGTTTCCCCTCCTCCCTCAGAGAACAACATGGAAGCCAAGTTCCTGGGAAATGCACCCTGTGGCCACTACAAGTTCAAGTTCCCCCAGGCAATACGGACAGAGAGTAGCGTCGGGGCCAAAGTATTCTTCTTCAAAGCACTACTACTGACTGGAGACTTTTCCCAGGCTGGGAAGAAGGGCCATCATGTGTGGGTCAGTAAAGAGGAACTGTGTGACTATTTGAAACCAAAATACCTGGCCCAGGTTAAGAGATTTCTGTTGGACCTCTGATGGACTGAGTTGCCTGTGGACAGTGCTCGGACAGGTCTGCGATTTGGGTCTCAAAGACATTCGTGGTTGCTCCCTCTTTGCAGGGAATATCAAGCAGCAAACTAAATTCTGAGAAATAAACAAATTTATCATTTTGTGGATCTCGGTTGATTTGTCCTTTGTGGAGTACAAGCTTCTCCCTGTGAGGAGAGAGCCAGCTCTTAGGGCAGGCTCTTTTTTTCTAAGCTGATGATTGTGTATTGCATTACTTTATAGTGAATCAACTGGCTTCCTGAGCCCAGGAAGAAAGAACTGAAGGAAATGACTCTTAATTTCTGTGAAAGCTCCTAGGCCCATAAAAAAACCAAAACTAGTTATGTGTAGTTTTTTAGCCATTTTCCATTTTGTTATTCCCTCCCTTTCTACTTGGTACCTGAAAATGTGTCAATCTAGCATGTGAAATAATTCCTTTTCCTCTCCTCTCCCCTATTTCCTTTCTCTTCCCTCCCCTCTTCTCCCCCTGCCCCTTGTCTCCCCTCCGCCTACCCTCTCGCCCGTTCCCTCTCCCCTTTTTTCTTCTTTCCTTCCTCTTTCTCTTTTTTTTAACTCATACCCCTGCTTTTTAAAAACATTTTATATTTAAACAATTTAATCGTGTTATGTTTTGAAACAGCCCTGTGAAATAAGCAGTGTCAGCTTATTCTCTCTATTTTACTAATGGGGCATCCTGGCTCGGTGTGTCTTGGTTAAGAGTCTTCCTTCATGGCACTGATGGTGCAGGGGGAACACTCATCTCTTCCCTGAGCTGGGGCTCTTCACCCCTCTCTGTCGTTTGGGTCAACGCTGGTCTCGGTGCTTGGCACGTGGAAGGCACTTGGTAAACATCTGCTACATGAGTGGAAGAGAAGGTGTCTCTCAGACGTGCCTCTGCAGAGAATAGTGGTTCCAGGAGCCAGGCTGCAGCCCCGGATCCCCTCGGACTTCCTGGTTTCCTTTCACACGTTGTTCTGGGTTAAGCAGACTGGCCCGTATGACGTAAGCTTGCGAAATGGCATTTCTCTGTCTGCATCAGGTGTAGCCTCACGTTCTCATGCAAGGCCAGGGCAGTTTTCCGTGATCAAAATTGAAGCGTCTAGTCCCGATATTCCCTCTGTCTCTTGTACCTCTTGCTTGTACTCTTTCATTAGGGGAGACGACCCTAGCTGAGGCTTGCCGATTTCGTGGGCAGTAGTAGCACTTTTGGTGTGAAGCCCAGGTAGTAGGAGAAGGTCAAGGCATCCACAGGACCAGGAGTGCATTTCTCTTGTAGGCTTTGGAGTGAATTGTGTGTGAACTATGCTGTATGTTCATTGTAGGGACCTCTAACCTAGAAAGGAAGGCATCACCTGGTGAGAAGGCGACTATTTTCATGCCTTTGATGTCCGGATTTATAAAAAATATACATTTGGTCTTTGTCCCCCTTCATCGGCACAGAGCTCCTAAACTCTTGGAATTTCCCAAGTGTCGAGAGCAATTCAAGCCTCTTTTGTTAATGAGCTGACTTGGCTAGCCCTCGGTAACCTAAGGGTGGAGTCTGTTTGCCAGGGGAGCCAACTATGCAATTAGAGAGTTGGGACTTGGAGGCTCATTCCCTGACCTGGGATGGGAGACAGGCTAGAGATTTAGTTCAATCACCAATGGGCAGTGATTTAATCAATTATGCCTGTGCAATGAAGCCTTCGTAAAGACCCAGAAGGACGGCATTTGGAGAGCTGCTGTGTCGGTGAACACCTGGAGGTGTGGGGAGAGTGGAGCGCTCAGAATGGAAACTCTGCACCCCTTTCCCATACCTTGCAATGAGTCTCTTCCACCTGGCTCTTCCTGAGTTACATCCTTTTTAATTAAACTGGTAATCTAGTAAGTAAAATGTTGCTGAGTTCTGTGAGCTGCCCTAGCAAATTAGTTCAACTCAAGGAAGAGGGTCATGGGAACCTCCTTATAGCCAGTCGATCGGAAGCACAGGTAACAACCTGGACTTGTGATTGGAATCCTAACTGGAGGGCTGACTTGCAGGACTGATATTATCTATCAGTCCCTTAATTTGTGAGGTCTGATGCTAGCTCTGGATAGATATTGTCAGAATCGAGTTGAATTGTAGGACACCCAGGTGGTGTCTGAGAATTGCTTGTTGTGGAGGAAAACCCACACCTTGGAATTGGCACCAGAATCTTAATGAGCATGCCTAAGATGGTCTGTTTTGTTACAAAGTTGTTTCTTTAAAGGGAGATAACATATATAAAACTGATAAATAGGAGAAATGGTGTCTGGTTAACTTGAAATTAGGTTAGTTCCCATGAGGTTTTCCCTTGAACATTAGTATTTTGAAGTGAGGAGGGACAGTATCGAATACTTTAAGAAAAAAGCTGAAAATTTTATGTAAGTGACTTCCTTTATTGCAAGTAGTGACTGCTTTAGTACCTTCGAGAATCACCACTAGCCTTTCCACTGTGTTAGGTTGTCTGGGAAAAGCGAATGGAAGGGAAGACAGTGTGAAGACACCATCCCTTCATTTTGCAAAATTGATGAACATCTGTCCTGGATCACATATTTGATTTTGATGGAACTAGTCTCTGCTAGGACTTACATCTCAACCTATGTCTTAGGAAGATAAATGAAACTCCAAGATCTAAAGCTTCAGGGGACCAGTGTATGTGCCAGTGCGGGGGGTTAACTGCATTAGCATCATCACTGGGCCTGATTCTGTTTTGTTATTGCCCTGGCTACAAAGTTCTGTAGGTTTTAGGTGGTCTGCCGTAAACTCTTTTCCCAGAAGCCCTGTTATTTTGGAGTGTGATTAGCAGAATTTTGAAGATAGGTTTTTTTCCCCCAGCATTATAGTAGAAATGCTTGCATAGGCTTAGTGCCAGCCTGGAGCTTCTACTGGCTGTCTGACATGACTGGAAAATGGTTTCTAGTGTGTCCTTTGGGAGATCACCAGGGAACAAAGAGGCGATGTTCTCTGTATTTTAGGGAACGGGAGCTTTCAAAGAAAGCAGTGGAAGGAGGAAACAGTAATGTGTGTGATGTGGGCATTAGGAGTTGCAGTTTGAGGTGTGTTTGTGCACCCTGAGAAGAGAAATGGCACTGCCATGTGCGTACGTGTGTGTGTGTGTGTGTGTGTGTAACATGTAAAACAGACCCCCCCCGGCTTACTGGAAGGCTCCAGAAGTTCAGTCCCCCTATCTGGTCATTGCCTTCTGTTTTTCACTTTTTCTGGTGCTGTGGAGAAAATATTACCGCTCTTATAAACTTGTTTTCCTGGTAACTTATTCTCAAAAGTTTCTTCCTGCTGGGCCATTTCTGCACCTTTTATGTGCTTCTCCACCTATCACTTTATAGGACAATGAATTGTTCATTAGTCTGGCTTCTGTACGTAACTGAACTTCCAAATCCTTGGGCACGGCATGCCTCTTGGCATACTTAAAAAATATTTAAGTGAGTCAATGTCTTCCCCAGGAGCACTGAACTTCAAAGTCAGAAAACGTAGGGTGAGTTTGTTTCATGAACCTTTGGCTAGTTACAACTACTATCACTGTTAAAAACAGCGGAGTGTCCCCTGAGTGTTAGGAACTGGGCTAGAGCTGTACCTACATATATTTTTATTTAAACCAGCAAGGCAGTCATCATTCCTGTTTTATAGAGAAGAAAACAGTTTAGTTAACTTGCTTAGGCTTACTCACTTGTAAGTAGCGGGGCCAGAATTTGAACTTCGATCTGTTTACAAAGCTAGTTCTTAACCTTTCTTAGTTTTCTCTCATCTGTAAGACACAGATGATAGTATTTCTCAGATAATGTGATAATTTATGTGAAAGTACTTAGCACCGTGCATGGCTTGTTATAAACACTCAGTAAATGTTTCCCTCCTTCCAGCATCTTAGGCTCCTAAATGCTCTAGAATTTAGCTGTATCATCTTTACCTTGTACATCTCCCATTCTTACCTTTTCCATGTTATATGTTTATGGCAACTAAATGTTTCTGAACTATTTGGAAAGGGACATGGCTAATTTGGACATAGATTCATTCCATCAGCTGATCTCACAATGGGTGGGTGGCAGGTCAGTCCCATAATCACAGCCAATTGGTTGGGCATGTTAGTCCCCTCCCACCCTGGGCCAGGAAATCCAGAGCCACTGTTAGGCACAGGCTTCTGGGGCACTAAAAACAAAATACTCGCTGACCCATTCTCTTACCCCAGTAAGAGAAAAAGGAACACAGCTGAAAGGTTGGCAACTCAGTTATTAAGAGCTCTAAGCTGCAAGTGCGCACGGCAAGATCAAGCCTGTTTGTCAGAAATCATAGGGCAGCCTCAGCCCCCCACCCTTCTCTGCTTTATTTCCTGGAAGCCTGGATTTAAACCAGTCACTTCAGTCTATCAGTCATCTCCCACCTGCTTTGGAATGTCAGTGCTTAAGATCACAGGACGCGAAGGAGGAAACTGCTCTGCTCCCTGCTTTCAGGGGAAGGGTCCAGAGTAGGTGTTGCTATAGGGGCTCAGAGATAGGTCCACATAGTGAATCACTGGCAGCTGAGGCGCTGGCACTGGGAGGTCTCCTGTGAGTCACGGGGTGGGGATAGCCAGGGAGGGCATTACTAGCCCAGAGCCAAGAATAGCTGCACGTACACACGGACGCACATACACCCCTAGCCTCCTTGCCCCAAACCATCAAATGGGCCAGAGGAGCCAGCAACAGGTTTTGTTCAGAGGATGTGGCAGTACAGGCATACCACTGATCACTGATAAACCAGATGCCCAGGTCTCAAGTAGCTGCTGAGTGACTGAAGAAGGGACTCGGGGTGAGGGGATGGGGAAAGACCCCCAGGTTCTCCTTTGGCCCAGGAGGGGGACAATAGCCTAATACAGTCATGTGAGGACCATGGAGAGTAGAGGTCTTTGAGGATGGCGGGACTGTTAGATGAAGTTAACACCCTGGGGAGGGGTCTTAGGGGGACATTTCTAAGTCAGGAAGCCTTGGGGGTGGACAGGGCTGAGAAGAGGAGAGGACACTCCAGATTAGGAAACCTGATGGAGGTGGCGGTGGTAAGGCTCGGCTTCAGGGCTAGTGGGGTGGACCCGCATGCACTAGCACCACAAGGTGGCAGAGTTCGCCCGACAACCACTTTGTTCCTTGCAGCCTTGCTGCACCTGGCCTTAGGCCACTGCCTGGGAGAGGCTTCTTGCTGGAGCTGCGCGGAGCTCCCAGTGCCTTGCCCTCTGGGCTTGAGGGGCAGCCTGAAGCTGACACGCAGCTGGCTAGGACAGATGCAGGGCATGCTCGATTACTCTGCGTCATTTATGTCAGCAGTATGTGGTGACTTCTACTCTTCATGTGTGTCGATCAGCACGCAGGCTTGGGGGGGGTGAAGGAACTCTGTAAAGGTCTTGTTGCTGATGTGTGGTGGAGCCAGGATTTGAACTCAGAACTATGTTATTCTAAAGCCACTGCCTCATGTTCCCTGGACGATTACCTTTGTGTCATAGAGGTTGCACACCTCTCACCAAGGGCAATCTGCAGGCCCATGGACCCCTGGAAAGGCCCAAACTAGAGCAATTTAGAGACTATAAAGAAGATTGGAGTAGAGAACAATGAGACTGAAAAGGCTGAAGTTATTGAACTTGGAGAAGAGAATGATGAGAGTCATGGTCTTCAAGTGAGCTTATTATGGGAGAATGTCAATCAGTCTCCTTTGAATTAGAGGCAGTAACTTGAAATGCAGCAGGAGGAACTTTGAGAAGTTACGACATGGGAAGAACCCTTTGATATTTAGGATTATTAAACAGAGTGAATTCCTGAAACATTCCAGTTACCGTTCACATATTTGTGGAGGAGATGGTTTGACTGCCAAGTGCTGGGGATAAAATGGTGATCAAAATACTCCTGGCCAATTGTCCTCATGATGGTGGGGGCAGGAAACAGACCACCAACCAGCAAAGGGGAACTATGCCATAGGAACACGTGTACTGTGCATCCGTCCTGGTCAGGGGCTCAGGGGGGCCTCCCGGGTTAATGGCTAATCCAAGGCCTGAGGAATGGGGAGCTGGGGGTTGTGCGGTAGGAATGGTAGGAGCCCACAGAAGTCTGATAGAAGTTGTATGGGATGGAGCACAGTGCCTGTGGGAATTTTAGTGTCCTAAGTTCTTAACTGTCCAAGACAGCTTGTTTTGTCCAAAGGCAAGAGAATGAGTTTCATGATATCTTACTACAGTGGAGTCACATCTTGCCCAGGGGCTGGATTCTCAAGTTGGTGTGTAAGTCACAAGTCATGTACAAAGTTACCATGGAATTGCCCCTTAGGCATCACATTGGTGACTTGGCACAGGTCTGTTGGGGGAATCCAACATGGCCAGTGTTTCCTCCAGTGATGGAGCCAGTCGTGGTGTATTTGGTTGAGCACAAGGTTAACCAGTTGGCTTGTGTTTAGGGGATATGCTTTATAAATACTAGGATCCCCATACTTCTCACTGAGGGGCAATTGACTGCAAGTCTTTGTACCCTTAGGAAAGGCCCACGTTGGGGCAATTTGAGAGAATGTGAAGGGGATTCAGAAAGAAACACAGCATCATTGAGATGCTCGTACAAACATAGGCATTCAGGATCCAAGATGGAGTTGGCTCATCCATCGCAGGCTCACACCAGAGCAGGAGTCCCTGAGAGCAGTAAGCTCATCCAAGGTGGATGGAAATGTCTGCTTATGGATTATAAGTCTCACCTCTGAAAATCCCAGTGCAACAGTTTGAATTCATAAAAGTCAAATGTGTATATGATGTGATTCTATGGTATTCGTTTGGTTCCCAGTTGTTTCTGTAGCTTCCCGCATCCTCCCGTCTGCAGCAGCTAATTATCAAGCCATGAAGATTATGTTTGAATCCATCACCTAAAGGAGGCTTGGCCTCAAAGGTGACAAATTAGCCTTTTTTTTTTTTTAATGCTGAAAAAGAGATTTGGGTTTTAGAAAAGTTCTTAAGCCAGTGATGGTAGTGATGAAGTGATTAAATTGGGTGATTCTGGTCTCAGCCAGTAAGAATATGATGATTGTAGTAATGATTGTAGTTTTATGTGTGGCATGCAAACTGACTAAGAGAGCAGGTTCAGAAACTTCATTGAGCCATGGCTGCACCAATAAAATAAGAATTTAACTTTTTAAGGTGACCGCTTTGAAGCAGGTGATACTCATTTGGATGGAAAAGTCTGTTTGCTAAAAATTGTGTTTCTCGTAGTCGTACAACCTCTGAACAGCATCCTTTAGCCATTTTGTGTGCACACATGAAAGTGGAAGGTTTTTCTTACATATCTGTCCTCAATAAAGACACATGGCCACATTTTCCACCATGTCCGTGGAGAATATTTTTATACAATTCCTTTTTCCCCATTCTCACTTCTCACCAATTGCTCACAGCCACATACAACACCCCCCATATACACATCCTTGAACATCGTGTCACATGGCTTTGAATATTCACATCACACATACAGCTTTGAGCATTCGCATCACACACATACCTCCTTGAACATTCACAGCACACACACACACACACACCAAGAGCTTCAGATATTCTCATCACATACACACATACCCTGGAATGTTCACATCACACACAAACCCTTGGCTGTTTGCTTTTATCACATATTTATACAAACCCTTGAAATCCATCTGATACATGCATACCCTTGAACAGTAACACTAAAACACATGTGCACATTCTGCACACACACACAGCTTTGAAACTGGCATAACAGACGGGCACATTCTTGAGCATTCACATCACATGTAGACTCTTGAATAGTCACCTCACGTGCTGTTCAGGTCATTTGCCTGTTGCTCTCAGATCTGCTCCGTACTCTTTCCCTGCTGAGCTCTGCAGAGTGTGTGTGTGTGTGTGTGTGTGTGTGTGTATACGCACGCGCATGTGTGCGTGTGTGTTGAATGGAGTGCTGACTCTTAAAAATGACATTTTCTAAGCTTTTTTGCCACTGGATTCTAGTTGGGTTTGGCCAGCAAGAGGTGCTGGTGAGGGATGGAAGGGTGAAGGGAGAAGCCAGACATTTTTCCTCATTCTTTGCTTCGGTGGCATTCCCAGTGTCCCCTCTGTGGTCCCATCGCCTGCCAGCAGGCTTCTTCATGATTGGCTCCAGTTTCTGCGGGATGGCCAAGGCTCCTGGCAGCACCACCCCCTTTTCCTCTGTCTCTCCAGCTCTGAGGGTGGTGGTGACTTTTCCTCCTGCTAATCTCTTGGGTGCTTCACCATCCCCTGTTTTTGTTTTTCAGTCTTCCCAACACTTTTGTAACTAGTTCCCTGTATAATTCCCTCCTCAGGTGACTTTCGCCTAACTGGACCCTGACTGCTGCTCAGTTAACACCGTGCTTCAGAATATACTCATCCCAGACTTTCATCCACCTGTGTGTGCTTGGACCCTTGTTAGGTCAAATCCTGGTGCAGAGTAGGTGTTCAGTATTTGTCGAATGAGTGAGTACAGTGGTTGCCCTCCCTGTTCTGGGAGTTTCCTGGGATCGAGATTGTATCTCTAAACTAGGTGACTCAGGGGCATCTTCAGCCATTTCTAGGTGGATTGCAAATGACAACAATGAGCCCACCCTCATGGGGTCCAGGTCATCTCGGCCAGAGCCCGTTGTAGCGTGGAAGGTGAGTGGGCCTCAGCTGAGTCATGGAAACTTTCACGGAGCCTCATGCATTACCAGATTTTGCATCAGTAGGCCAGATACGGTTTTCAGAAGCAAGCGGACTCTCGATGCCTGAGATACTTTGGAAAGGGTGGGGGTGTCTCTCCCTAATGATTTGGGTGTACCTGTGGTCTGAGCACTGACCTCCAAGTCTAAATCCCTAGTTCTGAAATTGACTTGGACACGCTGTTCTTTCTGTCAGCATTCTTGCTTATGGAATCACAGGAACTATTACCTGTCACTTATTCTTGTTTACAAAATGTTTAAGGAAATGTTTGATCTTGAACAAGTAAGTGCCCCCCCCCGCCCCCGTGGGCCTCGGTTTCCTCATCTGCAGCATAAGGAAGTTGGATTCAGAACGCAGGTGGGAGCAGCAGTGGGTGAGTGATTAGGTGTGGGTGGTCAGGGTGGGTCCCAGACAGTACCTGTGGTGTCCACAGGGAGGCACCACACACAAATGCATGCACAGCCCAGACCACAGACCAGCAGCTGTGCTGCCCTCGGAGTTGGAAAGCCCAGTTCCTCCTTCCCTAGAGCCTCCCTGCGTGAGAGTGTGTTGAAGGCCACTGCAGCTACGCTGTGATACGCCAAGATATGGCAGGCGGCAGGTGGAAGTCACCAGCGAAGGCAGTCACATGTTAGAATGAGCTCACAGGATTAAGCAGAATCGTGAAGAGGGTGTGGGAGCTCTGGAGAGGTACAATTTGAAAGGGAAGACAGCCAGGAACAAAAGTAATAACACCAGCATCCAAGCATTTTCATGTGTTTGATTCAATTTATTACATTTTTACTTTGAGCAGACTGTTAGAGTCTCCTTGTAGAACAGTATCCTAAATTTACGTGATCCTTACAGTGTGCTCGAGGAAAGCAGGGTGGTGTAAGTGTCCCTAATTGACAGATGAGGGGAGCCAAGAGCTGGGGGAGTGAAGTGGCATGGCCCTGGTCACACACCTGAGAAGTAGCAGAGCTGGGACTTAAATCCAGGTCCTCATGGGCCAGGAAGGACGCCTCTGGGTACTGGAAATCATAATGTGGGCACCTGCCCCAGGTGGACTAGGGTGGTTCTATCTGGCCAGCAGCTCCTGACATGTGACAGGAAGCAGTGTTGGCCAGATTCCCGTGGCAGCAGGTAGAGCAGGTGAGCTCTTTCAGTCACCTGTGCTTGCATTTCCTCTCTTTACATTGGTAACCGAGGCCCAGAGAAGGAGAGCCTCTTCTCAGGCTTCACAGCTACAGGCAAAGGCAAGAGAGCTCGGGAGTGCTGATTCCCAGCCCCTGGCTTCTGCCACGTGGGGTCTGTCTGACCCCAGTGTGAGACCCAGTGCCTTCTGGAAGCCTCTGGAATCTTAGGGGCCCCACTTCCTGCTCTCAAATACCAGGCCCTGGTGACAGTCTTTCCTTAGTCGCCTGGCAGGGATCCTTGACCTTCATACCCTGACTTAGCAGAAGAGCAGGGCTTACGCAGCACAGCGGGGCTTGGGGTGGGGAGAGCTGGGCTTTTTGCTCTGTACAGCTTTCCTGGGGTTACAGGGTGATGCCTGTGAAAGAACATCAGTGCATCCAAGTTTATGGATTATGTAGGAATCAAATTGTAATAATCTCCCTGGCCATCTGGTCTTGGCACTGCTAGCCAGGACCTCCCAGAGGCCTTCTCTCAGGCCACTGAGCAGAGCTTGGGCCAGGGCTGGACATAGTCATTGTGCCTAGGGCCAGGCAGGGTTTTCCAAGGGGCCTGGAGGGGTTTCCGCCCCCAGTGCAGAGAGGAGAAGGCAGGGCAGGTGGTGGCGGTCTGAGCAGGGATGTGGAAACCCATTACCAGTAATGCTGCATATGGACGGTCCACCTGGCTTTGTAATGAAAGTGCAACCTTGCACTTTAGAAGGGCTCATTAGGCACATTTCTGGGGTGGGATGGGGGAGAGAAATTTTCTTAAGATTAGATGTGAAGATCTTCCATCCTCCTTAGGTCCTGCCTGAGCGATGGACTGTGCTTCTGAAACCCCGGGCCTTCCCTGCCTCCCAGGGTGGGAAGTCAGGTTTTCTGTAGCTAGTAGTTTGGGCTCTGCTTTCACGACTGACAGAAAGCCCAGAGCCCGCTGAAGGTTTCGAGGGGGAGGAAGAGGAGAAGGGCAGGGCCATGTAGGGGTCAAGCATTGGACTCTGGCTCCTGATGGTCAGATTTGAACTCAACTCCATCGCTTAATAGCTGTGTGGCCTTGAGCAAGTCATTGGACCTCTCTGCCTCTGTTCCTCACCTGCAAAATGAGGATACAAATAGGACAAACCTTGTGGGTTGTTGTGAGGATTAAATGAGTGCGAAGATGCCTGGCACCAGGGTCTCTGAACCCAGATGCTGTCCTGCGTGTGGGCTTGTAGCAACGTGCTGGTGAACACGCTCTTGGAGGTGGTGGGCGGTGGGGAAGGAGTGCTGTTGTGTATCACTTTCTGATTTCCAGGGTGTAAATGCTCTCACTGTGGCTAGTTGGGAGCCATCACTGTGGTGTCACTAAATGAGGAATTGGGCAGAGGTGCTCGCAGTTGGCTCTCAAGAGTTGGTGTGAGCTGGTTCTAGCACAGCCCTAACCCAGTGTTGCTGGTATGATAAGGCTGCTTAATAGATATTAAAATTTTTATACTTAATAGCCACTGCCTCAAGAGTCCTCCTAGTGCTCCATTAGCCCTGGACTCTCCCCTGTGATCTTCCCAGACCTTCCAGTGGTCCATTAATTGAAAGATTGTGAGGACCCTGCTCCCGTGATTTGGCCAGTATCAGGAGGTTGAACTGGGGCGACAGAGCATACAGCTCTGATAAAATAGTTTGCAAATGATTTGCTTCAGTGATTAAAAAATGTAATCAATATGCCTTGTTTCACCAGCTAGGAATGTAAATACCATCACATTTCTTTTATTTCTTCAATTAATTGCTTGAGCAATCTTTATCAGGATCTCTTTTTTTGTGGCTTCCTGCCACATGGAGTTGTTTGGTCAGTGTGAGGAAGTAGACCTGCTTCCAAATGCCAGGCAGAAAAACAAATGGAGTCTGATTAGTCTGTCTGCTGGTGATCTGTGTTGGTGGCTGCTGTGGAGACCTCACTGAGGACTTCCAGCCTGACCCAAGTGCCAGGGTCGTTGGATCGGGAGCAGTAGGGAGCCAGGCGGTTAGCAGAAATGAGTGCGATGAGTTGGGAGCGACAATAGAGAGTGGTGGGGTCTATGGTGAATTGGCATGTGTATTCGCTCAGCTATTTGTGGCAACATGTGTGCCCTGCGTTGCCAGATTTGCTTATGTTTTCAAAAGAAAAACGATATGTGGAGTTTTATTTTTGAGGCATAATTTACATATAATAAAATGTACAAATCCTAATGAATTTTTACTTATGCATACATTTGATGTATGCAACCACCTTCTGTAGAAAGATACGGAACATTTCCATCACTCAGTAAGTTCCCTTGGCTTCTTTCCAAGTCAGTAGCTATCCCTCTCTTACCAATAGTAGCCACTGGCTTCTATATCCATAAGGTAGTCTGATCTTGAAGTTCGTAGGAATAAAATTTTACACTGTGTATTCTTTTGCGTCTGGCTTCTCTTGTTCAATATAATACTCTCGAGATCATCCATCTTGCACATTATCAGTAGTTCATTACTTTTTATCACCAAGCAGTATCACATACCACCACGGTTTGCTTACCTGGCACTCGCTGAGGGGCATTGTCATAGTTTTTACCTCCTGGCTGTTTAGAACACAGCAGCTGTGCACTTTGCATGTATAAGTCTTTTTTTCGGGACATATGCACTCATTTCCCTTGAGTTTATATAGACATTGAAGTGGTTGTATTGTTGGGCCATAAAATAGGTCTATAAAACTTTATTAGAAACAGTTTTCATAAAGGTTATGACAATTTATATTGTCACCAGCAATGCATGAGAGTTCTAGTGGCTCCACATCCTTACCGGCATTTTAGCCATTCTGGTGGGTGTGTGGCGGTCCCTCATTGTCGTTTCGATTTGCATTTCCCTTGTTAATTAAGACACTGAGCACCTTTATATACATCTATTGGCAATTCAATATTATTTTGCGAAGTTCCTTTTTAATTCCTTGCCCTCTTTTTTAATTGGGGTGTCTTACAATTTTATATATGTGATATATATAACCCTCTATTACTTACATATTCTGAACACAAGTCCTCTGTCAGATATGAGTGCTGTGAATATTTCCTCTCAGTCTGTGACTTGCCTTTTCACTTTCTTGGTGGTGCTATTATTTTTTTTTCTTAAATGTTTGGTAGAATCTACCAGTTAAGTCATCTGCATCTAATTTGTATAAGCTTTTTAAACTACAAATTCAATTAACAAAAATAGAATTTCTTCTTTTTGTATCAGTTTCAGAAAGCAGTGTTTTCGAAGAGATATCTTTCATTTTCTCTAAGTTGTCAAATTTATTAACATAAAGGTCTTCATAATATCTCCCTATTATCTTTTGAATGTCTGTAGATTTATAATAAGATTCTCCTTTTTATTCTTAATATTACTATTGTGTTTTATCACCTTTTGCCTTGACATTCTTATTAGATGTTAGCCAATTTTAGTAATCTTTAACATAAATCTTTGCCTTGTTGGATTTCTCTGTTATTTTTCTTTTCTATTTCATTGATTTTTCCCCCCCTCTTATATTTTATTTTCTCTCTTCTACTTTGGATTAAATTTGTCCTTTTTGTAGCTTCTTGAGGTAGAATCTTTGGCTATCGATTTTATACCTTTATTCTTTTTCTAATAGCTGCCTTTAAACTATAAATTTCTCTCTAAGCATTGCTTTAACTGCATACCACAGATTTCAGTGCAGCAGCTCCTTGAATAGCACCGTTTCAGTCAATATTGTTTCATTATAATGTTGATGAGATGCTGTAGGAACTTAACTCTTGTTAGTATCAATTAGCCTGTGGTAAAATTGGTTTCATTATATGTTATTTTGCTTAAAATTGAAGAACCTGTTGCTATGTTAAATGAGGACTTAGGCTGTTTGTTCAGTTCAAAATATTTTCTTATTGGGATTTCTTCTTTGATGCCAGGAGGGTTTTTTTTAAAGGGGTGTTTCTTACTTAATTTTACATATTTAGAGATTTTTTAGGTTTTGTTAGTGACTTCTGTCTTAATGCACTGTGGTCAGAGAACATATTGTTTGATTTTAACCCTTTGAAATTTATCAAGACTTGCTTTATATCTCAGCATATGAATTATTTTGGTGACTGTTCTATGTGCATTTAACAAAAGTTATATTCTGTAGTTGTCGAATATTATTTTCTATGAATATTAATTAGGTCAAGGTAATTGATAATGTTGTCTAGATCTTTTGTATACATCTCAATTTTTTTATTATTTTTTTCTATCATTTAAAAATATTCATCTATCTCAATACCCAAAATACAAACAATCCAATTAAAAAATGGGCAGAGGGCCTGGGTAGACATTTCTCCAAAGAGGCCATACAAATGATCAAGATACATATGAAAAGATGCCCAGTGTCACTAATCATCAGAGAAATGCAAGTTAAAACCACAATGAGATATCACCACACACCCGTCAGAATGGCTGTCATCAATAATCAACAAATAACAACTGTTGGCAAGGATGTGGAGAAAAGTGAACCCTTGCGTACTGTTGGTGGGATTGTAAATTGATGTAGCCACTTTGGAAAATGGTTTCTCAAAAAATTAAAATAGAGCTGCCATACAATCCAGCAATTCTACTTCTGGGTATTTATCCAAAGAAATTCCAGACACTCATTCAAAAAGATATATGCACCCTTACGTTTACTGCAGTGCTATTTACAATAGCTGGGATATGGAAGCAACCTAACTGCCTATGGATAGACGATTGGATAAAGAAATGTGATACATATATACAGTGGAATATTACTCAGCCCTAAAAAATGACATCTTAACATTTGTGACAACACGGATGGACCTAGAGGGTATTATGCTCAGTTAAAGAAGTCAGACAGAGAAAGACAAATATCATATGGACTTTAAAGAACAAAATAAACAAAAAACAAAACAGAAACAGATTCATAGATTCAGAGAACAAACTTAGTGTTGCTAGATGGGAGGGGCTTTGGAGGCTGGGTGAAAAAGGTGAAGGGATTAAGTACAATTTGCTAGTTACAGAACAGTCATGGGGATGTAAATTACAGTATAGGGAATATAGTCAATAATATTGTAATAAATATATACAATGCCAGGTAGTACTAGATTAATTGAGAGAATCACTTCATAAATTATATAAATGTCTTACCACTATGCTGTACACCTGAAAGTAATATAAAATAATACTGAATGTCAACTATAATTGAAAAAAATTAAATATTCATCTATCATTGTGGATTTGCTTATTTATCCTTTTACTTATGTTAGTTTTTGCTTCACATATTTTGAAGCTTTATTATGAAGTATGTGTACATTTGTGATTGATTATCTTCTTGATGAATTGACCCTTTTATCATTATAACATGTTCCCTTTATTTCTAGTAATGTTCCTTGCCTTGCAGTCTGTTTGTCTGATATGAATATAGTTTATGCCAACTTTCTTCTGATTAACATTTATCTGGTATGTCTTTTTTTCATCTTTTTACTTTCATACTGTGTCCTTGTATTTAAAGTGTGTCTCTCGCAAACAGCATAATTTGAGTTTTATTCTTTATCTGGTCTTTTTTTTTTTTTTTTAATTGAAGTGTCTGGTGTATTTACATTTAGTATAATTAAAGATATGGGTGGTTTTAAATTTGCCCTCTTACTCTGTGCCCAATCTCTTTTTTATATATTTGTTCCTCATTTCCAGCCTTCTTTTGAATTAATCAAGTATTTTTAATTATTCCATTTTATTCCTCTATTGGCTTTTAAACTGTATTTTTTAATATTAATTTTAATGTCTGTTCTAGAAATTATAATATGCATCCTTAACTTTTTCACATTAAAAAAAATCATTTATTAGTATTGTTCCATTTAACAGTGTCAGAATCTTAGAAAGTATGGTTCCTTTTATTTCCTGTCACACCATTTATGCTGTTTTTCATGTATTTTACATTTGGATATGATATAAACCCCACAATTTAATGCTATTTATTTTTGCTTTAAATAGTCCTATATGTAAATATATCAACTTGCCAATATTTCCCCTTTTTGTACTCTTCATTCCTCCCTGAAGATCTGGGCCTCCATCTGTTCCTCAGCTTGAAGATCTTCCTTTAGTGCAGTCTGCTGGTGATGAGTATTCTCTCCGTTTTTTTTATTTTTTTTTGAAAATGTCTTTATTTTGCTTTTATTTTTCAATAATGTTTTCACACCATATAGAATTATAGATTGATTGTTTTTTCTTGTAGTACCTAAACAATGCCATTAAATTGTTTTCTAAATTCCATCGTTTGCTGTAAACAGTGCTTACATTGTTGAGGTGTTTGCTATAAATCTTACCACTATTCCTTTAAATTTAATGTCCCTCTTTTCTCTGGCTGCTTTAAACTTTTGTCTTTATCTTTGTTTTTTAGTGATTTTACTATACTGTGCCTAGAAGTGCTATTCTTTGTATTTCCCCTACTCGGGGTTCACTTAGCTTCTTTCATCTATGAGTTGATACGTTTCGCAAAATTTTGAAAATTCTGGTCACTGTCCCTTTAAATACTTCTTTTTTCCCAATTCTTTCTTTCCTCTTCTTTTTGGATTCCAGTTGTATTTATATACACTGCTTGATTCCTCCTCACCCCCATCACTCTGCTGCTATATTGTTGTTGTTGTTTTTTTTAATTCTTGTTTTTCCTCTCTGTGTTTTAGTTTTTTTTTCTTATTGGCCATTTTTGAGTTTACCCATTTTTTCTTCTGCTTTATCCTGTCCATTATTAATTTACTTCTTCATTTCAGTATTCATTTTTTAGGTCCAAAATTTCAATTTGATTTTTCTTTAGAGTTTCTGTTTCTCTGATGAAATTCTCTTTTATTCATTGTATTCATACTTCCCACCAATTTTAAAAAATGTAATTGTCACTTCAAAGTTCTTATCTGTTAATTTCATTATCTAGATCATCTATAGGTCTGCTTCTACTGACCATTTTTCTCTTGATTGGAGTTGTCATTCTTCTTTGCACTTATTATAATTTTGCCTGAAAAACTAGATGTTGTGTGTAAAAGAATGTTAGAAACTGAAACAGATAATATTTATTCCTAGAAAGATGATGTCCTTTCTTCTCTCAGTAGTAAAATAAGGATTTAATCACCATTGGTTTCAAATGCCTTGAGGATGGGGTTAGGCCTCTCCCTGGGATCTAAATAGTAAATGATTATAAGATGTCTCTGATTTCCTTTCCAGTTTCAGATTTTCATTCCATGGGAGAGCTTGTGTTCTGCTTTTCAACCCAAGTCCACATGCTGCTGTGTACTTGATAAACATCTTCGGGGAGAGAATTGGCCATCTCTAAATGAGGGCTCAATCAGAATCCAGTCTATCAGGCCAGCCCTTATGGTCATTATAAGTTAATCTGGTTTCCTCTTAATTCAGCAGAGTACCCCTATCTATTACAGATTGTTTCTCTGCCTGTCCATGACCCAGGAATACAAACAGCCACTCATCTCTATTCACTTATTAAAGGCTTGCCTCTCTCTAGAATTTAGTTCATTTAGCTTTGTTGGGTTTGCAAAATATGATTTCATGGTTTATTGATGTTTTCTCATTGTTATGGTGTGAGTGACTGTTTTTTATCACCTTCTCCACCTTAATTAAAATCTCAGATGATTGTTTTTTTAGTGTGAAATCATCTCATTTTTAAGGTAGTAAAAAATTCCAATATTTAAAAAAATGTTATTCAGGACAAAGGAAATTCTTCTTGTCTCTAGACTGCTTTTAGCCTATGGGCCATACGTTTGTAGATCCCGGTTGACCTGAAATTATTTATTGATTAATACATCATTATTGATGGAATGACTGCGACTTATTGTAATATCTTACTTCCTGAAAAATGGTTTGAGGTTTCAGTTAAAATCTGCTTGTACTTAGGGAGTCTATCATGCTTATGTTATTCACTTCTTTCATGAGTGTTATGATGGGGAAAACATGTTAAGCATTTGCTTGATAAGGCCATTGGCTATTACAGTCAACAGCCCTCTAGCAACTTAAGTCCTTGGATCGTAGCCAGCCCTACCTTAAATGCAAACAGGATGAGATCTCTGGTGGAGAGAAGAAAAGGAACTGAGGATGGATGGGTGTGTGTGTATCGCTTGGGGAAACTAATGAGCTGAGTAGGGCTGACTAATAGTCCAAACTGCCAAGTCCAGTGTGGTATGTAATCCCAAAGACTTGGACAGAATGCATGGCTGCCCTTTCTCCAAGTGAGGGCCTGAGGCGTGGATCAGGAAGTCTTTGAGAAGGACCCAAAAGCAGAGAATAGCCCCAGTGGCAGGAGCTGATGGGAAATGAGCTATACCCAGTGTAACCATCACATTTCGTTCTAGCAGATCTCACCGGCTTTTAATAAAATCATAGCTTTTCATCTATCTCATTGTGAAAAGTTAATCTTATTCTTCTCAAATATAACGCTTAATGAGCCCTATGATGAAGCTCTTGACAGAACATATCATTCTCCGGGATTTGTAGTTCTGCCAAAAGGTTTTCTCTGGAACTTGTAGGTGATCATGGAAAAAATCAGGAACCAGTTCTTTTGAATATGAAGGGCAACAACAGTAAAGTGAGAGGTGAATAGTGTCTGAGTTCACTGTGATGCTACTTGTTACACATTTCCTGTCTTGGGCCCAGCCATGCTGAATATAACTCAGGCTGCTGTAACAAAATACCGAAGACGGGGTGGCTTAAACAGCAGGTGTATGTTTCTCATGGTTCTCGAGTCTGGAAGTCCAAGATCAAGGTGCTGGCAGATTCAGTTCTTGGTGAGGACTTTCCTCCTGTCTTGCACATGGCCACCTTCTCACTGTGTCTTCACAGGTTGGAGAGAGGAAGCTCTGATGTCTCTTCCCCTTAATCAGGTACTAACCCGATCATTGTGGCTCTGCCCTCACCCTCTTCTGGACCTAATGATCTCCCGAAGGCCCCACCTCTGAACGTTGTCACAATGGGGATTAGAGTTTCAACATGTGAACTTTAGGGGGACATAAACATTCATTCTTTTACACTTATTGATGATTTATATGTGGACTATTTCTTTGTCTAGTCAGTCCTGCAGCATTTTCTTTTTTCCCATTTCTTGCCTTTACTTCCATCTTCAGGCCTTTGCTTCTCTTCGTTGTGACTCTCATTTCAGCGTTAGTGTTTATTTCATTGCTTCTCTAAAGTTGTATAAGCAGTTCCTTCGTGGTTTCTGAGTCCTTACATTTGGATAGCAATCTTTGCCCTTCTTGAAAATTTGAATATAAATTTTTGATTAAGCAGACAAATGCTCAAAACAATGCAATTCTTATAAATATTTTTATGTACTACGTTAAGAGAAAAAGAAAGGACATGCTTAATGAGGCACTTTGCAGAAATTCAAAGGTTAATTTAGATTAAATAAACTCGGAAATGCATGCAGTTCTTATAAACACTTTTCAGTTCAAATACATTTCAAAATAGATGATACATATTTAATATCAATGCTGTAAAAATTCTAAATTTAATTTGGAAATTTAACTAAACAAGTTCTCAGAAGCATATCAGCACTTTCAAAGGTAGTCACCAAATGGATAGGCATGTTTTTCAGGGGCTAGTCATTGTTTTAAAAATCCACGCTCGGGAGAATCGTGGGAAAACAAGGCTTTGGATTTTGTATGTCAGTAAGGGAGGTTCATAACTCAGCCCTGCCCTGGCCCAGCCTCAGTCGCAGCCTGAAAGGTGGCAGGAGATTGGGGCACTGACAGAGGCTTATCAGGTCACCTGGCACCAAAGCCCTCAGCTCAGGATTTTTTCCTGCCCCCAGGCCACATGACCTGCAGCAGGACTATCACCAGATCTGTATGGAAGGAGACCCTGCTGGCCAGCTTGGTGGGTGGGAAGGGGTTTACTGTGCCCAAATCTGTGTGGGCACAGTAGAGAGAAAAGAGCCCATACTTTAGGTTGAGAAGTCCTGGGTTGAGACTCTGCTTCAGTGCTCACCGGCTGGGGAAGTCACTTACCAGTTGATGAGTTACTTAGCTTCACCAGTCTTCATTTTTTTTTAATCTATAAAATGAGGCTAATAATGCATTTCTTTTAGAGTTTTTGGAAGGATGAAGTTAGATAATGGATGCAAGAGTGCTTGGTAAATTATATAAAGTGCTGCATACAGTGCTAATTGCGATTAGTTCACTGCAGATAGCCAATTCAATCCGAGAAGCAGGTATTCAGCACGACTGTTACCAGGTGGGTCTCGTATTAGGCACTTCACGGGGTAGAATGATGAATGAGAATCCGACCTTGGTAGGAGGGCCAGATCTGTCGAAAGTAGCTACGATGGAATTCTTTTTTTCATATGGCTTTACATCTGCAGTGGAAATGCACTTTTAGCATTTAGGTAACTTGCTGTAGTAGATATGTGTTATTTGCCTCTTAAATATTCCCCATTTCTCTGGGAATAGCATGCCCCATTTTCATCTCAGAATCCACCCCCTTTTCTGTCGACTCCATCCCTGGCTCTAGGGGTGGAGCATAAGGCTCAGCTTACACAATCAGAGCATTTAATTCCCGTACTGATAGTGATTGCTTCAGGGACTAGCAAACAAGTCAGGCCAGTCAGAGACAGATTTTAGGGATCTTTGTTTGAGTATTAGGGAAGCAGACTCACATGTTCTCACAGGGCTTGAACCTGAAAGTAAGTAATGTTGGAGCCACTGTAGTCATCTGTGGTTCTGTCGGGAGAGGCTTTCTCAGAATGGATCTTATCCAGAGAGAGCAGACCTTAGAGTGGAGAAGGTTTTGGTGATGCTCTTTTGAGTGCCTGCATCCAGCCATGCCTGAAGTCAGTCCTGCCTCTGAACTTTTCATCTACATGTATCACTAAATTCTTTTTTGGATTAAAACAATTTGTGTGGGGTTTCTGTGCCTTGTGACAGAAATGTTCCTAGCTTACACCAGGATACCTGTAAGAACCCCCAATAGGCTTCTTGGAGACCCTGGGGAGAAGACCACACAAACCAATATTTCACTTCCTGGTTGCCCCCTACTATAGCTCCTCCATATACATACACCTGCTGAAGACCATGAGGCAACTTCAGGACCCTAAATTTTTTTCAGCTTTATTGAGATATAATTGGCATAACATTGTATAAGTTTAAGGTGTACAGTGTGATGATTTGATATACGTATATATTGTAAAATGATTACTTCAATAAGGTTAGTTAATACATCCTTCACCTTTCATAGATACCTATTTTTTTTTTTGATTGTTGTCTTGGTGAGAATATTCAAGACCTACTCTTTCAACTTTTAGGTATATAATAGGATATTGTTAGCGATAGTCACCATGCTATACGTTAGATCCTAGAACTTACTCATCTTATCAGTGGAAGTTTATACCCTTTGACCAACGTCTCCCCATTTCCCTCACTCCTCCAGCTCCAGGCAACCATCAGCCTACTCTATGAGTTCAGCTTTTTTAGATTTCACATATATGTGAGATTGTGCATTATTTGTCTTTCTCTGTCTGACTTATTTTATGTAGCATAACACCCTCAAGATTCATCCATATTGTCACAAATGGCAGGAGTTTCTTCTTCTTTTTTTTTTTATGGCCGAGCATATCTTTCAACAGGATACCAGTGTGCTGTTCAGTCAGATGTGCCTGTCCCATGATAGTGACTCAGCCCCTTCTCCCAGGTGGCTTCAGACCTGAAAACTCAGTTGTCATCCTCTGTCCTCTCCCTTCCTTCTTTTAGCCAATTCCAGGACTTGCCCTCCTGTAAGGAATCTTTCCTGCTTAAGTCGGGGAAGCATGAATCATATTTCCTTTACATACCCTAGTAACCCTGCCCAAGATGTTCTTCAACCGAAGAAGCTGGCCAGGCAGACCGTACAGGTCTCTAGGTGAAGGAAGAGGAAGTGACTTGTTTACCTTCACGTGATAAGCTTGTTTCTGGGTCAGGACAAGCAACCAGATCTCTGCATTTCTAGTCTAACCCTCTTCTGCCACTGTGTCACTAGTTTTTGTTTGTTTGTTTGTTTGTTTGTTTTTACATTCTGTATCTTTGCATTATGATATCTCAGATGCTTTTACATCAGTGTGGTCTGTCTTGACATTTATGCTCCTAGGAAGTGGGATGGTGTTGTTTGGTCGGGTCATAAAGCCACCTTTAAGCTGGCATTCTGCTCACCCGAGAGCACAGCAGCTGCTTCTGAGGACAGGCTGAGGATGGAGAGGTTGTTGTGGGCTACAGGCTCAGGCGGACCAAAGGTCAGGCTGGTCAGTAACAGGCATAGGGTGGGCCTGTGAAGTGTGGGTGGATCAATCCCGTAGGGACCCAGTTGAGTTCCTCACCTGCCAGAGGGACTTTCTCTTTTGGACTTACTGTCCTTCTCTGGGAAATGGGACTAATGCCTCACTCTTTTTTCCTTGTTGGCATAGATACTTGAGGGCAAGCTCTTTCAGTAGATGGTGAGTTTCTTGAGAGCCAAGGCTGGTTTGTAGCGGCTATGTGAGTGAGTTTGGGTCTCTGCCTATACAGTCTACTTATTGATCTCGTCAGCCTCCCAGTTGCTAGAGGGGACAGCACATTTTTCCATGTCATTTCCTCTCTCCCTTGACCTTAGCTGATTAGACCAAGGGTGGACATATGGCCTAATCTAATCAGTTCTTCTCCCAGGATTTGAAATCAAGACTCCGAGGGGGTGAGTTGATGAGCTGAGGGACTCTGAGTGAGCTAGGAGGGCCTGTGGAGTCAGAGCTCCAGCCAGCTTACGTGTGGAGACCGTGGACAGCCTAGGTTGTGGGGGTGCCAGAACCACAGTCCCTATATGAAGCCATCCTCCAGGGAGAACTGGACACATGATCATGCCACCTAGAACAGAGGCAGAGGAAAACCCTGGCTGATTTTCCAGCTTCTCTGAGAATTACTTTCACTTTCTGCTCAGTGGTTCCTAGAGCATCCCTGGTAGCCCTTCCGTAAAGCCCTCCATTAGTTGGGCTAGTTTGAGGCTTTTCTGTTTGTTGCAACCAAGTGATCCCTGATTAGGACAGTGTCCCCATATGTGGCATCCCCAGCTCCTCACAGCAAGCCCTGCACATTTGCTGGTGGCTGACGCGCCACTGGGGGCTGTGTGGCTGTGATGGAGGAGCAGTCAGCACTCTAGCGGACCCAAGGCCGAGACCAGAGCTATAGTCACAGATGCTTCTTAACTGGACGAGGGACACTCGGGAGGAGTGAGCTGCTGGATATTTCTGGGATGTTCCTAAGGCAGACTTGGTTTTAGGGACAGAAGGCAAATAGTTCTAGCGTCCCCCCAAAACCACATGGGTGGGGGTGTTGCTGATCATCAGTGTTCTTACCTGTGCTTTTAGAACCCCTAGGCCTCCCCCTTTCCTGTGACCTGAGGTTATTAAGTTGTCCCCGGGTGTCACTTTCTTGCTTCAGTGCGTTCAGTCTCCATTAATTGTAGTCTCATTCCCTCTTTTTCCTTCTTCTTTCCTTTTAATGTTGGAACTGCCTACCTAGCAGTTAAAGACTGTAATATAAAGTGGCAGGTACTCTCTGCTTCAGCCCTGTATCCCTTGGGCCCAGCCTGGCTCCTGACTTCCAGTAGATGGTACCCAGCCCTCTCACAGGGTTGTGACCTTTGTTTCACGACCTGTTCTGTACCTGACGCATCATACGTGCTTAGTAAACCTCTGCGGAATTAAATTTGAGGGAATATACCTGATAATAAAGGATCTTGTTCTGGAGGACTTAGGCAATCTGAGGGGAGCTGTGGAGCTCAAGGCCTTGTGGGAATGGAGAAGAGGGAACATAAGTCTGAGAGGCAAGCCGGGCCGTGATGGGGGCGGGAAGTAACGAAACACATGTTTTGGCAACCGAGTTAGTCAGGATAGTTCAACTGCTATAGCAGGGAAGCACGAGACTGCGATGTGTTAACACAGTAGTTTATGTTTTGTTCGGATAACAGCATATGCATGTTTGACGGGTGTCCTTCCATGTGGTAATTCAGGCATCCAGACTCCTTACATTTTGAAGCTCCACCATCCCCTAGGACCTCAAAGTACTCTGCCGGATGGGATGCTCTGTATTCCTCTAACAGACAGAAAGGGAGAGGGAGAGAAAAGGGGAAGGGAGAAAGAGTGGGAGAGACAGACACACTTGCATGGGAGCCTCTTAAGGATCCGCCCTGAAAGTTATTTTTTACTTCCAATGACATTCCACTGGTGAGGCCAGCAGATAAGGAGACAACTGCCACTGGAAGGATAGTTCGTTACAGTTCCCAAGTGGGGGCGGGGGGCATGCCATGCAGAACCACAAGGGGAAGCAGCAGAGTCGGTTAGGAGGCAGAGGAAGATCAAGGGGAACTGTGGGAAAATCTTCATTGTGATTTTCGTGGAAAGGAACAGGTGAGGCAGGGTAAGCAGGTTCATGATCGGCTAGTTTGAATAATTTCAGCGGGCTGGGGGTGTAGGGACTGCTCCTAGTTGTCTGCTGCCTGGCCCTGCAGAGAGCCTGAGAAAGCAGGGGTTGGGGTATGGATTTGCACAGGTTAGTCTGCGTGTAACAGGAGGGCTCTAAGGAGAGTTTCCTATCTCTAGACATCTGACTCTGGGAGGGCAGTCTCCCCAGGGTCATAAAGCCCCAGATGTCAACACATCAGCATAAATTAATTCAGTGACCACACTTAATCGTGAAGAAGACAGGGGACTGTAATCTAGCTCTGTGCCCAGGAAAAAGAGACTAGTTTTGGTGAGCATGTTTAGCATCTCCCATGGCAATTTAAAATTAAGTAGACCGAGCTTAAAGTTTGCAGATACAAGACATGAACTCCTGACCTTATGACGTGGAACTGTGTGAGCCTAGACGAGTCCCTTTTTCTCAGAACATCAGTCTTGCTAGCTTTCAAAAAAGGGGGAAAAAAAATAGAGATACATCTCAGCAATTTTGAGGATCAAATAAGATGTGCTATGAGACATTTCTGGCAAACTCCAGAGCACTATTCAAGTGTTCACTGTTTTTTGTGGTCTTTCCAAGTTTGCGAGTCCTGCTGTGGCTCTTGGAGATGGAGCTCTGCCGTCACTTAAGCACAGGTCCCACCGCCATCCCGCTTGGAGTGGGACCAGAGAAGCAGCTGGATGACCTGTTTTCCCAAAGCCACATGCAGAGGCTAGGGTCTCTACAAGGATGGCTCAGGATTAACATGTGGCTAGGAGGTTTCATGCCACATCCAGCTGGGAACACATGCAGCTCAACGGGAAAGATGGTGATTAGTGACTCTGCCAGTGCTTTTTAAAAAGGATTCTTTTCCCTGTTTTAAATCAGTACATGCTCATTAAAGAAATAGGCTTAAATATAGAAAAATACAAAGAACTAGGACCACCACACAATCGCTGGTAACATTTTGTTTCTGCTTTTTTTCTTTTGATATTTTCCTACTGTGAAACGGCTTTTAATTCATTTATTCTTAATCAAAAACCATTTTGATATATAGTACATACAAAATTCAAAAGTTACAGAGGGTTATGAAGTGAAAAGAAGTCTCCCGCCTCCCACGTCTCTTCCTGGAAGGCAGCCTCGGTTACCAGCCCCTTTGTTTCCTTCCAGAGTTAATCAATGCACATATAAGTATATGCATGCATATTCTTTTATTTTTAAACACGCATTTTTTTCATGGTATGTAACCTCTTCAATAACTTGCATTTCCACAAAATAATGTAGTGTGGAGAATGCTCCACGTCACTTCCTGGAGTTACCTCATTCATTTTAAAGACAGCGTAATAGTCAGTTGTATGGCGTGGATTATTCATTTAACCAGTCTGATACTGAAGGATATTTAGTTTGTTTCCAGTCTTTTTAATTTTTAACAATGCCATAAAGAATAGTCTTATATATATGTCATTTTGTACATGTGCAAGCAAACTCGTAGGATAATTTTCTGGAATTGGAATTGCTGGATTAAAGACTCCACATTTTAAATATTATGGTTTATTCTATGCATTGAAAGTGCATAGAATGAAGATGTCAGTTTCTTCACACTCTTGCTAACAATGCTAACAGTGTTTTTAAGCTTAGACAACTTAGCCAACCTGCTAAGTAAAAATGGTATCTTATTTGAATTTAAAGATCTTTCTATATGTTCAAAATCCATTCTATTTTACTTATTCTTAACTATTTTATCTTGTCAATATTTTCCCGTCGGACTGTTGATCTTATTAATTTGTAGAAGCTTTTTATATATGAAGGGAGTTAGCCTCCCGTCTGTGATGTAGGTTGCAAATCATTCATCAAGCACCTTACGCATTTTAAGAGATGCGTAGTTTTTCTTATGACTTTATCTTTTTTTCATAAAGAACTTTTTTATTCTTTGTGAAGTTAGTTTAATTTCTATTATAGTTTCTAGGTTTATATTATACTTTGAAAAAGGCTTTTCCTGCTCCAAGAATGTAACAGTTCTTCTGGTACTTTCGCGGTTTTATTTTTTACGTTTGAACCTTTCTTTCATCAGAAGTTTATTTTGGTGTAAGAAATAAGGTTGAGATAAAAAATTTTTTTTCCAGGTAGAAACATAGTTTATCCCAATATCATTTATTGAATACCGCATTCTTTGTTCTGCTGATTCACTTGCATTTGGATATATTTCTGGACTCTGGAATTTGTTTCTTTGATGGGTTCTTTAAAGGAAAAGAATAGACTGAGGGAGGAGTGATGAGGGAAGGTTTGTGAGGTGATATTTCAGCTGAGGCTGGCAGAGCTTTTCATGAGGGGGGAACAGTACGAGGACTCTGAGGCAGGGAAAGACCTGGTGCATTAGAGGAACTGACAGAAGCTTGGTGTGGCCAGCCCCCGAGTCAGGGAGCAAGTGCCAGGGGATGATGCTGGAGAGAGGGGGCGCGGCCTCATTAGTCCTCATGGGCCCTGTGAACGATTTTGCTCCTATCCCATGCAATCTGGAGCCTGTGAAGGGTCTTAAGCAAGGCAGAGATATGGTAGTTTTAAATCTCTCTCTTAAAATGCGTAAGATGCTTGTTGAATGAATGAAGATACTTCATCCCATACAGCCTCTGAGGGACGAGGGAGAAGTACCCATCTTTTCTTCACTCTTGGGGTTTCCAGCACAGCCACCAGGCCCTCCCACCCCCTCCCACTGCCTCGTGCTGGAAGCAATGAGACAAGCGTATTAGCAAATAATTAGCTTCTAATTAGAAAAGCATGGCTTTGCCTTCATGAAGGGACAAATACCTTTAAAAATTCAATCAGTTTAATTGAATAAATCTTTTACTAGATAATTCTGAAAATTCCAGTCCTTTCATTAAGAGCCCCATCGAGCAAAGCTATTTGAAAATGCTTGGCTAATGTAGCAGTCTTTGGAGCACCGTTTTGAATTTGGTTGTTTTATTATGAAGGGCAGCCCCACTTTTGGCCAGAACGACGCTGAGATGCTCAGAGCCGCCTTCGTAGGTTCTGAGGCGTGCTGCTCAAGATGTGGTTCCCACCCAGCCGCAGTGGTGTCACCGGGAGCTTGTTGGAAATGCAGAACCTCTGTCCCCACCCCGGACTTTCTGAATCAGAATCTCTGGGGTTGGGACCAAGAAATCTTTGTTTTAAAAAGCTCTCTAGGCAATTCCTAGGCATCATCAACTTTATGTTCAGAACCCAGAAGGCAATTAAGCTTTGTGCCGTCTGCCTGTTGGATAGAGGGTCCCCTGGCAAATCATCCTCACAGAACTTCTCATCATATGATCACTCTACAAACAATTAAGGAGCAACTACGGAATGCCAGGTACTTCCTAGGGATTGGGAATATAAGAGAGTCCTGTCTTCTAGGAGTGTAGTCTTAAAAGTTTTTGTTCTTTTAAAAAGTGTGAATGGAGTCATTTAAGAAGGAAGTTCAGGATTCTGTGGAAGCCAAAGGGGTTCATCTGAGGTGGATATCTGTTTTATCACCCAGCACCAGCTCTCCCTTTTTGGGGGCAGTTTCTTATGCTTTGGGGAAACTACTTCTTTCACAGCCTCAATTTCTATGTTTCAGAAAAGCTAAGCTCACCCTCAGGCTTGGCCAAGGGTTTGCTGACCCCTCCAAGGTTTTGGCTTGACCTGTGCCATACAGCCAGCATCACCTAAAACTAGTCTGGAACCATTTTTCCCTCGCCACTTTACATGCCACGTGACACCTTGCTCCAGATTGTTCCAGCTCCCGATACTCCCGTAATTTCATCATCCAGTTTGGGAAGGTTGGTGTGCACTTTGGATAAGAGAGTTGCCTCTGATAACCCTCTAGAACCCTGAATCTGAAAAAGACCCAAAGGATTTAGTCCAGTGTACCCCTTTCATAGATGGGAAAACTGAGGATGAGTGTATTTAATGCCTTGCCAGTGGCACACAAATCATTTTTAGAGAACCGAATCTAACATTCAGACATGAGATCCCCATTTTGATGCTCTTTGCTCCATACTACATAGTCAAATTTTTCTTTGAATTTAGGACTTCTTTTTTTCTCAAGAGGGGTGGGCTTTCTTAATGTGACTCCCAAGAGGACGAACTGATGGAGAAGAGTGTCAAATATAATAAACGATGCTCCAGACACTTTACTAGGTGCGTGTACAAACATTTCATACAGACCCTACCAATGACTTACTTATGAGGCATTTTTTTTTTTTCTGGATTCGCTTTAAAGATACAGAAAACTGAGACTTAGAGCGGACAGATAACTTTTTAAGTGACCACTCCTAAGGGATAGAAGAGCGCCTCACAGGGTGGCTTGGTAGCTTCTAAAGGCCAAGGTCTTCCCTTAATGCCACACTGTCTTTTAAAGTATGTGTGTACATGTATGGATGCTAGCATGTGAGTGTGTGTGTGTGAGAACACACATGTGTGGACATGGGCACAACACGGACGGGCACGGACAGAACAGAAGCCCTGGCCAGAGTGGCGATGGTTACTGTCCCATGGCTGCTAGTGGAAGAGGACGAGAACACTGATGCAGGGTGTTCTAGGGTAGCAGGCTTCCCCTTCCTCCCTGAGAGCCGGTCCAGGCTCCTGTCAGGGATGAGCTGAAGGGGCTTATGTCGAGGCAGGGTGGGCAACCATCGGCGGGTGACTGGAAGCCTCTGTCCTGAGGGTCTCTCCCAGCTCTCAGACATTCCCAGGGCTGTCAGGAGGTAACTCAGGTGACCCATGAGCCACAGGACTTGGGATTTTCTCCTGGTAAGTGTGGGTGGGTGGCCTCTCCTGGGTGTTTGCGTTCAGGAACTGACAGGAGCCATTTGCTGGGCCTCTCAGTCACAATGGGCTTCTGATATGGGCTCCCGATATTATCTCCAAATGAGGTTACACATGCAGTCTGAGATACACTGACAAGATGGAGAGGAAAAGACATTCATCACACGCCTCTAAGCACATCGCATTACCGAAGCGTGCTGCCTACGGTGTCTTAAGAATTAATAGTTCACAAATCCTATTATTATTTTGTGGATAACACAATTACATTGCATTTAAAAAACGACGATAATTTTTTAAATGTAAACATTTAGATCAGCAACAAATATGGGGATGGGTCGTGGCAATTCCTCATTCTGTAATATTCTGGAAACCTCAAGACCGCAAGAGGCCTCTCGCGACCTCTGAGGAGCCCTGAGCGTGGGTGTTTATGTCACCGTGATTGAGGATGCTTAATCGTGTAAGTGTGGGTGAAAGAGTGTGAGCCTGCGATGGTGTGTTTGTGTGTGTGTGTGAGCATGTGGGTGTACGTGTTTGTGAGAGGGTATGTGTATGTGCTGCTGGGGGACCAGGGGAGGACCGTCCCTAGCTTATGGGGACTGCAGAGGGGGGACTGTCAGAGCGCAGCAAACCCAAGACGTCAGGGGCATAACTTGATTTGATGATTTGGCCCGAGTAACCCTCTCAAAATAGAAAAATCAAGGACCCAGCGTGGAGGCAGCCTGTCTGGGCTCAGGCTGGTAATGAGGACTAACAAGGGTTGATGGAGCCTGGGAGCGATGGGCTGAGATGGCCCCGAGCTGCCTGGCACCCTGGGCCCTGCAGCCATCCAGAATTGCCCAGCCCAGCTAATGCTATAACCCACGGGGATCCTGGTTGATAAGGATGAGAGAGGAGGGAAGCAGCTTTGCAAACCACTGCCGAGGGACAGCCAGCTCTGCAGGGTCCAGAGAGGAAGCTGCCTTTGCGTGCTGGCAAAGCCGAGATCCCTAAATGGAACTTTCTGGAGGATACTTTGTCAAGTACCTGCTAGGACAGGGGGACTTAGCTATCTTTTACAAATATATTACATAAATACATGTCCATATTAGGAAACTTGGAGTTAGATTATCATAAAAAAAGAAACAGCTTCACTCAAAGATTCCTACTGTACACATTTTGTTGGGTAGGACATGACCATGGAGGTCGGGATCTAAAGTCAATCCCTGAGGAGAAAAATTACCGTGGACAATTCCTCAGGCATGTGTCACACTGGGAACAGACATACCATCTCTCAATCCATGTGACCCATTTTCCTCTGAGATTGGCCAGGTCACTGTTTTGTTGGTTGAGCCCAAGAAAAGTAGTTAGCTTGCATTTAGGGCACGAGTAGTATGAAAATTACATATTTTGAAACATTAGCGTCACACTCGGCATGAGAGGGTGCTCACATTCGAGAAGGCATATGGGAACTGAGAGGGACTGAGATGTCAGCAACTTCATGTCCCCATCTCCCTTGTGTACTTAATGACTAGAGTGGTGGTCAGATCTGCACTATTTAAGTTGTTCTCTCTCTCTCTCCCCCCGCCCCCACCTTGTGGAGTGCACGGAGTTGAATTCAAAGGCGTTAAATGCAAGCATGATGTGGCCCTACAGTATATCTTTTCAGTCTTTGTCTACACGTGTGAATACATCTATATGATCGATTGCTTGATAAAAACAGGATCATACTGTACACGCTCTTTTCAGCTATTATATTCTGGATATTGTTATCTATAATATCCATATCACCATTTTACATGATCTCCTGGTATGCCACTGAAGAGATAAATGCCATAATTTGTGTAATTATATAATCAATTTTTTGTTGCACAGCATTTACTTTCAAACTTTTGTTATTCTAATAATTGCTGCAATATATTTCCTTCTGTAGCGATTTTTGCTTTTCTGTCCAATTACTTTCCTAAAGGAAATGTTCTCAGTGAGGAATCCTGCATCAAACACGTTTATGGTTTAAGCCTAGGTCAGAGCTCGCCTGCTATTTCACTCTCACCCAGGAAGAGCTCAGAAAACTTTGATCAGGAGCCTCGAGGTGGAGTGGGCCTACCTGTGTGGCGAAGGGTATGTGACAGTGGTTCCAGGCTAAGCTCTTCCGTTTGTGTTATCATCTTCCATCTCCCTCAGTTTCCCTATCTTCGCACATGGGATGAGCTAGGCTCAGGTCATCCCTAGTTTCCTTGGAACGATAAATATGATCCATTATATCTATGGAGCGCCTTACAGATTTTAAAGTGATTTTATGAATTTTATCTTGTTGAATCTTCACCAGGCAGCCTTTATTAGTTCTTCATTTGGCAAGGAAGGGTAAAGAGGACCAGAAAAGTTAAGAGAGATTCCCAAGTTCACAGACATCAGGATTGGAAACCAGGCCTTCTGAATTTTAGTCCAGCAAACCGAAAGTGCTGCTGGGATCACAAAGTGAGAATAATCAAGGTCTTAGCGTGCAGGCTGTGCCAGTCACTATCCCATTTGTACCTGAAAGGAAGAGCCAGAACTTCCTGTCTGGTGACAGCTGTTGTTTCTACCTGCTCACCATCTATTCTCTTCCTGTAGTAGCATCCCGATTTTGGTTTGAGAACCACCCTCAGGTTAGTGGTTGCTAGCTTCAAGCATATGCTACATTTTGTAGGGCAATACCTCAGCCTTACTGGGTGTTGTTTCTCTGTTGGTGCCATAACTTTAATAGGTTGTTCCTCCATTCTATAAGGCCAGTTGCTTTTGGATGATGGAATACATGGGAAGACCAGTAAATATCATACACATCAGCCCATCACTGCAATTCTTTTGCTGTTCATGAATTGTTTGGTCAGAAGCAGTGTTTGAGAGATGCCAAGATTTTGTATAAGGTATCAGTAAGTCCATGAATCATCTGTTTTTCAGAAGCATGGGGACAAGGAAGAATATTAGTCTGCTCAGGCTGCCATAACAAAATACCACAGACCGGGTGGCTTAAACAATGGAAATTTATTTTCTGACAGTTCTGGAGGCTAGAAGTCCAAGATCAAAGTGTCAGTCAAGTTTGGTTTATTCTGAGGTGTCTCTCCTTGGCTTGTGGACGGCCACCTTCTCGCTGTGTTCTAACATGGACTTGGCCTCTGTGCTCAACGAATCCCTAGTGTCGCTTTTTGTGTCTCAGTTTCCTCTTCCTGTAAGGACATCAGTCGGATTGGCTTAGGGCCCACACTAACAGCTTTGTTTTAACTTAATTACCATTTTGAAGGCCCTACCTCCAAATACAGTCACATTCAGGGGTACTAGGTGTTAGGGCTTCAGCATATGCATTTTGGGGAGACACAGTTCAACCCAAGAGAAGTCAAATCTATATCTAGAATAAATATCTGTTCCAGTAAGAACAAATTCTGCTCCCTCCATGGAGAAGTGATTACAATGCTGTCAGCCTGCCCAAAGGTGGTGGGCTGTTTCCCTAGAGGTCTGTGACTTGTCCAGAGATCCAAGGTGGTTATCAACACTGCCCGTTGTGTGCTTGGCAGTGGCGTATTCCAGTCAGGGTGAATCCTTGTTGTTGTGGCCATGCGTACCGTCTACCTCTGTCGCTATGGCCACATTTTTCATGAACTCATTGAGGAAACAGGTGGCTGTAGAAAGAGGTTTTGAAATCCACCGAACAACTTATTTAATCTACCTGTGTGTTGTGGGCTTCCTTCTTAGTCGGAACACAAAGCAGTCACCCTACTTCCATGAGACTCTGTCCATCCTGAGAGGTCCATTCACATGCCTCTTCTCCATTACTCCTTGTCACCAATCCTCTAATTTTATTACCTCCAGGTCTAATGAAACCTATGAGTCCTAGAAGATCTACACCCAAGGGTATCTTTGTTGCCAAAGTGGAGCATGCGCTATACCCCTAAAAGTCTGCCTATTGGGAGAGATTCTTTTCTTTCCTGTTACGTAGGTCTGCCTCTATGTGGTTTGATAGTCTGTTTTCATCTGATGCCTGCAAATTATACTGAGGCATCTAAAAATCAGGCTCTCTGGTTTTTACCTTTTAGTCAGCTAGTCATAGGAACCACCTCCTAAGGCTCTAGGCCTGGACTGAAGAAGGGATGGAAATGTGGAGGGAGTAGATACCCTGGGAATATGAGTCATGCAATTTCCTTGTAACTATTGGATCAGCTAAGTTTATCCATTATTTGTCACTTCCATCTGATCATGAAGTATTTTGCATACATCCTAATGGGCAGCTCAGCTGCAAGACTACCAGCTTTCTTATGGTTGGACATTCTGTCTCTGCCAGGGCAAATAATAAGCCACCACCTGTTGAGGTGACGTCACCAAGATGGCAGCATAGGTTGTTCCTGACTTCACTCTTCCTGACAAGAACTACAACTAACAACTATTCATGGACAAGACACCCCCGGGAGAGTCCTAGAACATGCACCACCGAGAAGAAGACAGAGTGCACGAAAAAGGTAAGAGGAGCGGCTGAATGCTGAGCGCATCGCCCCACCACGAGGCCGGCTTGGCACCACACTGAGAGATCTCCCCTGAGCCCACGGTTCCCTCGGTGGGAAAAGAGAGCCCAACAGGACATTCCAGCATAGTGGGCTGCTTCTTGGGAGCCCCCACACCAGTCTCCATGGGAATTGTGGGGGAATTAGCAGGGCTCGACCCCTGGGAATCTGCTTGTGATGGAGAAGTGGAGAGGAGCTGGCAACACCTAGCACTCAGATGTAGGCGGACCCAGTTCCTACCTGCAGGGCCCAATGTTTGTCCTAAGCAGTGCTTTGCTCATCTGCGGAACCAAGTCGGTGGTGCGGTCTGACCAGGAAACTGTCGCCCGGCCCCTTCTGGCCAGAGCCTGGCAAGAGCACCGACCGGAAGCTGCGCAGCACAAGCTGTGAACTGTTCAGAGAACGTTTACCCCCTGAAAGGGCAGAGCGTTTTTTGAAGCCCCACACGCCTCAGCTGCGGTTCTGCACTGAGGCTGGCCACAGTCGGCCACAGATCTGCGAAATCAGGAAGTTCTAGTGGCAGAGCTTAGCATGGCATCCGGGGCCTACCCCAGCGCCTTCTCTTGCTTTGCATCCCGCACAGAGCTGGCAACCCTCTGGGTAAGCAGTAGCTGTTTCAACTATGCAACCCTGAACTGTGAAATAACCACGGTGGGACTCACGCCCAGCTCCATCAACCCCACTTCCACAAGCCTTAGCAGGGCACCGTAGTGATTCTCTGTTGCCAAGGATTAGTGTTAGCTCAACATCAAGTAGTCGTCAAGTTCTAGGAATTCCTTTTCTTTCCTAGGATACAATTACCCGAAACATATTTTATGTTCCTTTTGTAACAGGTGAGTTTTATAGTACATGCTTGTGATGTTACTACATAATTCTTTTTTAAGGATACCAAGCCTTCTTTTTAGCCAGAAAGCTGTGGCTCTTTGAACTGACATAGGTCTGGGAATTAGGTGAGAGGTAGTGAGTCTCTGTAATCATGGCTCAAATCAATCTCTGTTTACTAAACCCAGCATTGGTTTTTTTGGGGTTGTGTACATCAAGTAAAACCTTAAGGGGCAGACCATTTATTTCAGTCATCGAGGTCTAATTATCTCCAAAGACCCCATGAGGTATAACTGCTGTTCATTACTCTAGCTCTGCTGCCTATGACGGTAACTTCATCTGCCTTTTCTCTGGTAGTTGAGTGCACCTATTAGATCTTTGTCATCCGACGTTTCAGTCATTCTCACTTAAATCAAGGAGCTCATTATAACGGCAGCATGCCCTACCTTCATACTCCTCCTGCAGTGGACAGCGACTAACGGGACTTTGAAGGGTGTTGGTGCTCTTCATCCTCAATGTACTTCTCAGTACCATGGCGACAAGACTGTCTTCTGAACTCTCTCATGGGTTATTTTTGGGGTGGGAGTTGTGAACGCATCGCATGATAAATCTGCTCTTATATTCATATCTCCTCAGCTTTTTTGGTTCTTTTCTTTATATTATATCAGGTTCTTTCTGGCATTTCAAATTCATATAGGTTACTGTTGACTCTAGTTTTAGTCTATCAACAAAGGAAATAAATGGAATCCTTCCCAGTTGCTTGAGTCAATATTTTGCATCCAGAATCTCTGGTAGATGTTCACACATTGAAAATTTGACCTGAACTAAAATTATGTTCCTCTCTCCCTGTTCCAGGTCCATGAGACTTCATTCCCACACATTCGTCATAAAAATATTTAAATTAACATACAGTAAAATTGACTCTTTTTTGGTGTATAATTCTGTGAGTTTTAACACACATAGATTCATGTAACTACCACCACAATTAAGTTACAGAATAATTCCATCCCCCCTAAAATCTTCCTTGTACTACTCTTTGGTAGTTACACCCTTCTCCCACTCCTAACTCCTGGAAACCATTGATCTGTTCTCCGTCACTATGGTTTTGTCTTTCTGAGAATGTCGTAAGTGGAATCAGATAGAATGTAGCCTTTTGAGACTGGCTTCTTTCATTCATCATAATGCATTTGGGATTCGTTCACATTGTTGGTGTGTGTCAACTTTCCTTGTTTCTGAGGTAGGCATTTATTGCTATTCTAGTTCTGGAGATCTTACTCTAGTATAACAACTGCCCTTTCAAAAGACATGATAGGGCTTTGAGTTCAAGCTTCAATGCAATTAAACAGACTGCAGCAGACACCGAGTTTGATTTTAGTTACATCAGCCCTGCTAGAGGTAAGAGATTCATTCTTTCTGGGTAGTCATAGAAACTTCCTGGTTCTCCACCATCCTTGGAGTGGAAAACTTAAAACCCTAAGCTTTTAAATTTTACTCTCTAAGCTTACCGGTACAGTGTGAGTCATAGTCTTCTCTGCAGGTTTTGTGTTCTGCCATAGCTGCCATTCTGATCACCAGTCTTCATTCCATGATCTTCATTTCAGGTAGACACAGGTGGTCTCTAAGAAATCATTTTGTCGCTAAGCGTTATATAGACTAGCAATATCACATCCTTTATTGATAACCGGATCCTTACCCTAGCCGGTTAGACAGCCTGTTAGTCCTGTATTCTCATTTTCTTGAAGATCTATTGCTCTTTCTGTTACTGTTTTGCTTAAGGTTCAACTGCAGACAACAGAATTAATTTGCCAAGTTAAAGCAGGAAGAGAAAGAAAATATTAATGTGTGTCTGGGTCTGTTTGGGCTGCTATAACAAAAATACCATAGACTAGGTAGCTTATAAACAACAGAAATTTATTTCTTACAGTACTGGAGGCTGGAAAGTCTGAGATCAAGACATTTGCAGATTCATTATCTAGTGGGGACCTGCCTTCTGGTTCATGGATGGATATCTATCCACTGTGCCTCACATGGTAAAAAGAGCAAGGAAGCTCTCTGAGGTCTCGTTCATGAGGGCTTCACCCTTATGACATAATCGTCTCCCCAAAGCCCCCACCTCCTAAAACCATCACATTAGGTATTAGGTTTTAACATGAATTTTTTTTTGGGGGGGTGGGGTGCATAAAATTCAGTCTTTGCTAATGAATTTTAAGATAGTCTCCAAAATTCCTTCTTCTTGGTGTACATGCCTTGTGTAATCCCGTGTCTTCGAGTGTGGCAGAAACTTTGAATATGACAGGATATTACTCATGTGATTGTTACATTACGTGGCAAAACAATTTTTGGTGCTAAAATTAAGATCCCTAATCAGTTGATTTTGAGTTAATCAAAACTGAGATTATTCTGGGTGGTCCTGACCTAATCAGATTACCCCTTAAAAATATGAGAAGAAATAGCAGATACCCTTCTGCTGGCCTTGAAGGAGCAAACTGCCATATTTCAGAGAGGGCCATGTGGCAAGGACCCAAAGGCAGTCTCTAGGAGCTCATAGTGGTCCCCAGCTTTTACAGTTAAATAAAACAGCTTAATCACATGGCTCTAGGGAAATTAATTCTGCCAACAGAGAAAATTAATTTCTGAGAGAGCTTGTCAAACCTAGTCAAGCCTCCGGAAGAGGACATGGCTGACACCTGGATTTCCATGAGGTCTTGAGCAGAAGGGCTAGCTAAAATGTAGTGGACTCTTGATCCATGGAAATTATGAGATAATAAATGTGTGCTATTTTAAGCCACTAAGTTTGTGGCAATGTGTTACATAGCAATAGAAAACAAATATAGCGCACTAACAAGCTTACAAATTTCTAAAAGGTCCAGGACCCAAGGCTGAAAACCACAAAGCCAGAACTGACACAACCAGGATATGTGCCCAACCATACAGCGAGACCGTGATAGTTGCATACCTGCCACTACTTTCATCTATCTGATTGATGTACAGCATTCCTAAAGCGAGCATCAAACATCATGAATAAAAGCTGTCCACTGTGGTGGAGCGCAGACAACATGTTGTTAGAATGTTGTTTTCTCATCTGTGATGTAGGAAGATAGTTAAAATAAAACTTTTAAAGTATTTGAGTAACATACAGCTCTTAATGTTCTATATGTGTTAGCTATTATTGTTTATGATTGAATTGTCCAAGGCCACGAAACTAGCAAGAAGCTGAGTGGAGCCTTAACTTTAGGTCTGTCTACTCCCAAAATCCTTTCTTCTCTTTATCCCTTCTTTAGCAGGAAGAGTGATCCAGGAACCCAGTTTAAAAAACAAAAAACAAAAAACTTTGCCTATTCCCATTCTTAGTCTCTCCCAGGAGAGAAAGTTTCACCTCCAAGAGATAGAGGAAATCCTGCATAATGGAACATGAATGTTTTATGAATTGGTCTTTACTGAGTAAATTAAAGGGTCATTAAGATACTCATTAACAAGTACAGCACTCTGCTTGGAATTCTGAAAATGATAGGACAGTGTGCAACCAGATGAGCTCTTGAGGACTCCTTGAAATTCCCTAGATCAGCTTTCCTGCTTTCACAATATTCTCTCCTGATTTCTGCCTCCGGTGTCATACATCATGATTTAAATATACATCTCTTTTTCTCTGTTACTAATTATCTGGAATTCTTCTCTACCTGTCACTGTGAAGAAAGGGTGTAAAAGTTTGGAACATCTGCCTTTACTTGCTGTGGAAGATTGTGTGTGTGTGTGTGTGCGCGCGCGCGCACGCACATGTGCACGTGTATGCATGAGTGGAGAGTAGGGCAGATGGTTTGGTGAGGATGTGTTGGCTCTTAGATCTGATATAGGAGAGAGGAATTCTGACCAATATGGCGCAGGGTGAAGGGGCTAATGAAGCAGTATCTAAACCAGGAGGTAAAATGGCTTAGTGATATCTAAACAGAACATACTTAGCCATGTGTAGAAATATGATCATTATAAAACTTAAATATATTAAATCAAGTTGTTAATTTAAAAAGTGAAAAAGTTGAAAAAGGAAAGATGGCAGTGATCCGGGTGATGTTTTCATCCAAGGACAGACATGGATGGCCAGTGATTGTGGAGAGGTCTTTGAAGCTCTTCATATAGTCAATATTCGAGCAATATACAGTCAACATAAACCCTAGGCATAACTCCCAGCCCTTGCTTATAAACAACAGAACTTGATATGGGTAATTCAAACTCAAATGGATTTACCCGGAAAGTTATTGGGCTGCTCACCAAATAAATGACAGAATTCTGGAGGGCTGGGTTTCAAGTGGTAAGAATATGGCAACTGGCTAGGATGTTGCTCGATTTGTATAATAAAAATATTTCAAGAGTTTTCTGGTTTCAGATAATGGCAGAGGACCTTATGCCTGACTAACTTTCCTAGTGGCAATAATTTTAAATTCGTGGCAAAATACAAAAATAATTGTTTGAAGGCACCGAACGGTGACCAAAAGCAGGCAGAAACTGGAGAGACTAGAACTCATAAAAGAAGGGAAACACTCTGGGTAAGATTCACATTTATCTGTTTTTTTCCCTTGGAGCACTCCCCAGTCTGTTCTGTGTATGGGCATGGAGCTCAGTTTCTAATGGACTGAGGAGACAGATGTTAGAGTTGAGAGTTTTCAGAATGGCTGAAAATTAAAGGGGGGGTGATATCTAAGAAAAGAGGGAGTCATATGAAAAGGAGCCCCCAAATCTGTATACAGTTTTTCCTGAAATTCTTAGCTGACTCCTGAACTATGAAGACATAGGACGAGACTCCAAGGAACCCCAGAAGAAAGTTCTAAGGCTCTTATTAAGCAGATATTACAGTACCTTCTCACTGTGGTGGACATAAAATTTAGAGTTCAAGTACTGCCAAGTTAAAAGAGCTTGAGAAGCATCTCATCTTTTCTGTTAAAATGCCAGGAGGATCAAACTCTAGGAATAAGGGCCATCTACAAGGACTAAAGACTACTCCTTAGGAGAATGGTAAAACTGAAAAGACCTGTCCTAACAAAGCTCAAAATTAAGCCTCCGCAAGATCAAAGTTGTCTGGCAATAATTTAACTGCTCGCTAGAACAAAAATCAATAGTTTTCTGACAAAGATAACTGTATCCAGGGTCTCTATAACATATCATCTACAATTTCCAGAATATTATAAAAAATTATTAGACATGAGAAAAAGAGGAAAAGGGTACCTATAGTCAAGAGAAAAACAAGTCAATAGAAACAGACTTAGAACTGCTCCAGATGCCTGTTTTAGCAGACCCGACTTTAATATAATTGTGAAGAATATATTAGAGTCTACAGGGAAAGATGATATATAATGGGTGAGGAGAAGGGGAATTTCAAAAGATATATGAAAACTGTAAAACAGAACCAAACGGAAATGCTAACAAAAAATAAAATATCCAAAATAAAAACTCTTTTTGATGAGATTAATAACAAATTGGACAGAATAGAAAAGAGGATGAATGAACTTGAAGACAGACCAGTAGAAATGATCTCAACTGAAACAGAAAAAATTGGAAATGAAAGAATAGAGTCTCAATAACTGAGAGGAATATGAAGAGTTTAGAATACATGCACTTGGAGTCCCAGAAAAGAAAAGAAGCAAGAGTATGGGGTAGGAGAAATATATGAACAATTACTGACCCCAAATTTCCCAATTTCATCAAAACAGCAATTTGAAAACGCCAAGAAAGATGAATACAAAAATGTCACACATGATCAAAAGGATGAAAGCATTTTAGATAAGAAAAAAATCTTAAAGGCAGCCAGGAAAAAGCCTAAAAAGGCAGCATACAGGGTAAGGATAACAGCTGACTTTGCAAAAAATTTTTAAGAAGAGAGAGATTTAAAATCAGAAAAAAAAAAAATCCATCTACTTGGAATTTTATGTCCTGAGTAAAATTTTTTCAAAAATGAAGGCTAAATACAATTTTAAAACGAAGGCAAAAATAAAAGTATTATCAGATAAATGAAGGCTGAAAGATCTGCTAAAGGTAGTTCTCAAGGAAAGTGGAAATTATGCCAGATAGAAATTTGAATCTATAAGAGAATAATGAGTGCCAAAATGGGAAATACATGGAAAAATTCTTTTTTCTTAATTTATTAGAAGACAATTCTTTACAGTAAAAATAATAAGTGTATTGTGTTAAGGCAAATTTATGACGACAATAGCACAAAGGGTGGGAGGGGTAAATGGAATTTTACTGTTATAAGTTACTGTTATATGCTAGATCATACACCAGGCCATAAAAACTAGCCTTGATGAATTTCAAAAGATTGAAATAATATAGATGTGATCTCTGATCACAAAGAAATTAAATTAGAAATCAATAACAGTACAATATTTGGAAAATTTCCACATATTTGGAAATTAAACAATATACTTCTTAGTAAGCCATAGATTATGGAAGGAATCGTAAGGGAAATTAGCAAGTGCTTCAGACTAAATTATAATTAAAGCACAGCAAATAAAAATTAGTGGGATAAAAAAATAAAGCATTATAGCTTGAACTGCTCGTATTAATAAAGAAAGGTTTAAAACCAATGATATGGCTTTCACCTTAAGAAGCTAGAAAAAGAAGAATAAAATCTAAGGTTAGTATTGAAAAGGAAATAATAAAAGTAACTGTATAAATAAATAAAGCAAAAAATAGTTAAAGAAAACGGAGTAGACCAAAGAGTCAGTGAACTTGAAGATGGATGAGTAGAAATGCTATAATCTGAAGTAGAGAGAGGAAAATGATTGAATAAAAAAGAGAACAAAGCATCAGGGACCCATGCGACAATGTGAGAAGGGTGAGAAGGTCTAACAACTGTGGAATTGGAGTCCCAGAAGTTGAGGAGAGAGAGCATGGGGCAGAAAAGAAAAATGTTTGAAGATACAATGGCTGAGAATTTCCATTTTGTGAAGACATAAATGGACAGGTTTGAGAATATCATTAACTCTCAAGGTTAGAGACAAAAATCGCATTGACGCAAATCATAGTCAAAGTGCTAAAAACCATAGATGAAAAAATCATGAAGGCAGCCAGAGCAAAGTGAAACATTACAGGCATGGTGGCAATGATTTAAAGTTCCACTGATTTCTCATCAGTAATTATAGGAATCAGAAGACAATAGAAAAACATCTGTAATGTGCTGAATGGAAAATTAGAAGGGGTCACTCTAGAATTCTATCTCCTGTGAAGATATTCTTCAAGAATGAAGGTGAAATAATGACATTTTCAGATAAAGAAGTCAGAATTTATTGCCAGCAAAACTGCACTAGAAGAAATGCCAAGGGTAGTTCTTTAGTTTGAAAGGACATAACATAAATTGAAATCCAGATCTTTAGGAAGGAATGAAAAGCACCAGAAATGGTGACTATCTGTGTAAATATAAAAACCTTCCCACAAAGAAAACTCCAAGCTCAGATAGCTTCACCGTTGAACTCTATCAAAATATTTAAGGAAGAAATACACCCATTTTAAATAAACTTTTTATGAGAACAAGAGGAAGAAACACTTTCTAACTTGTTCATATCAAAACCAAAGACAATAAGAGCAAAGAAATTACCAGTATTTCTCATGGATATAGATGTCAAAATCTTGAGCAAAATATTAGCAGATCAAGTCTAGCATTATCTACAAAGGATAATATATCATAATCAAAGGAGACTTACTCCAAGAATGTAAGGCTTTCTTAACACTGGAAAATCAATTAATTGCGTCACCTAAACAGACTGAAGAAGAAAACCGTATGAGTGTCTCCATAGATGCAGAAAAAGTCAGAGCTGCCAGCCCGTCAGGAGGTTGATGTCATCCACAAGAATGGAATATCACGGCCTCTTGCCTGGTTTCCAGATTTCTATCAGTACATAGACCCAGAGCTCATAGACTGAAGGGAATTGTGGCCTCTAGGGAGCACAGTAAGGTTTCAGTTAACTAGAAATTGCAGCTACCACTCGCTAGCTCTTAGGTCCTTATGCCAATGGAACCAGTAGGAAAAGAAAGGAGTTCCTGGGTGGGGACATAATTGACTCTGATTACCATGAGGAGCTGGGTTTGCTGCTAAATAATGGGGACAGGGAGGAGTGTGTCAGGAACCTAAGGGATGAACTGGGAGCATATTTTGATGCCGTTGTGATCCGTGGACAACTCTAGCAATGATGTCTTTATAAGATCAAGACAACTAAGGATTCAGACTTCTTGGAGACGAAGGTCTAGGCCCCATCACCAGGGAAGCAATCAAGTAAAAATAGATGCCAAATGAAGCGATGGTGAATATCAGTTATAACACCGTCAGGATCAGCTGCAGTAACACAGATGGAGCAAGTTTGGTTTGCTAACTCTCCTTCAGTCTTTTTAGGGAATAGCAACCTCCCATCACCTTGAAGTCCTGATATTCATCTCACCTCTTGGGGAAGATTGAAGGTGCTTTGTTTTGATATGAGATACATATATAAATGAGAATGAGTAGATCCGAAAGGTACGAAGGGTGGGTTGTACTGGACTCCATTCGTATGCCACCTGAGGTCCATGTGGCCACACCTTCCCTCTGCCCGGGACTTGGTCACTTGCTTTGTTCTCCAGTTGAGCAGACTTAGCAAGAGCTCACCATGCTATTCCCACAGCAGTAAAGCCAGCCCTGTCGTCACTCCCACTACGGTTGGAGGATCCTTGAAGACAGTACTGCGTAACGAGAGACCAACTGCTGGGCCTTGGACCTCCAGAAGCGCTGGCTTCTCCAGAGGTTGCTTGGGGAGACCAGGCTACACACCTCAGAAGAGCAAGGGAGTAAATGCGCCGTAGAGCTGACGTTGACCAGTGGGAGATGGGGACCAGGAAGGAGTCAACAGATAGTTTCTCCATTCTTCCCCACGAATGAACTGTGAAGGGGTACAGCGGATGAACCGTTGAGATCTGACGGCGATCCGCAAGCCTGACGGTCAGTTGCGTTTGTCATGAAACTGGCGCACTTCTTCAATACCCCGTCGTGTGCTGTCCCCCTTCCCTGCCTCGGTCTCCTTTGCCCTGGGGTCACACTCTTGGACATGTTAGTAGGTGAGCTTCTCTCCCAGGCAGCATCTCTCCTCCGGGGAACCCGGGTTAGGACCGCTACGCAGTGAGAATGATATCATGTTGTTGATGAGGGTGCTGCAGGTGGTGGCGGTTTTGGAGAATGACATTGCCCTGGCTGCTGGTGGTGACGACTTGTATAGGTGACGGAAGCCTGGGAAGTCTGGGGTAACAGTGGGTTGTGTGACTGTTCGACCCACATTTGGTGTCCTTCTCTTTAGTACTCTTTCCTGGGGAAGGATGATACATCCCTATCCTTTTGAATCTAAGCATAACCGTGTGATTTGCTTTAGCCAATAAAGAAGCTATAAAAGCCAGGTGGGCAGTTCTGCCAAATTCACTTTCCGTCTGCTTTGAGGATTGACACACTCTAGTAGAGACTGCTCCTTCAGCATGGTTCTTGGAGCAGAGCCACAACTGACCTGTGACAGACATACAGCATAAGTGGGAAATAATCCTTTGTAATTGAAAGTCAACTAGATTTTAAGGAGTTTGTTACCACAGCATAATCTAGTATATCTTGATTTATATGAGAGAACAGAAGTGTGTCTTTGGGATACTAGTGGTAAATAGGAAAAACTACTGCCTTAAAAAGGGATCTTCTCTCTTGGAAAAACCTTCTGGGTAGACGTTTTGGGAGAATCATAACCCATTTGAATCTGGCCCAAAGAGAAATGAGAAAAACTCTTCACGGGCTGAGGCAGATGCTAGGTGTTCCCCAACTTGCATGTTTGTGTCAGTGGAGTTCTTCTTGGAGTCCTGCAGAGTTCTAGAGAAGTGGATTCACGTGCTCGCAGGCTGCGACGGAGTCTGGGAGAGGGAGATGGGGTGGTCAGGCCTGGGAGTGTGGCACGGAGGCCTCTGATGTCTTAGAATCCTGCTTGGCTAATGCAATCAGGCACATGGGGAGCAAACGGTTCTCTACTTCCCACCAGCCCATAGGAGGTTCCTGCTAATGATTAGCTCAGGCTGATTCTCATTAATGCCTTTATTTACAGGCAAATGAATCAATTATGGGAAGCAGGGTTTTCTCTTCATAGTCAGATGTGTGCTGCATTTTGTTTGCTGGTGTTTTGGGCCAGGAGTGCCCAGCCCTGTTCTTTGTAGGGCGGTTAGTTTGGAGTGAGAGAGGAGGGGCCTGTGTGTCATGATGGGGAGTGGCGGGGATAGAAGATGGCTTCATTAGGAATAGCCAGGGAGTGGATACTTGGAGAGGAATAATCTAATTGAGTTTGCACCCTCCTCCGTGTCCCCGTCTCACCCAGAATATGCAACTTCCGATTAAAAGCTTAGAGCTGGGAGAGACCACGTCCTCTCCCCCTGGAGGACTGCTGTGCTCCCTTGCTAGCAGGAGCAAGCACGAGTTACACAAGCTTTCAGAACGTGGGGGTGCCGAAAGGTGAGTGCTCTGTGCTCCTTGACCTACATTTTCTTTGTCTTTGTAAAGGAGGTAGTGGGGGTGGTGGGTGCCATGAGAGCAGGAAGGAAAAGTGCCTTGTAAGTGGATATTGGTGCAGTCAACGTCCGTTTACTGAGCACCTACTTGTTTTACTCTGCTAAGTAATGGAAACGCGTAGAAAAAAGACGGTCGTGATCCTGTTTCCTCACAGTGGCCACATTCTAGCAAAGAATATGGAGTTTGAACAATTAAAGATGCAATAGGTGCATCAAAGGGGCTTAACTAGGGACCTGGGGACCTAACATTGAAGGTCAAGGGGAAATGATGTGTGAGATGAGAGCTGAGAGGGGCAGCGGCTGTATGAAGTATGTACTTGTGCATACGTGTGGCCGTGCACACACACAGGTGCATGTGCAAAGTAAAATCCTGGGTAATGAGGTAAATGAATTAGTACATAGAAAAAATTTTCTAAATTGCCAAGTTTATAATCCATTGAGCACTCAGATGATTTTATTGCCGACCAATTAGATGTAGATTTTTTTACAAAATTAATTTTATGTTTCCTTGCCCACTTAAGCAGGCTAAGTATTTCCATCTTATTTCAGGGCCTTCACTGTCAATATCATGACTATCCAATACTTCGAGAGAATGCTTCCTAAGGATTTATTTAGGGATATATAATAACTTCATCCCACTGAGATGGCTTCAGACTGCTTTGCTTTTGAGTTCTTATGTCTGCTTTTTATAGTTTGCTGCCTCTTTGCTATCAGGCTGTCAGCTGTCACTTCCTGCAGCTGTCAGAAAGCCTGGCTTTGGCAGGGCTCACCACTCTGAGCATCTGCCCCGCCCCCAGCACACACTCTCCCTCATTTGATTCTGATCAGGTATGACTTGGGAGTCCAATTGACTTATCTGAACTGTGAAGTGATGATTCTTAAAGTGAGGCCACTGGGCCAGTAGCGGTATCTTTATCTGGGAACTTGTTTGAAATGTAAACTCTCAGGCCCCATCCCAGACCTTTGAATCAGAAACTTGAGGCGGGGGTGGGGCCAGTGATCTGCATTTAACAAACTGTCCTGGTGTTCAATGTCCCTAATGTTTGAGAACCAGTGCTGTGAGGAGGGATTGATAGGGTCCGAGTGAAGGCCGACGCTCTCCCACGTGCAAACTACATGTGCCTTTGAGGGTCAGCCGTGATCTATGCCCTGTCTAGTCAAGGGGCTTGTGTTTCTTGGTTCTCGGCCATTGTTCGTTGTGATTGGTTGGTGACAGGAGAGCTGAGTCTTAGGAAGGTGTGTGTGTGTGTATGTTTGCTCATGAGTGTGCATGCCTACAGAAAGAGAGACTGAAGGATAGAAAGAAAAAGCCTGGGCCCAGCGAGAGAGACATGTCTTACGTTCTTCTTCTGTTTTTAACTGCTAGAATCTCCCACATGTTCTGATTTCTGAACTCCAGCATGACCCCTCCAGCTTGGGCTCCCAGGGGTCCTTAGGTCCTTAGCAGAAGTGTCTCCTGGTTTCCCTTCTCTCCTACCCACGATTGGCTGCCTGTGGCCCAGGCTGAATGTCAGGAACACTCTGAAAGGCACCAGCTGCCGGTGACACTGCCAGAGACTCCGAACAGAGCTCTTGGGAAGGACAGCTGGGATATGTGTGGGAGCCTCAGAGATGCATGGATTTGGGTTTGTAAACACGGGCCTGTTAAATTTAGGGTGGGCCATAGGCCTAGGAGAGCTCCGTAGCATCTTTTGGCAATGGATGAACATTTTGAGTGGTTTTAAAACGGCTGAACATTTTGAGTGGTTTTAAAACACAGCTCATACCTTACATAGTAGGAGGCCTGTTTTAGCACAGCTCGTCATCAGGGGGTGGAGAGGGGAGGGCTGGCACTGGTTGAACACCCACCACCCTCCATGTGCCAGGGACTTTGCATGAACCATCTCATTTTGTCTTTACACCCTCCCCAAGGGGCTGGGGCCCATTAGCTCTGCTTTATAGATAGGATGTCGACTGAGAGCAACCCTCTGGGTCCAAGAGGTGTCCCAGTGGGTCCAACCTGACCTGATGTGGAGGATGTGTCTTGTGAGCAGCCAAGACTGTAGCTGGCAGCTGGCATGATAGTGGCGAGGACATTCTACCCACAGTGGGAGTACATGGTCCCCCCCAGCTGTCATGGGGAGCTGATGTTCCCTTATGATTGGCTTGCCCAGTTTGCCGGGGACAGGGAGGGGGAGCGGGAGAGGGAGGTTTGTCCAGCAGGATTCCTGTGAGGTGTTCCTTGCCTTCAAGGCTGCATTGGCCACAGCTGGTTGGAAATTGTGATAGAGCCACATTCTACTCCTGGAGATTATGAATCATGATACAAATTGTATCAGGCAGAGTTCAACCAGAGAAACAGAACCAGTAGGGTGGATAGATGGATGGATGGATGGATGGATGGATGGATGGATGGATGGATGGATAGATAGATAGATAGATAGATAGATAGATAGAGATTTATTGCAGGGAATTTACTTACACGATTTTGGGGCCTGGCCAGGCAAGTCTTAGGGCAGGTCACCAGGGAGGGCAGGCTGGGGCAAAGTGGCCGTCCGTAGACAGAGCTTCCTCTTCAGGGAAGCCTCGGCTCTGCTCTTCAGGCCTTCAGAATGATCGAACCAGGCCCACCCAGGTTCTGTTGGGTAATTTCTCTTACTTAAAGACAACTGATTATACATTTTAATCACATCTCTGCAGTACCTGCACAGTAGCACTTAGATTAGTTCTCGATTGGATAACTGGGGACTTGGGCTAGGCAAGTTGACTTATAAAACTGACCGTACAGATAAACGCACTGAGAAGTCTTGCACTGAAGCCACCTTAGTTTTTTTGAGCCTATTGTTTTCCAGAGTTACGTGAACAGGAACCCCAGCCCCCTCCCCATTCCCCACAGTAGCCAGTTACACTCAGCGTACCTACAGGACACTTGGGAACTTGCTAGCCCAAGCTCTCTAGCCCTGCCTCAAAGGTGCTGTGTAGTGAAAGCCCAGAGTGAGTCTGTCTGGTCTTCAGTGGCTCTAAGTCAGCGTTTCTCAACTGTGGTGCTATTTACGTTTGGGACTAGATAATCTTTTGCTGAGAGAGACTGTCCTATTCAATGTAGAATGTTCAGCAGCATCCCTGGCTTCTACCCGCTAGATACCAGCTGCATACCACTTCCCCCAGCTGTGACATCCCAAAATGTCTTCAGATGTTGCCAGATGTCCCCTCCGAGAACCGCTGGAGAAGAAGAAGAAATTATGGGATGGCAATGGGTCAGAATCTTACCTCCATCTGTGTTATTTTTATTTACTTATACTCATCATATTCCAAAAAGATCTGATTGTCTTTAACAGAGCTGTGATTCTGGGAAAGTTATTTTACTTTTGTGAGCCTTGGTTTTCACCTCTGCAAAATGGGAATCATGATAAGACTTGCCTTGTTGGGTTATTAAGGAGATTCATTGAATAGAGCATGCAGTGTGCCTGGATCTCGGCGGTCATCCTAAAAATGTCAGTTGCTCCCAAGAGGCTCACAGTTAGGCTTTCATAGAGCTACTAGGCTGGTGGAGTGTGAAGGATCTTAGCTGTCACCAGTCTCTTTTCTGTATGAGACCAGCCTAACACCTGCCCAAGGTCCTAGAACTACAGGCCAGGGATAGTCTTTAGCTGTGAGATATGTGGCTTCTCCAGACACCCTGGATAAGACTAGCCCAGGTGTCCCTCATGGCTCCCACTGTGGAGTCTGGAAAGAAGCATTTAGGGTACCTCTGAGGCCCCTCCGAGGGCTCAGGACATGCCTCGTTCATCTCTGTGCCGCTTCTGCAGGCTGCTCCAGTCCAGTCACCCTTCCCCGTGGGCTGTGGTGCAGAAGCAGCTGGAGCAACAAGGCAGAGATTTATGAGTGGCGCACCCCTGCGCTGCCCAGGTCAGGCCTTGCCAAGAGGTTTATTAATGGGCTTTCATCTAGCACTTTAGGGCTGCAGGCTCTGTCTGCTCCCTGGTTCTCAGCTGGTTGTGGGGAAGTGCACACCAGCTGAACCTTCCGCTTCACTTGGTGGCAGGGCCGTGGCGGGGGATGATCTAGATACTACTTTGCAGGATCCCCTGGGACCAGCACCCGCAGCCTCCCTTTTCCCCATCTGGATGGTCTCAGCCCATCGGGCTGTCTCCCTCAGAGGGAAACATGGAGTTTGCAGGCTTCTCTGCAGTCAGGATGGTGACCACTGTCTCAGGCCTTAGGGGAGAAGCTGAGAATACCAGCCTTGGGTCAGAAATCATGGGCTCTGGGCATTGCTGCGTACCACATGGGTGAACTGGGGGAGTCAGTGTACTTCTCAGACCTCAGTTTCCACATCTGTGAAATGGGGACAACAGTAGCTACCCCATATGACGGTCATGAGTAGTCACTGAGAGCTCGTGTAGGAGGGCCTAGTAGGGGCTTCCTCTTTCCTTCCCTCTGCTCAGCAGAGGGCCTGGCATTGGATTAGGCCTTCTTATTGCGTGGGGGGCGTGGATCGCACTGGGGCATCGTCCTCGAGCATGGAAGCTGGAACACATTCACCCTGGTGGGCGTTGGCTTTGGAGGGGCCCTTGCCCCATCCCTCCCAAGGACATCGCCTTCCTGGCCAGGGAGAGCTCGAGGAGGGACCTCTGTACCCTTCAGACTTTGGGAGCCATCCACACTTGACACTAGGAAAGGAGCTGAGGAAGGATATGGTTCTTAGCATTGCATCGTTTGGCATTTCTAAGCTGTTAATCATTTATCAAGAAAGGAGTGCATCCAGCTGACTCTTCCTAAACAGTGGCGGAATGGCTGCCTCAGCATCTCTTGAGGGGCTTGTTAAAAATGCAGATGCTGGGGGCGCAGCCCGGCCCTGTGGGCTCAGCAGCTCATTGTGGGTGATGCGATAGAAGCCCTAGGGGTGAAGGGCCCCTTCCCCCAGTGCCACGTGCCTGGGAGGCCCTCCCGCCCCTCTCCCAGCAGTCCCGCTCTGATACCAGGTGTCACAGCAGGAGCTCTGGGTGTCGGCTTCCCGCATTTTTGATTTAGGAGGTTAGCTAGAAGACCCCAGAAGTCCCTTCCAGCTCTGACACTCAGTGCTTTCAGGAGATGAGCTCCAGAGACTGGAATAGCAGCAGCTTACCTCAGTCTCGGGGTGGCCGAGCTCTCAGTGGTGCAGACATGCCCATCCTAGTCATCAGCCTCGGACCCCCCAGGCCAGATTTGTGGTAGACTTGTCCGGGAACCCTTTCCTACCCCACACTGCAGACTCCAGCTGCCTCTCCTGGGCCATGTCTTTATTCAGCAAATAATGGCTAGATACCCACTCTGGGGACATAAAAGTCACAGTCCATGAGCCTCTAGCAGCTATGGGCTGCAGAAGAAGAAGAAGACCGACTCACACTGATGTGCGGTGTCATCGGCTGTCTGACGGGCAGACGGGCACCGGGGCTGTAGATGGCCTCCTGGAGGTGCCACCGGAGAGCTACTTTGTAGGGCCAGTTCTGGATTCTCTGCAAGAGATGGGCTTCACTTTGCAGTCAGTGCCGCCCCATCCCACCCCAGCTGATCCTGCTGGAGACCCTCCAACCCCAGCCAATCCCAGGTTCTGATTTGGGGTGTGGAACCCTGGATCCACTACTGGGCCCTTAGCTGCCCTCCTGCCGACCCTTCCTGGTGGCCCCGAGCAAGCAGATGCTGCCTTAGCTGGAAGAACGCTCTGCTCCAACCAAGATGAGCACTCTCACCAACTCCCTTTTGGCCTGACACAGTCCTGGCCTCTGAGGTGCCTCTGGGGAAATGAGCACTGAGGAGCCCTAGTTAAAAGGCCTATAACTGCACTGGTTTCTAGTGACATTCTGGGCTTCCCAAGTTAAAGAAGGTTTACAAGGCCCTGGAAATAGCTCAGATGCCAACAGACTCTGGAGCTGTGGTCTAGGGCAGCAGAGGGAGGAGAGTGTTTCCTAAAGGGTCTCTGGGACCTGGGCCAGGAAGGGAGGCCTCTGGGGTACTGGGAGAGAAAGTTACAAGGATGAGAAGTTTAAGGAATGAGAATTTGGCAAAAGTTTTTCTGGGACTCTGGTTTTTCTTAGTGCTTCAAAAATATGCACTGAGAACCTGCTCTCTGTTTCTAGATGGTGGGGATCCATCACTGAGCGAAACAGATCAAGTCCTTCCTTGCTCTTAAAGAGCTGACACTGTACTTGGGAGACATGAAAGAAACACATGTTCACATACGTATGTGGAATAATATTAGGGAGTGTGACCTGGGAGAAGAAACATAGAAAGATAAAGTGAAGTTATGGATTAGAAAGATAAGGGAGGACAATTTTGGATAGGGTGGCCCTGGAAGACCTCAGAGTAAGGGAGGCCTGGGCAGGCCTTTGCTCTGAGACTGGAGGGCGTGAGGGAGTGAAGGAGGCAGGTGAGTAGGGGAGGGGAGTAAAGGCAAAGGCCCTGAGTTGAGAATGTGCATAGTCTGTTCAAGGAGCAGCATGGGGCACAGAGAGGCTGGGGGACATGAGTGGGGAGAGGGCGGAAGATGCAGTCAGCTTCAGATGGAGCGACGTTTGTGGACTTGGTGATGGTAGTTAAGGGAGTATCCAAGTGTGACTTCTCTTTCTAAATGGAGCATGAAGGGTGATCAGTAGCTGAGTGGCGGGGAGCAGAGGATGGAGGAGAGATATGGAGAGAAGACGTATTCAATCATTGTCTCTTGAAAAGCATGCTAGGATTGCTGGGCAGTGCTGAGGGTGCTTTGTGCTCTGTGGTCTTGCATTCAAAGGAACACCAGCCTCACTGCGCGATTTGCTCTGTTGAGTGGCTGAGATGGGCTGGCCCAAGGCTAGGCAGTTGGGGTTATAAATTAGACACATTCCTGCCCTCAGGCACTTAACACCTCTGCAGGGGGGTAAGTCAAGATTACAGACAACTACGAATCAGACCAGTGTGAGGCAGTGCAGGGAGGTGGGCTCGGAAAGCTGAGAAAGGCTTTGGAGTTTGATGAAGTACTTAGACTTTGGGAGCAGACAGCCCTGGGTTGGAATCTAGTAAGCTGGGTACTCTAAGGCAAGTCACAAAAGCTCTTGGAAACTCAGGTTTTCTAAATTATGGAATGAGGACAATCCTACTGACCTAATAAGGCTGATGACTAGATAAGTGACTAGGTAAGGAAATAGAAGTAGAAGATCTTGTGTGGAGTAGGAATTTATTGAGTAGCAGTCATTGCCGTTCTTTACTTAGAGCAGCGGTTGGCAAATTATGACCCATGGGCCAGATCTGGTCTACTGACTGTTTTTGTATAGCCCGTGAGCTAAGAATGATTTTACATTTTTAAATAGTTGGAAGAAAAATCAAGAGAAGAATAATATTTCGTGACATGTGAAAATTACATGAAATTCAGATTTCATTGTCCATAAATAGAGTTTTATTAGAACACAGCCATGCTCGTTTGTTTAAGTGTTGTCTATGGCTGCTTTTTCTTCACAACTGCACAGTTGAGTAGTTGTTTGGGACAGAGACCGTATGGCCCAGAAAGCCTAAAATATTTACTCTGTGGACCTTTGCAAAGAAAAAGGTTTGCCAACCTCTGACTTAGAGGAAGGAAGGAGGGACTGAATTGGGCATTCCGAAAGATTTGCCTTGGGATGATGGCCTTGAGCGCTGAGTAGGATTTCCATGTAACTAGGTGAAGAGTTGGGCCTAAGAAGGCGATAGGCCTCAGGTGTGTTGCATTAGGGGAGTTACTGCAGAGAGTGAACCCCACAAGCAGAGACAAAGCTTAAGTAGAAGAGTAGCTTCTATTGAGAACCAATTTCTCTTTTTCTAGCAGAAGCAGGACAGGTAGGAGGCTGGGTTCAACAGGAATTGTCTCCAAATAAGGGCTGTGTGTTTCGGAGGTGGGGGAGTTCCTGGGCTTGGCTCCCTGAGCTTGTCTCATCTCCCAGAAAGCACGATGCAGTGTCTTTTTCTCAAGACTCCAAAGGGAGATAGAATTAGAGCCAAAGAAACATTGTAGGAAAAAAGGCATGAGTCTGTGTGGACCAGGTCTCAGCTGCCGTGGGCATCAGGCCCTTTGCTATGGAGCAAGCTTCCATTATTCTGCTAATAGTTACAGCAGCTGATCCAACCTTTCTCAGCTGTCCTCAAGCCTCTGAGGCCACTCATGTGCCCCATCTGGCAGAAGACCTCAACTCCCAGCTGGAGGAGACCAAGCTGCCTGCTGTGAAGTCCCTCAACGTTCCTCCTTCCCTCTCAACCCCTCTGAATGTCCTGGAGTTTCTTCCTGCTGCCCTCAAGGAAGAAGTGTCCCTTTCTCAGCCCGGGCTAAGCCTCTCACCCACACTTTGATCTCATCCTTTCTTGGCTCATCCAGGCTCTTGCTCTGTTGATTATACATCTTTCTTGTGTTCTCAGTCTTGTGTCCACTGGCACTTTTCCCTTCCTTCTCTTGTTTGGAAGGTGACTAATATTTAATGAGTTCCTATTATGTGCCAGCAGCCTGCTAGGTGATTGTACATGCTGTTTCGTTTGATTCTGACAAAAGCCCTGAGGTAGTGGTATTAGTCAGGACTTTTAGTTGCCAGTGAAAGAAGCACAGCTCAAACAGTTTAGAGGAAATTTATTGGCTCAGGTCACTGGGAAGTTCAAGGGTGAACGTCAGACGTGGCCAGATGCATATTATTAAATAATGGCCTAAGGAATTTCTTTTTTTATAGTTCTGTTTTCTTCTGTGTTGGTTTTGTTTTCAGACAGGTATGCTTCAAGTGGTGGCAAAGATGGCCGCTGGCAGCTCTAGACTTAGATTCCACCTTTGTAGCAATTCCCAAGGAAAGAGAGCTTCAGCACAAATCCCAGGGAGGACTGTCGTTGGCTTGGCCAAGGTCATACGGCCTTTCCTGACCCAGTCACTATGGCAGGCAGTTGCTGTACGCTTGCTGGCCAAGCCAGGGCTCTCAGCCCACTTGCAGTGATGGAGCATCAGCCGCATCTAAACCGCATGGACTAAGCGTGAGAAAGACATGATTTACTCAAAGGAAAACCATGGTGTCGACACCAGAAGTTAGGGGAATGTTTTCTGGGTCGGCAAAAATGACAATTGTCCCTTAGAGATAGATGTTATTACCTTGGTATTACAGATGAAGAAACTGAGCCTAAACGAGGTTAAACGGCTTGCACCGTTTTACACAACTAAGACTCAGATGCAGTTTCAACCCAGGTTGGGCTCAATCTGTATTCTACTTTGGTTCCTAGGCTTACCGAGGGACGGCAGGAAGCTTTAGCTTGGTCAGGGAGGAGAAGGGGACAGGGAAGGGAATGATAAGAAACAAAATATGGGCTTCTGAAATAACTAGTGAGAGAAATGCCATGGACTGGGGACACCTTGGTGGACCCAGCTGGCTGGGCAGGGGTGTTTGGAATCAAGGGGTCTCTAAGGGAGACATCTTTATTGCAGAGGGATGGCCTATCTGTTGCTCCAAGTGACACTACCGGTCTGTTTGCCCAAAGGCGTGTCCAGTCTTGATGTTCGGCAAATGCCACTGTATTTTCTGACACACAACTGGCTCTGAGGGCATCGCTGTGAACATGCACAAGGCCTGGTGTTTCATGGAATGACATCAGAGAGCAGGAGAGCCCTGTGACCCAGGAATGAATCCCCACATTGGAATGAGCCAGACAGAGGCCACCCAACCAGATGTCTCAGTCTGTCCACTAGGTACCTTGCAAGGGAAAGGGACCCTTTGAGCAAGACCAAGAGAGAGAGGAGAATTGGCCTGGAGGAAGCAGTTTTCTGCTGGTCTAAGGTGGGGCTGTATCCTGGAAAATTTGGGGCCAGCTCTGTTCCTGTACACTAATGGGAAGAGGGGAAATGGGAAATGCATACACTCTCACACACATGCTGTTACTTGGCCATGTACACATGGCCACACACACACTGACACATACACATCAATGCTCACACACACACACATTAATTTCACACACACACACTCACACACACTCACTCACACACACAGACTTTCTTTCCCGGGTACTTTATCTGGGGCCTCCACTTTATCTGTGGGGAAATAAAGGCCATGGTCAAGGCTCTGAGTAGGGGGTGCTGGGAGTTAGGATGACATGGAGAACACAGAACCTGTGGGTTGGACTCGAAACCTGTGGGGACCTCAGAAGCTAACCTTTCCTCACCTGGTGAAAAATGCCCACGATTGGGTATCACTCAGTGCCTCATCGTTAGAAGTATTTCTCCTCATGTCACACCCAAGTCTGCCTCTTAAAGGAAGGTCCCAGTTGTGGTCAGTTGGCACCATACTGGACAACTTTGTATCCCTTTCCAAGTTAGGGCTGGTCTGAGAAGTGTCAGTGATGTCATGTGGTCCAGGCGGTGTCGCTCCCCGAGTGCGTGTGCATGGGCTTGGCATGTGTCAGGGTGGCGACGTGTACTGTTGTGCAGTCAGGCACCTCAACTGGTGAGTAAACGAGTGGCTATATTTATCTCCGCCTCCCAGGCCCAGGAGCTCCCGCTCCTTGCCAGCAATGGGGAAACAGGCGTGCAGGAGATGCCTCACATTATTGTGACAAGTAATTAGGGGATGTGAGATGTTCAGAAATTACTTTATTAGACAAATGCTGCTTATGAATCCCACGCAACAAACATGCCCATGGAGTGGCTTCTGGTCCCGGGACTCTGCTGCCAAAGAGTCCCAGCGCCCCGAGGCCCAGGAGCTTTTCTTGCCCTCCACGTGATGGGTCGGGTGTGGACGAGATGAGAGTTAGTGTCAGGTTGGCAGGGAAAGGTCTCCATTTGACTCTCTGCTCTGTCCCTTCTAACTGCATTGTCTCAGGCAAGTCAGCTCACCCCATTAGGGTACAGTTTCTCTGTCGATAGGTGAGGATTTGTTCTCTGCTTTGGAGAGTGTCTCCCGCAGACCTACTGCTGCCGGAGCTGGAGAGACAAAGAGAAGTGGTAATACCAGACCCCAGGCATCAGGGGGCCTGCCTGCCTGCGGCAGCTGGGATGCGAAGAGGTGTTTCCGACGGCAAAAGAGCATCGAGTGTCTACTATTCCCCGCGAACTGGAAGAGGCCCGAGGGACAGAGTTGAACAGAATTCCTCCTTAAGCTGCTCATCATCCACAGAGAAGACAGATGATTCCAGAACAAGAGCCATTGGAAATGAAAACTGTAGCAGCAGACAGCCGGGGTCAGCAAGCTTTTCTGTTATGTAAGGCCCGGAGAATAAATGTTTGAGACTCTCCGGCCCTGTGGTCTCCTGTCACTACCCAAGTCTGCGTGGTCATGCAGAGGCAGCCCTGCAACATGCAGACAAACGTGCGCACCTGTATTTTGATGAAACTTTATGGACACTGAGATTTGAATTTCACGTCGTTTTCACATGTCCTGACATTCTTCTTTCGATTCTTTCCGAATGCTTCATGTAAAAAGCCTTCTCCGCTTTTGGTTCATAGAAAAGCGAGCGGTCAGTTGGATCTGGGCTGCAGTTTGCAGACCCCTGGCGTGGAAGAAGAAAGAGTGGCGTCCACGAGGGGCGCCAGGGGAGGCCGAGCTGGATCCCGGTCTCTCAAGCCTGTGAAGGTTTACTGGGACCACGTGCTGGGGAGAGGAAGGGGGCCTTCTAGGCTGCAGGAGGTGCAGTTGCTCGGCGAGCGGGCAGAGCAGGGCTGACTGCAGGAGGCTGGGACGTTGGGAGTGAGTGGGTTATGTGTGCAGGTGGGGGAGCAAGCGGGGTGACACTGGAGAGAAGGTGAGGTGGGACGGGGAAGCCCTTCTACGCCATGACACTGAGTTGAGCATGTCCCAAGGGCCATGGGACTCCAGTAGATGTTTCATTCTGCTGAGGAAGGCTGGGACGGAAAGCTCCAGATTCTCTCAGATCACCTTCCCTTTGGGAGTTTTTGAAGGGCGTTCCCATGGCGGCCTTTGAGAACAAATCCAGTTCTTTCAGTCTGCAGCATTTATACTCTGATTACCCTCATTCCCATGATGCAGCGTCTCCTGGTCTTAGACAATTTAGATCTTTGCCTACTGGGAAGGCAGGGAGAGGCAGTGGCCTCTCACCATTTTGTAGGGCTGCAGATTCTTGGATGCCCATTTCTCATCTCTGGCCCACTCTCACTGTCCACTGTGGGGCACTTGCACTTGAGGACGCAAGCTTGCTCTCAGGCCCACTTTGGGGTTCAGGAAGAGCTGCCTCCCCCCATCTACCTCTGCTCCATCTTTCATCTAATGGTTTGCCACCTTGGCAGGAAGGGTGCTGCTGGGAACTGGGGAGGCCCCTTCTTCCAAGTTCTCTTCTAGCAGGAGGGCACTGTGTTTGCTAATAGGTGTTAAATGGGAGCATCAAATTTTAATCAGCTCCTTAATGGAGTCTGGGGACCTGGGGGAGTTCTCGAGTCCTGCATTATGCTGCTTGCTGAAGCCAAGCTGGATGTAGTGAGTGAGAAGGTGGGATGAGCTGCTGCTGTCACGGCCAGCGCTACTGGAAGTTGAGGTGGTGTTGGCCCAGCTGACAGCCACTTTCATCCAGGGTGGCACAGCTCAAGCCTCCAGTGTCACCACTGTGACTGTTCTTGGTGACCCATTCACCAATGGCTTCCTCTTGGTGGAAAGCAGGTCTGGCAGCAAATGTGAAGACGGGACAACACCGGCGTCAGAAGACCCTGGTTCATACCTGCGTGAGTGATGATGGACAAGGACCTCAGTGTGCTACCTCATTACAATAATGCCCCTCCCTAGGTCTCTTTTGCAGTGGGATGTTCCACTCCTCCCAGTCAGAGGCAGAGCACATTTCTCCATTCCCTTTATACTAGGTTTGCCTGTGGCTTACTTTGACCAATGGAATATGGTGGAAGAGTCATTAAGTAGGTTCTGGAGCCTGTCCCTTAAGAGATTCTGTAGCTTTTGCTTTCCACTCTCTTGGGATGCCACCTCGAGACCTTCACAGAAGGAAGCTGGTCTAGCCTAGTGTAGGGTGATGACCCAAACGGGGGAGAACCAAGGTGCCCCTTTATAGCACCAATTGCCAGACGTGTGAGTGGGGTAACCTTCCAGCTCCAAGGGAGCTGTCAACTGACTGCAGCTGTGTGAGTGATCCCAGCTAAGACCTGGAGAAGGTCACCTAGGTTACAAACCCAGATCGGGAGAAATAAAAATCAGCATTGTCTCAAGGCGCTGAGTTTTAGGGTGCTTTGTGAGTTATTAATAGATAACTGAAATGCTTGGTTTCTCTGAGCCTTGGGTTCTCGCGCAGGACCCACGACAAGCACCTTGTCGTTGGGAGGGGCATCAATGACAGGTGCCGGGACCGTGCCGGGACACAGCAAGTCCACACGGGGAGAGAGGCACTGTCAGTGTGACTGGGAAAGGGGAGTGAGCTGGTGAGGAAGGGCCTTGGCTGCCACAGTGAGGCAGCGTGACGGCGTGGAGGTGGGATGTGCAGAGAGGAATGATGTGCAAGACGTCTCCGAGACAAAACAAAGGGCCTCGATGAATGACTGGTAGGAGTGAGAAGGATGAGTCAGAGCCGCGGGGGGTTGCCAGCCTGGGCGAGTGAGTAAACAGCGCTGCGGGAGGGCGGGAGGGGAGCAGGCCTGGGCCAAGGTGCACGAGGCAGCCGTGCAGTTGGGTGTGAGGAGGACACGTCGGGACGTGGTTGGTTGGCTCTGTGGGCCTGAGCTCAGGAGGGACGCACGGGTTGGGGGTGGGACACATTTATTGGGGTACAGGGGCCCATTGAAACCTGAAGGATGGCTGTCTTTGTCGGTTCAGGCTGCTAAATACCACAGACGAGGTGGCTTAGAAATGACAGAAATCTGTTTCTCATAGTTCAGGAGGCTGGATCAGGGTGCCCGCAGTCAAGTTCTGTGTGGGGCGAGGTCCTCTTCCCGCTTTATAAACTGCCGCCTTCTCACTGTATCCAAAAATGGTGGAAATGGTGAGGGACCTCTCGGGGGCCCCTTTTATGAGGGCACTAATGGCAGTCACGAGGGTTCCGCTTTCATGACCTAATCACTTCTCAAAGGCCCTACCTCCTGCCATCATGTCAGGGGGTTAGAATTTCATCATATGAATTTTGGGGTGTAGTGGGGTCCCAAACATTCAGACCACAGCAATGACTCAAGGCAGCCAGGTTAGGGACACAGAGCTGTGGACATCCCAGGTGTCTCCAGGGACTAAAGCTCGGTAGCCATCCTGGCCTGGCCCTCAGGAAATCCTTTGTTTTGGGAGGAAGCCTGGTCCATCAAGCAGGCCTCACAGGCGAGGGATCCCACACTTCCACAGTGCTCTGAGCGCATCTCATTCCCAATCTCAACCTGTGACTTAGTTTTAAAAAGCCTATCTATAGAACTCGACAGGGAGATGCTAACCGTGGTGGCCTCCAGGCTGAAGGTTAGTGGGCGACCCTCCCCCCCTCTTCCTTTGACTTTTTTGGACATTCCACGTTTTCTGTAATGAACATTTAATACTTTTTCTTGGCATGCGATATTTGTAAAAGGACAAAAAATTATAAAAACAAATCAAAACAAGAAGCTTTAAGGCTGGAGATTGAGTGTCACTTCCAGGAAAAGGGGTACCCAGATCGTTCTGCTCTCAAATGCCAGGACCCCATGAAAGAGTGAATCCCAGGGAGGACAGAATGGGGGTGTGTGGTCACTCTCCTTGCTCACAGGTGTGAAAATCTCAGAGTAGTTGAGGAAAGATGGTGGTGGCAGCTGGGAAGGGCAGGGCGAAGTCACCTGCTCCTCACTGGCCTTTTGGAAAGTTGGTGTTTTAGGTACTCAGCTTAGAGTCGGTCACAGTTTGCCTGACTGTGTAGAGAGCTCTTGGGTGGCAGCAGAGTGTCCAGCTGGGCCAGGCCTTAGGGTTGGGCTCTCCAACCAAAGAGAATGGGACAGTCCAAGTCGCCGAGTCCTGAGGGGGGCAGTGGAGGCGTGCAGTCTCATCTGGGAGTCATTACTCCTGAGGACAGTGGGCAGTCAGATGAGGGTCCAACGCTTTGCTCAGGGAGTCCTGAGATGCTCGTGAAGCAAGAAAGCTGGCTCGGGTCCTCGGCAGGGGTGCGGAGGGGGAGGGCCGAGTGAGGAATCCATGGCCAGTGGAGCTGGAGTAGGCCCGGGAATGGCGCTGAAGCTGAATGTTCTCTCTCAAGGGCACCCTGGCCTGGCTCACCATGGCCCCCTGACTTCGGCCAGCTTGCTCTTAGGGAAGGGCTCCCGGTCAGTATAGTCCAGCCCTGGTCTGGGGACTGTGTGCCAGCAGCTGAGCAGAACTTGACAGGTGCACTGGTGAGAGGAGAAATCAGGTGGGAGGAAAGGGACCGTGAATGTAGACCCCTCCCGTGCAGTTTTCCTGCTTTCCCTTGGCAGAAGGGAGCGTTATCTTGAGAGGGGAGAATCAACTCATGTTGTTGCTCAGAAAGGTCCTTTTAATTTTGGGGGGGATCAGGAATAATCATGAATTTGGGGAGGATAAAGGGAGATACAAGAGGTGAAATACATTGCTATAAAGCAGATGGTTATGATAAAGCTGAGTATCGGTGTGATTACCCCTCCAAGGGCCAGGAGCCACCCCCCCTTGAATGCCTGCTCGCCCTGCTGGATTGTCATGTTCATGCATGTCATGTTTATGGCTGTAATGACAGCTAAGCTTTGTTGGCTACTTAATTGATGTCAGGCTCCTTCTAAGCACTTCACAGACATTATTCCTCTCAGCCTTGTAATGGCCCGACTGTCCCCATTTTACAAATGAGAAATCAGAGGCACAGAGTTATCGTGTTGCTAGTGTGCATGTCTAGAAAGTTTCAGAGGCCAGTGCAGGCGGCCTGCTCCAGAGCCGATACTATTAATCAGTGCCCTCGAAGGCAGTTCCCCAGCATGCTGCACGTAGTAGGCACTCATGAAATATTTGTTGCATTGAATTAAATCAGATAGCTTTCCCCAAGAAAGCCAAAGGTCGTCAATTCTTTGGAACTCGAATCTCTTTAAATGTCACTTTTAGATTCTCAGTTCCTAGGAACAGAATGAAATTGGAGGGCGGGTAGATCTTCAGGAGGGAGTTCACTCTTCCATTTTTGCAGCTGGTGTGGTTTGCTGCCCTCTGATCCTGCCCCCACCCCGACAACCCTTCATTCCCGCCTCACTCCCTTGGGGAGGGCCAGAGGACGGAGCGCCCACCGTGGCCCACAGGAGTGGGGCAGAGCAAAGTTCAGTGCTCTCCACGCTGCTGGAGCCAGCGAGGCGGAGGCTAGCCGAGCTCGAGCTGAATGCCATTTTTGTCAAAGTTCTCTCTTCCCGTCTGTGAATGCAAATCCTGAGTTACAGCCATCCGGATGACAGGCTGGCATTTTAGCTCCAAACATTCTCCTATAATTAGTAGAATCTAATGCAATACAGGGAATGGCTCCATTTTACACACACATTATCGTAATGCCTTTAAATAAGATAATTGATTATGCCTCTGCATAAGAAAGTGAAATATTCGGTGTAATTAAAACCAGCATTCCCATCCTGGCACTCTGACAGGTGATCCACATGTCATTTTATAAACCCTTAAAGTAGTCTCACACCCACATTCCAGTTTTCAAAGTTTGCTGTAAAAGAAAACTTTGTAGAAATTTTATTTTTTCTCCTCATGGTTTCTAGTGTGGAAAACTGAGGGAGATGGCTACTGACTTTTTGAGTATTTTTGTATTCCTGCTCCTTGACACTGTCATGAACTCTGTCTTGTTTCCTGACTAGGTCTTCATTTTATGGATGAGGACATTGAGGCACAAGGAAGTGGCAGCAATTCTATGGCTGAGCCAGACTTGGAACTCAGTCATCTGTCTTACAGCCTTAATGATTAGATTTTAATCTGCTAAAAGTGGGAAAAGTGTGGTTTGGCAGGCAGAACGTAGGGCTGGAATCAGGAAATGTGGATTCTAGTCTTGGCTTTGCAGTCAGTTAACTTCTCTGGGCCTTAGTTTCTCCACTTTCTTCATCGATTGCCTAGGACAAAATTAGATCAAATAAGGAAAGTGAGAAATTTTAATATAATAGTATTCCAGTAGGCTGATTTCTGGGTGAGCTGGGTGTGGGGTGGGGATTACTTTTTTGAGTAACCATCGTGGCCTTGAGGTCTAGGGCTCCCCCTGCTGCCTCGTTGTTCTTGACCCAGCCACCGGGTTCCGGAAGCTGAGTGGTGGGAAAGCGGGTGAGAGTCGATGATACTCGTAGGAAAGCTGGTTAGGAATTGTGTGGGCAGTCTGCCTGCCTGGCACCTGGAGACGATGCTACAGACGTCTCAGGTGGTGTTGACAGTGCCCCGAATTACTCCCACCCTCTCGGCATGTTTCCGAGGGGTCAGTCTGTGTTTCACTGGGTGGGCGATGGCTCAGTGCTCTGGGGCTGGGGAATTGCGCTTCTCCCATTGGTTTCTCCTAACGGGGCAAACTAGTAACTTTGTCCTTATTCCCAGGAACTCCACTGCTTCCTCCTAAAAAACCTTACTAGCCGAAGCCTCGCTTCCTACAGAGGTGTCGAGACTAATGCATTTGTGCAGGAAAAACGCTCCTCATACTTGCATTGGTGTCCTGTGGCTGCTGTAGCAAATGGCCACGCACTCAGTGGCTTAAAAACACCAATTTATTGTCTTACTTACAGTTCTAGAGATCAGAACTCTGAAATTAATCTCACGGAACTGAAATCAAGGTGTTGGCAAGGTCTCGTTCCTTCCGAAGGCTCAAGGGGACAGTCTGTGTCCGTGCCTTTTCCAGGTTCTAGAGGCCAGCTACATTCTTTGGCTCTTGGTGTCTTCCTCCATCTTTAAAACCAGCAATGGCCAGTTGAGTTTTTCTTACTATGCCATATCTCTGATTCTGACTCTTATGTCACTCTGTTCTCCATTTAAGGACCCTTGTGATCGCACTGAGCCTCCCAGGACAATTCAGAGAAATGTCCCCATCTTGAGACCTTTAACTCAATCACTGCTGCAAAGTCCCGTTGGCCATGTGCAGTCACATCTTCACAGGTACCAGGGACTGGGATGTGGGCATCTTTGGAGGTGGGGAATGTCATTCTGTCTCTTAAAATGCTCTAGCCCCGAGGATAGTTGTATCAGTTATCTATTGCTTCTTAAGAAATTACCTCCAAATTTTGTGGCTTCAGCGGTGACCATTTACTGTCTCACAGTTTACTGTTGGTAAAGAAACTGGGTACCCTTGACGCAGAGCCTCTCACAAGGCTGTAATCAAGACTGGCGGGTGCTGCGGTCATCTCAAGGCTTGCTGGGGGAGGCTTTCTTCCCCAGCTCACTCACATGGCCGTTGGCGGCCCTCACGTTGCTGCGAGCTGCTCACTAGAGACGTCAGTTTCTTGCGATACAGACCTCTTCATGCGGCAGCTCCCAGTATGGCAGCTGAATTCCTTGAGACTGAGCAAGTGCGGGAGCAAAAAAGGGTCCCCAAGATGGAAGCCACAGTCTTTTTATAATCCAGTATTGAAGGTGACATCCCATGACTTCTGGCATCTTCTGTTTGTTAGAAATGAGTCAATAAATTAAGCCCACACTCATGGAGAGGTGTGAATATCAGGAAACGGGGATCAAATTTGGGGGCCATTTTAGAAGCTGCTTATTCCTTTAGTCACGCATGCCACTTCCCTTATAGAGGGTTGGTCTCTAATGTTTAGAGATTAGGCGTCCAAGATTTAAGGCAGGAGAAGTCATCCCAGGGCATAGGAGTGAGAGAGTAGAGGTGTGGGTGAGGAGACGGGTGGCTGTGAAACTTCCTTTCATCTATGTCAGTGGTTCTCTGAGGACATATATTACAGTCATCTGGAAAGCAAGATAAGATACCGCAGCCTGGGCCCCAAATCTGTAGATTCTTGTTTAGGTAGTCTGAGGTAGAAACCACGCATATGCATTTTTCTTTTAGAACTCCTGAGGTGATTCTGATTCGCATCAAAGTTTGAGAAACTTTGATCTAATGAGTCTGCTGATGTCTCAAAGAAGAGATTTGGAGATACCCTGGAGCCCTTTGAAGTCTGGATCTTCCGAACGATGATGATGATGGAGATGATGGTGACACTAGTAAGAATTATTGTTTCTGTGAGTACTTGATACTTGGCAGGCACTTTGCAAGTTACTTACCTCCTAAGCTTCAGTTTCCTCATCTGCAACGTGAAGAAAACAGCATTTAACCCAACAGTGAGATTGTGAAGTGTGAATGCATTATGTGTGTAAAACGTCCAGGGCAATGCCTGGCCCCTGGTAGACGCTCGGTTTACACTGGCCCCTGCCTGTCCTGGCCATGCTTGTACTGCTTTTTGGGGAGTCGAGGTACCGTGAAGCGGGATATCACACCCATCCCACTGCCCTGGTGCACTGGAACTGCTAGATAAGGCTGAGTGAATTCAGAGGCACCTATAAGAAACATTATAAGTGACCACAGGCCTGACGGGCTGCCCACAAGGCCATTATGCAGGCCTGGGCCGAGGTGAAGCTGGCTGTATGGTGCACCCGGGTCTTCCATTAAGTCTTGGACCAGCAGTCTAAGCCAAGAACAGTAATGGTGGGCTTTTTTTGCCTTCAAGTGATGGAGCTGGATCTGTTCCTCTCTTAGGAGGAACGGTCTATGCCGAACGTGGCTACGTCAAAGGCCCCAGTCTTCTTGTCTCTGATGACTGAGCTCTTTCGACAGTTATTCACAGTCTTCCCAGACCTCTTAGGCCTCCTTAGAGCTACCAGGTGGTCTGGCCCGGGGCCGAGGGGGTTGCGGTTCTTTGTGGGCAGGACCTGTGGCCTCCCCTGCTAACCGTCATTTGGTTCTGGTATGTCTGAACTTGTCTCCTCTCGTAGCCCTAAATAGGAAAGAGGGAAGGACTGGAGACCTAAGCCATCTTCTCTGTTCTGCCATTAATAGGGAGACTGAGGCAGAGCCCAGGGCTTATCTCCCTACTGATACCATGTGCTTTGGCTGTAATTGGGAAGTTCCGAGCCTACTGGAAGTTCCAACTCAGTGAAGATAGAGATGAACTGACTTATTTCATGTGTTCTTTTCTACCACAGGCCGAGATACTAGGGACTGATGACAAAGATAAAAGAAGTTCCATAGTTCTAGTTCAAGATTCAGAATAGTTTTGCGATAGTGAACTTAGGGCGAGAGAGAATGCCCTTGACGTCCTGGTCTTGCTGCTGTTTCGCTGTGTTAATTCACTTAGCCCAGCTCAGCCTTGGTTTACTTATCGGTGACTCGGGCACATCGGTCAGCGGGGGCTCATGTCGCAGTGGTCTCAGTCGCTTAACACGGCAGAGACTTATTTCTACTCAGTTTTCGTGTCCATCCTGCTCCGCGGAGGCTCTGATACCTGTCACCTAGGACTCAGACGGACAAACTCATCACCATTAGATCCATCGTGCTCTGCGGAGGGCTCTGATCCCTGTCATCTAGGACTCAGACGGACAAACTCATCACCATTAGAACTGTCGCCAGTTTCTGTGGCAGCGGGACAGGGAGAGTAGGGGCAAACGATGGGACACTGGGTCATACAGTCTCTCCCTGGACGTAACGTATGTCATTCTGCTCACATTTCGTTGGTCAGAGAAAATCACGTGGCCATTTCCAATTCCTAGGATGCAGGGAAGTATAATCTTACCAAGTGCCCAGAAAAGAGGAGATCTGGAAATGTTTGGTGAATAGCATACTGGCTCCCACAATGAGTATCATTATATCAACTTCCCCACAGGGTTATCGTAAGGAGCAAAGGAGATAATGGGTGAAAAATCACTTTGTAAATACTAGATGAGTAAGATGCTGTTAAGTAACGTTTTGGGGGCAGCCGTTGTGTGCCGGGTGCTATGCTAGATGTTTTGCACCAGCGCCGCACCCGCAGACAGCCCCGGAAGCGAGACTTTCCTGGTTTTACGCGCTCGTGGCACTGGGATCTTGACGGCTGTGCAGGCTCCACCAGCCCAGGTGCGTGTGAGGAGCAAGAGCTCTCCCTCAGCTGGAGCCTTTTGGATGTTGTCCAAACCATTTCTTGGGAAGGGCTCACTCTCGTGACAGTTGACCAGTGGCCCCCACAAACCGAGACAACAGGGGTTGTCCTGATGTTGATCTCTGCATCCTCTTCACTAAGGAGCAGGTGGGGCCTCTTAGCTCAGCAGATTTGAGGCTGGTAGTGGAGTTTGGTCTGAGTGCCCCTGATCATCCTTTCTCCCCCAGGTTAGGTGTGGTGTGTACTCAGTACAGTGTGACAGCCCCTGCAGCCTTCTAGATTGTAGCATGTACCTGTTGTCTTATGACGGCCAGTTTACTGATGGATAACAATGGACCTCCCTTTCCACCCATCACCTGGAGGACAGAAATTGTCTTTATTTTGCTTGACACTTTGTACCTGGGGCTGGCACTTAGCTGGTGTTTAAAAAATGTTCATAGAAGGAAAGGAGGGAGGAAGGGAGGAAGAGAGGGGGAGAAGGAGGGAGGGAGGGAGGAATGAATGAATGAAGGAAGGAGCCCAGGTAGTTTTCAGGCTGCCATGCAGCCTGGGCCTTCTCTTGTAGGGTGAGGGGTACCTCCAAGGGGCTTTCCCTGTCAGGGTCTCCCAAAGGTCAGGGGGCAAGAAAAGCCTCTCTGCTGGTTCGTGGGGCCTGCCCCTGCCTTCCGAGCGTTCCTGTCCTCACCAGTGGTCCCAGGAAGAGGGAGATGAGCGAGGGGGAGAGAAAGAAAGATTGAGGGGGATAGAGTCAGGAGGGTGCGCTGCTTCAAGACAGGGGGAGAGCACTTATAAAATGTCACTTAGAATCCCTGAAAGAATAAGCTGTAAAAACAACCACACGCTCTCTGCTGGGTGACGCAAGTCAAAGAGAAATGCAATGCAATTAGTCACTGGTTCCGAGTGGGAGGCGGAGAGGGGGCAGGGAGGCAGAACCGGAGAATGGTGAAGGGCTGGGGGGCGGTGGCAGCCTCCCTCACAAAGTGCATCATCTGCTCCCCAGGAGATGTTATTTCTTTCTGCTCAACCCCACGTGCCGGCCAGAGCCCCTCCTGGTGTCTCCTTTTTCTCTCTCACCAGGTGGCGTCTGCCCTCTTTGCCAGCACAGTCTTAGGTCTAGAACTGGGGAGAGGAGCTCAGAGTCCCCAGGGGAGGGAGGAGGCTGGGAGATCAGGGCTCATGGGAACTTGAAGGAGGGAAATCTTTGGATCTCCACATTCCTGCCCACTTTGGTCCAGGGGCAGGTGTTTACCCGGTTTGGGACTCCAGGGCGTTATTCACTCATTCCCTCACCTACCAAACAGTTACTAAGTGTCCGCTCTGCCGGACCCTGTCCTCGTGGAGCTCGCAGTGTAAGTCAAGGAGATGGGCACTTCCGTAGGCAAACAGGATGCTGAGTGGTGAGACACATGCCGGTGCTTTCCTCTTTTATCCCTTCGAGAGGAAGAGCCTGGCTGCCACTTTTTAACCGTGGCCTGTGGTTCAGAGTGGAAGAACCTTGCCCTATACTCGGTGCTGTCTGGCAGTGCGAGGCTGAGCTGATGTGATTTTGTTTTGTAGGTTTGTTCATATCTATGTAAGTTTGTAACTCATAAGTAGAGAATTAAAAAACAAAAATCTGTAGCTTGTTGGATTCAATTATACTTAAGTTAAATCTGGAGTATAATCTCTTTTAGTGTCTTTCCATAGTGTATGAGTTCAGACATTCTCATTTATTTCTTTATGTTGAATCCCCAAAGTCTGAGGAATACAGTTCTACTGAATATTGTTACAGTTCAGTTTGTTCCAAATTGTGCTCTATGGGGTGTTAATAGGTGTTCCCACATAAAAAATGTGTGCTAAAATAAATTTGGGATCCCTGGCATACTTCACTCTGGGATATTCACAATACATGTTATCATTTAAAAGGCTCTGCTTAACCTAGGTGTATTATCACTAAAAAGTTTTTTTTAAAACCGTAGTATTTCTCAAACTTGCTTGACCGTAGAACTCTTTCATCATGCAACATCCTATGTTTTGATATTTTTAGGGGCCAGTTGAGATATATATATATATATATATATATATATATATATATATATATATATATATATATATATATATATATATATATATATATATTCGGTAGATCTGATGTTTCTTAGAATCAAGATTCTGGTGTAAAAAAAAACAAACCATAATCATAGCGCCCCTGACAGAATACTACCTTTGCAAAGCTCATTTTGGTCCTGGTGTGCGACACTCTAAACTCGCCCAGCTACAGAAGACAATACCTGCTTGACATTCTGGAAAGGGTCCTCGTGCTGTCTAGTTCAGTGATGCTGAACACATTTCCCCAGCAGGCAGTGCAGTGTCTCAGCAATCGCTGCATTTTGTGGAAGAGAAACATAGGAAAACTCCAGCAGCTACAGGAAGGCTCGAAGCACTTGATTTGTTTTTTGAGTAGGCTCATTTTGGCTCACACACGTCTTAATCTGAGTAAGGCGAATATTATTCACAGTGTGGGTGTGGCAGCCCAGGAGGGCAATGATAGAAGTTCCAGTTTCCCATTTTTCTTTATTTGGTCACACATCCTATGCATCAAAATGATATAGGATATTCCAGTGTCCTCCTAAGAGCTCAAGCTGGGAAGATCCCATGGTTGGGGCGTCCCTTAAATACTAGGCATCACATGAGAATTCTAGATGTTCTGTGCGTGTGTGTGTGTGGGCAGGTGGGTGAGTTATACAACGTTAAAAACTTTCCTGGGTGTGAAGAATCTAAACTTGAAGAATCCAAACTTAGAAAACTTCCGTGGGAATGATGATATTATTGGGCTTTTGCACTCCAGCTCTTGATGACCGGTTGTGCTAGGTCAGAGTTTGCAACTCTCAGCCTCCAAGTACTATGTAAGAACTGCAGGAAGTCAGCTGTCTGTGACTGCTGGTTGTGACTGCTCTTGGACTGCATTATTCCTAATGCCTTTAGGGTTTCCCTTCAATCCACATAAGTTATAGGTGTTAGTCCTGACAACATTGCAATATCCAGCTGGCCACAGATGACCAGCCTAATGATTTGTTTGATTTGATGATCATAATCTCCAACTTTCTAAATACATTTTTAAGGTTAAATTTCTGACTTTCAACTGAACTGTTGCAGTAGATGAATCCAGAGGAATAACCCTTGTGGGGATTTAATAATATGCAGCGTATTTTTGCAAATCTGTTGATAACTTCCTGTTCTTAGCTGTTCTGTTGGCATAGATATCTTACACATAAAGAAAAATATATCTTAGACATGGATCCCCAGGGGTGTGATCCAGTTACTTCTCAAGTGGCTTTTATGTTGTTATTATAATAATCATCATTAGCATCATTACCAATTCTAAATATGATTTGTAAAGCTGTATTCATCAGAATTCTTAGTGGCAACTGATAGCAACCTAGTTCAAGCTGACTTAACACAATGAGCCTTTATTGGCTCATGAAGCTTTAAAGACCAGAGGTTGACCTGAATTCAGTCACCCTATCTAAATAATGTCTCCCCTTCGGCCCTATCCTCTTACCCTGCTTTAATTTTTCTTTATAGCACTTATATTATGCCTGGCATTTATATTATGTATCTACTTGCTATTCATTTATTGCATGGGGTTCCCACTGGAATGCAAGCTCCAGGAGTGTAGGGCTTTTGTTTTGTTAATCGCCAAATGTCAAACATCCAGAAATGGACATGAGATAAAGGAGGAATGTAGTAACTAGATGTTGACTAAAAGAATGAATGAATGAATTCATGCAGGCGCTCAAATGACATCATTGGAAATTTGTCTGTTTTAATTTGCCTTTAAACATTTTTCCTTCTCTTTCTCTCTACGTTACTTTCATTCTTTGGAATGCCTCTTTTCTTGTAGGGACAAGATGGCTTCCAGCAGAGAGAGAACTTCTTTTTCTCTATAGGACCAACAAAAGGCTTACTGGCCAACTTAGGTCATTACCCTCAGCCAGTGAGCACAGCCAGGGGGATGGAGCTGGCCCAGAAATCCAGAGTCTGAGGGCAGGAGGATGTGGGCTGCAGACCTAACAAGAAACTTGGCTAAAATAATACAGTTTATTAATTCCTCTCAGTTGCATGTTATCAGCCGATCTTCACAAAACTTTGTGAAGAACGTAGAACAGATATTATCATCCCCACTTTACAGATGAGGGAGTTGAGGCTCAGGGACGGTATGTTTCTTTAAGCAATCAGGAAGGTGTGGATCTCCATCTTGACCTCGGCCTTCTCTGGCATCACCAGCATTCTTTGTACCGCATTGAATCAACTGCAGGATGGCTTCCCAGGGTGGAGGAAAATGGCACATGCGTTGTTTTTGCAGAAGGGGCTGGAAAAGTGGGAAAAGGAAGAGATTTGCCAAAATCCCTGAAGGCTTTTACTTCTCTGGCCAGGCAATATATTTTTCTCAATGGAACTAACTGGTTGAAAATGACTGGCAGTAGTTAACAGGTTTTGCCCGGTGCGTGGAAAGTGCAGATTCAACGTGATGTGAGGAGGACATGGCAATAACAGCAGATTCTGTGAGCCTGATGACCTCAATCTGGAAAAAATAAATGGCATTGTATTTAGGCAATTCACAGTCCCTTCTGAGCCACATGGAAGCACAGAGGTTTATCTTCCCGCCAGCTTTGCGCACATGTATAGAATACCAATTTTAAGAAATGAGCAGATTCTCAGTTAGCATTTAGAGTTTTAATTCCTGACCACAATTTTACGGCCTGGTGAGCCAAGTTTTAGCACCTCATGCCTATTCCCTCCCCTCCACCCTGACTCCATCGCTCTCAGTCACGCCGGCTGTGTCTCTTTCCCTCCTTCATTTTGGGTCAGTGGTAGAACATTTATAGGTTTTACCAGCTTACGGTATAGTTTTGACTAGAAAACATTGATCTGGGGATTTCGCAGTTGAAGAACTGGGGTGGGAAAAGTAAAGTAACTTGCTCAAGACTGTATGATGATGAGCAAAAGAACTGAGCCATAAACCAAGACTGAAAAAAAACCTTCAAGTTTTTTCTGCTAAGCCAGTACTTCTCAACCCTGGCTGGATCCTGCCCCAGGAGTGCTGGTTTAATTGGTCTGAGGTGTGGTTGAGGTATGGGGTCTTTTAGAATCTCCCTGGGGGATTTTAACGTGCAGGCATGGTTGAGAACTTTGTTGAACTGCCTGCCACTCCATGAGGTGAAGTGCAAGGCTGTTGCTTGCTTCAGGAGAGGGTAGAGGAACTCGGGGTAGAAGCAAGTTGGAGAATATTTGAGAAGAATATGGGCGAAAGAAAGAAATCTAATATCTTAGGGAAGTCGTCTGGGCCGATGGAGGGTCTGTAGTGGCTTCTTGATGCAGACCGTGTTGGGGACAAGCCCACTGCCAGCCTACAGTGTTTTTGCATAATTTAGAAAAACATCCCTTCTGGGGAGACTCAGCACCACAGGCACCCAGGTTGGCAAGAGGTTGGTTATTGTGTGTATTTTAAAAAAGACCCCCTCTGCCTTAAGGATAGAACCCTGCACCAGGCACTTGGCACAATGAGCAGAGCAAGGACTGGGTTTTAGTCTCTACTTGGCCTCTGGGATGGGGGCCCTGTGAGGTGAGCAACCAGCCTGAGAACTGAGACAGGCTGGGATGGGGAAATGCAACCAGCGAGAAATGCCATTTCACTACAAGCTGAGGTCCAACACTGTCTCCACTTGCCTTGCCGTTATTTGTCTCTTGGGAGCCTGGGAGAGGCATGAGAGTTCCTCTTACTCTAGTCCTTGAACTGATAAGAAGAAATTGATTGGTAAAGATGAAATGACTAGACTCTTTGGGAAGCTTCCGTGCTGTCTCAGAATGGATGAAGCCGGGTGTGATCATACGCCTTAAACCAAGTGGACCTGAGTGGAACTAAAGATGGCTAATCCATAGCACAAGATTTAGAAAAATAAGATGGCTCAAGAGAATTGGAAGACCGTCAAAAATAGAACTCTTTTAAATATTTTTTCATGTTATAAAAGCAATCCAAACTAATTGCAGCAAATGTAGAAAATAGAAATGAGCCAAAAGAAGAAAAACCATTTGAAATTTTACCACTCGGAAATAACCACTAACAGTTTTTTTTGTTTATCCTATCAGTCTCTTTGCTATGCTTATAGATACATTTAGGATACATTTATACATACTGCAAAACGGGATCATATGTATAGACCGTCTTGTAATCTGCTTTTTAATTAACAATATTTCACAAACATTTTCCATGTAATTAGCTATTCCCGTACCTTGTTATTTTAATGGTTGCATGGCAACCCATTTAATGCTTCTATCATAATTTATTTAATCAACCTTATTTTAGAATTTACATTGTTTCCAATTTTTATAAATATTATAAATAGTCTTTGATGAACATTGTTTGAGTTTCGTTTCTTGCCACATTCCTGATTAAGTAGTTAGAAGTGGAAATCAGGGTCAAATACAACCTGCCAGATGGCTCAACAGGAAGACTGTACCATTTTCCGCTCCCACAGGCATGGATCAGAATGTGGGTGTCCTAGACGCCCCTCCAGCGTGGGTCAGAACAATAGCTCTGATTTAGCATTGGTCCGCTCTAAGTGAGATGGGATGGGATCCCTTCCTCAGATAGAAGGGCAAAGGTCGAGACCTTGAAATAGGGCCGTCCCAAAGAGCTGGTTCCAGAAGTGTGTTCTCAAGCGAGTTTTCAGAAGGGTGTTCGTCTCCCCTGTGCCTTACTTACTGGTCAGAGGAAGTAACTGAGCCTGTGTCGCCTTTCCTCACGTCATCACCAGACCAGGGACAGAGCTTATTCTCGGCAGGGTGTGCATCGGCGTCCACTCCACGTGTGCCCGGTGCCCAGCCCTGCCTGTGAGCCCGACAGGAGGGACGCGGTAGCGGGGACATGCTTCTGGAAGGTGTAAGGGGACCCGGCAGGGCCGTGAAAGCTCCCTCCCTGTGTGCCGGAAGGCATTCCACACACTGCCAAGTGAAGAAAAACTTATTTCTGTTTTTTACTAATAAAGTTTAATTTTTCATCATAAAAGCAATGCACATTCTCTAAAGTAAATGTGGAAAATATAGGATATAGAGTAAAGGAGAAATCACCCACAGGCACAATATCCAAGGACGAATGTTGGTGCATGTCTTTTCAGTCTTGTGTGTGTGTGTGTGAATGTGTTGTTGTGTGAAGTTAGTTTTTTATATAGTTGTAACGTACAGTCTACATTATTTTTCTGTCCTGTTTTTTTTAACTTTAGCATCATAAGCATTTCCATGTTATTACATAGTCTCAATAAACATTTTTTGATTATGTAATTTTCAATTATGTAAATGGGTGACCATTCATCGTTCAGCTTTAATATGAGGCTGTAATTTCCATTTTGTGGGTGAGGAAACTGAGACCCATAGGAGATAAAAGTTTTACTCAGTATCACAGCACGAGTAAGGGGTACAAGCAACATTTCATCCATTCATCTATTATTCATTCATTCATCCAACAAACAATTATAGAACACCTGATACTGTGTCCTGTGCTCTAAGGCCTTTGAGAGGCAAAGAATATTCCTGTTCATGTGGTATTTATAAATCAGTAGACAGTGCAAACTCATTGGAGCTATGGCAGAAGAGTTCTTTGATTCTGTTAGAGCTCAGAGAAGGGGCATCTACCCAGTGTGGGGTCTGGGAAGGCTTCCTGGAGGAGATAGTGCCGAAGCTCAGTCTTACAGGAGGAATGAAAGTTTGGGAGGAGGGTAAAGGGAGCAGCTGAGTAACAGTCTAGAGGCAAGAGGAAGCATGAACTGCAAAGCCATGGTGCTCGTTGGGAGAAATAGGGCTGAATTTGTAGGCAGGAACCACATCAAGATGAGTCTCTGCGCCCTTCCAGGAACTTTGGACTTGATTCGAAAGCAGCGGGGGGCCCTTGGTGCATTTCAGGCAGATTTGCATAATCCTATTTAGATTTTAGAAGAAACCCTGATGTTGTGGAGGAGAATGGACTGGGGAGCTAGGAGTCATGAAAACTAGTTGGGAGAATATTCAGGTAAGGGATGTTGGGGCCACAGTAAGGCAGGGCAGTTGGGATGGAGAAGGTATAGATTTAAGAAATAATTGGAAGGCAAGACAGAAAGCAGACACAACTTTGTGAAATCCGAGTAGAGGGCGGGGCAATATGAGGCCATCACTGAATCTGGGAATCCCTAAGAAGAGGAGAAAATAAGCTGTCTTGGAGCTCTGTCATGAATTTGTTTTGATGTGCCCATGGGACCAAGTGGTAGTTGGGTGGAGAGAGGTGAGAAGTTTGGGAAGAGATAAAAATTAGGAACCATCAGGGTAGGGGTGATGCTCAAAGCCTGAAGGAGGATGAGGATCAACCAGGAAGAGTTTAGAGCAGGGGTTGGTAATCTCCTGGCAATCACGAACGCCTTCATGAATCTTATGAAACTCATGAACCCTCAATTCAGAAACAGCTCAGAAGCAGAAAGGTTTAAACAGTTTAAGTAATTTTCTTGGCTTTTATCGGTACTCTGAAGCTCATGCATGGTGTAAAGTAAGAAACGAAGTCTAAGGCAGAATTAGGGAGGACGCCAGTATTTCAGGGGCAGATGGTGGGAGAGAAACTGTCCAAGGAAACAGAGGAACTGCTTGGTTGGGGTGGGGGGGCAGGACGGAAACGGAAAGAGAATGGTGTTCTGGAAGGAGGAAAGGAGTTCCATGGAGAAGAAGGTGGTCAGTGTTGTCAAAAGGGTTAAGGCTAAGTTTGGCGTTAGGTCAGTGCCCAGGCCTCATGAGCACCAAGACCATTGGAAAGACCCAAGGCTTCCAGCTCATAGGCCGCTCTTCTCCCTGTACTCTGCTTTGGTTCCATGGCTCCCATTCAGAATCTCAGGAGAGAGCACTTGTCTGTCACAGAGACCCCCTACTAATCTATGATGGGCCCCCTTGAAGCAAATTTGGTAGAAGAGACTAGGAAATGGTGAATAGTTTCTGGGCCGAGACTGTGCAGTCGATCACTGCCCTCAGTTCTCCACCCCTGCATCTCTCCAGGCCCTTTGCTATGGGGCTGGAATTCCTTCCACAGAAGGGTGCGCGTATTTCCCTGCTCCTTGGCTCAGCCATGCGACTCACTTGGGCTGCTTGGATATGAGCAGAGCTGATGCAGGAAGGAGCCTGGAATGCCTCGCGCAGTTGGTCTTGCCCTTGAGCTTCTGTCATTGGCTTGAGATGAATCTGGCTGGCTGGCTCACTGCTCCCAAGAGGCAGGCGGATGAGAGACATGTGGAGCGGAGCCACTGCTAGTCGACCTGCTGGCCCATGAGTGACAAAGACATGCTTGTTTCTCTATGCCACAGAGCCTCTGAGCTTCTTTGTTTCAGGGCAATCAATGAGTTCTACAGTCCTTCCATAAAGCCCTCCTGGTGTCAAGAGCTTCCCCCCGTCCTGCCTTTTCTGGGTCCCTTCCTCAGTGTCCCTCTTTCTGACTCCCTGCATTGCTCTCATGTCATAGACTCAACTCTCTTACCTCTTAGGACCTGATCTGGGGCAGGAGGGTCCACTTCCTGTTGCCCACATCTACTCATTTTCAGTTTAAGCTCAGCATGATCTGGCGCTCAGATTCGTATCTGGTATTTCTTATATATACTTGAGGCCCAGTCGCAACCAGTGCCCTTCAGTTCTAACTTGGATCAGCGAAATCCTTCATTCAGCACATCTTATTGAACTGCTACTATATGCCAGTTTGTTAAAAGCAAACTCTCATTTATTTTTAGAAGACAATAGTTGTTTGTTTTCATGTTAAACACCCACCGCAATGCCTGACGTGTAGTTGGTGATCCACTGATGGCAAACACATTGCTATTCTAGAAAATACTGTAATGAATATATTTGTGCATAAATCTTAGTTTCCATTAAAATTTTTTTTCTCATCTTTTCAATTGCAAAAGTAATACATGCTTGTTTTAACAAACTTAAATATCAAATTACATTTGAGTTTTTAATCATTTGACAGGAACTCAGATTCTGTATCTCCTAGGGAACTGTCTGGTGGTAAAATGAGGCTCAGCTATGGCCCATTCTTGTGTTGTGTGTTTAGCACTGGGCTTGGCACAGCAGGAGCTCCCGCTACACAGTAACTGCTGTTATCATTACTCTCACCGTCAGCATCATCAGCAAGCAGACCTGGATGCTCAGTGCTTCCTTTCCTCTGCCAGGACGATGCTGTTCCAGCTCTTCCAAGTGGGCCTTCCTGCTGCACCCTCCTGGGTCCTCCCTGCTCCTTTGAGCCACCCTTGTAACCCTAGCTGAGCAAGGGGCCTGAGCTGCTCACTTGCCAGCTTTCTTTCCGAGGTGCCTGGCCATGGTCGGCGGAAAGCGTTCCTCCAAGCTCTGTCCACTCCTGCCCTTCTGTGGCCTGCATTATTCGCTGCTCCACACAGAGAGACCCTCCCTGAGCCCTCTTCTCCCCTGATGTGTGCGGTCGGTATCCAGGTACTTGCAATTCCCAGCAGAGTCTCATGGAATTGTCCTCCTCTTCTCACTGTGGCTGCCGCTGTTCAAGGTCAGACTGGCAGACACTCCTGCCGGGAACATTGAAATGGCCTTCTAACTTGTCCTTCTTCCTCCAGCCTCTACTTGCATTTCCTGATTAATTAATTAGAGCCTGACGAATTAAAGTGTATCTCTGATCCTGTCTCCTAAAGCTCAAAGCCCTTCCACGGCTCCCCATTGCCTTCTGAATCTTTTTCAAGCACTTTAAGGCTCATGAAGATCTAACCTGAAACTAGTTTTTTGAGCCCTTTTGTCTTGCTTGCCCCTTATGAACCTGTACACAGCAGATTGGACCGCTCCTTGAACACGCCCCTGACTCTCCACCTTCTGGGTGTGGCCCGTGTTCTCTCCTCTGTCCGCCATTCCCACATGTCCACCCTACTCATTCTCAAGAGCCGCTCAAAGGCCCCTTCTTCAGGAAGGCTTTTCCAATTTCTTCAACTAGAACTGATTTCGCTTTGCTCTGCGTGCCATGGCAGCACCACTCCTCTGGACTGGCATTTCGCCACCTCAGCTCTGTTGAGATTTGGGGCCTGAATCATTCTTTGTTTTGGGGTGGCCATTCTGTACGTTGTAGAATGTTTCACAGCCTCCTTGGCTTTTACCCACTACATGCCAGTAGTACCTCCCCACCCATTTGCGACAATCCAGAACGTCTCCAGACATTGCCCAAAGTCCATCAGAGTGGGCAGGGGTAGAGCAAAGTGCCCTGGGCTGAGAACTACTGCTCTGGAGTAATTTTTATTGAGCAAACTCCCCCACACTCATCTGGTGCCTGGCCTGGGACGATGCTACCTGATCATGCCAGGCCCCCTCAAGCCGCCAAGCTGCTGATGCTGTTCCCTCTCACGGGAATGCCCTTCCTCTCCTCCACCTGATTTCCTCCTTAGTCTTCAAAGCGTGGATGACAGACGGCCTCCTGTGGTAGCCCTTCCTAATCTGCCTCCCCTTCCCCCAGGCAGAATGGACGGCTCTGCTCCCTGAGTTCCCACAGCACAAACCTCTATCACGGCCTTCACCAGAGCGTGTGCCATGCTATAGAAAATAGTTTAAGAGTTTGTCTCCCTAAGTGGAATGTAAGTTGTGATGTGGTGGGGACCTCAGCCTGCTGAGGCATCCCCAGGCGTGCCAGGCAGGCCCTGCACAGGTAGGAGATCACCAAGCTCGAGGCCGCATGCCAGAATGGGTATGAGTGTCTAAGAACAACAGTGCTTGAGTTCGAGTCCCCAGTTAGGCATTTACTAGTTGGGGTGATTTATTAAGCTTCTCTGGAGGTTTAATTTCACTCTCTGTAAAACTGCCTTAATAATACCACCTATGTTACAGGTTTATTTCAAGGATTTAGCGAATTAATACTTGTAAAATGGTCACCTGGCACCTGGAATATAGCATGTGCCCAGTAAGTCTTCGTAATTAATGCAGAATGAATGAATGAATGAATGTTGAACTGGGCTGTGCGAGGATGTGGATCCCGCAGGCGTGGTACCATGGGTGCTGCCCCTGGGAACTGAGCCTCCCCCCAACCCCACCCCTTCCAGCCGTTCTCACCCTGTCTTTCCCAGCCCGGGCAGCTTGGGCAGTGAGCACAGGCTGCTGTGGCCTCACTTCACGGTGAGGTGGCCAGGCTGGGCGGAATAAGGACAGACATTAAAAACCTATTTTCTCACTGGGCATAAGTAATTGGCAAAAAAGCTCTAAATCCATAGCTGTCAGGTGAAGTCATTTCCGAGAGAAAAGGATGGAGGGAGAGAGCTGGAGGGGATGCTGGGGTGGGAGCCAGAGGGAGGGAGTGAAATGCAAAACGAGGTGCTGGCGAGTCCAGAACAGAAAGCCTCCTCCTTCCCTCTCCCAGACCAGACTTTCCGCCCTTCATCAACCCTCCCTCATTTTTTTTTCTTTTCTGGAAAGAGGGATTTCTAAGGTGGTAAAAGCAATGAAAGCCAGCCCTGGAATTATTTAATGAGCCAGAATGAATTGCATTTGAAATCATTTAAATGGGATCTGGGACTATTTAACTGCAGCTCGGGATCTTAACTAGAGTGGGAAAGGATCTTTGTGCTAATTGCTGGCAATGATATTCCTACAGAGAGGGAGAGATAGGAGCAGCAATTAGCAGACAAGGGTAATTGCAGTGTCTGGGCTGCTGGGCCTGCTGGGAGAGCAAGCACCTTGGCGTTGCTACCTGGGAGCCCAAGTCCCCCAGCAGGGGGCAGGCGAGACCAGAGACCCTGGGTGGGAAGGGGAAGGCAGGAGAGGATTAGATCGAGGACTGGGCTTCCGGCCATGTTGGTGGGGTCCATCATCTTTCTGAGGAATGGGCAGGGAACAGGGATTTCCAGAAGGGCGATCAAGTGGAGCTTCCAGCCTCCCAGTGGCCCTCTTCCTCCTTCCAAACACCAGCTTTGGGAAGGCAGTGAACTTTGCCCAGATTCCGGGTGTGGGAGCAGAGACGGCTTCCTTTCATTCTTTCTGTTCCATTCCATGCACCTTACCTAGAAGTTTCTCTGTTGGTTGCACCTTTAGTCACTCATCTTGTTGTGGAGCGTAGGATCCTGTTCATTACGTTATGGAATAACAGATAACTCTTGAAAGGTAATACTAGCCCTGTTCTACAGATGAAAAAATTGAGGCTTTTGATCATGACTTAGGTGAGGACATACCGTTGATGAGTGTAGAGGGTGATCTAAGACCCAGGGGTGTTCCTTGAACATTCATCAACTAGTGATCATTGTTACAATGTTCAGACAAATGCGAATGCCATTGTCCCTCTCCTCCAGGATGAGTCTGCAACTCTAGATGAGTTCTAGGGCTCACACTCTGGAACCATTAACAACTATGAAAGATTTAAAGCGCAAACTTCCATATGGAAGATACAAATAAAAGCTGGAGGAGAGAGGAATTACTTCTGAATGGGTGACCAGCAAAGGTGTCACCTTGCAGTATGGGTCGAATTCGGACATGCGGAGATCTGGAGGAGATAGAATGCTAACGGGGTGGGGGCTGTTATCTGCACAAAGACAGGAAGGTGAGGAAGCCTGGGTCATCGTGGGGCACATCGGACAGCTCTAGGTCTGGAGAGGAGAGGAGAGCTGGGGGAGGAGTTGCGGTCAGGCGATGGAGAGTCTCGCGTGCTGGCTTGATGGGTTCGAACCTCATCGTGCTGGCAGTGAGGAGCTATGGATAGTTTTCGAGCCGCGGAGCAGCTGCCGTAGAGTAGTCTGGCGGTAGTGTGGGGAAAGGCTCAGAGTGGAACGGAGATGACTGTTGGAGCCAGTTCGAGATCGGGACAGTCACGTGGGATGGAGAGGGTGCCCTCACCCCAGTCTCTTGCTCTGCTCTCAGCACCACGGCTGTCATGGCTGCGCTCCGAGGTTCTCAGCAGTAGTTGGACCTCAGCCTGGGTTGGAAACACGTGTTGTGGACAACATAAGGCTGATGTAGCCAGGAGGTCATCTGGTCATCTGGAGCTGCCCTTGGTTTTGACAGATGACAACCAAAGCCACCCAGACCGTGGTCACTTCCCCTGTTTGCAACTCTACAATCTCTCTTTCCCTCAGAGGTCTGCATTTAATCATCCTGACAGTTCAGAAAGCCTATGGTAGTGCTTCCTCAACTCTGAGCAGGAGAATTTTCTAATTCTGAGCTGGCGGCAGAGGGAGAGTGCTCCCTCCCAGGTGTGGTTTCTCCTGTCCCTGGAGTTGGGCAGACAACAGAAGCATGTGAAATGGGTTGCAGATGGGGTGGGGGAACAGGGGTTTGGACTTCATGATCTTTAGATCCCTTCTCATCCCCCTGTTCCTAAAGTTCTCTCATTGTGCTGCACATTCCTTCGATTCTGTCCTCCGTGCCGCACCATGTAGGAGGGCTCTCCTCCTGCCCCACAGCACCTGTACCTGTGCAAGGATCTACTTCCTGGGAGAGTTGCCCACGGATGGATTTGGGCTTTGAGGGCGGGGCCGTGTCTTGTGCGTATTCCCTGTAAGACCAGCTGAAGGCATGATAGAAGGTTGTTATTAATACTTTGTTGTTATTTTCCATTAATAATGCTAATAATTAAAATACCGCTGCACTGACTATGTGAACATCTCAATACATTGTTTCTACTTCTCCAATAAAAGGGAGGGATCATTATTACCTTTTTAAAATGAGGAAAGTAAAACTCAGATGCCGCTTGACCTCTGTTCTACAGTTAGAACGGAGAGATTTCAAGATTTACTCCCGAGCTAACCACAGCTCTTTCCCTCCGTCCCTCCCTCCCTCCCTGCCTCCCTTCCTCCCTACTTTCTTTCTTCTTCTTCTTCTTTTGGTAGATTCAATTATCATGCTCATGCTTCCAGTATCATCTCATAGTTGGATAGCATAATAATAACAAAACAGATTAAGTGTGCTGAGCTTGGGCTGTTGTCCATATGAAGGTCCCTCTGAGGGTTTAACCCACGATGGGGGGGTTGCCCGTTGTTCTAAATCCTCTGCTCATGAAGCATTCCACAGCTCGTGGCCACCAGGCCGAATGTTAGGGGCTGGTAGCCCTTCGCTTAGCAGTTTCCAACTCAGCAAAGGGGTCACCCAGAAAGGGCGCTTGCTCCGGGGTCTTCCAGCCCACAGGTGGAGCTGTTGGACTCTGGGAAGTCGCATGTTGGAGACCTATAGAGGGAGCAGTGTGGGCCAGTCCCAGCTGAGCTCTATGAACGAGAAGCATTGGCACTGTTTCTACGACTGGACCCTGGAAACAACCTACATGACCATCAAGATGAGCTGGGTTAAGTCAGTGATAATATACCCACAGAATGGAATGCCGTGTAGCCATTAAAAATTATGACATAGATTTATGTGGATTGATACAGAAGAATATCTCACTGTATATTTTGCTGAGGGAAAAGCATGCCTCAGGACATTTGATGTATATAGCGTTATCCCCAAGATATAAAATTGTGAAAGAGACAGAGATGGATCGTAAGTAGGATATTCACCGAAACTATTAACAGTGTAGATCTTTTTAGTTGGTGAGGTTTCAAATGATTTCTACTTTATCCTTTCCTACTTTAACCTTATCTGTAATATGTGAATTTTTAAAATAACAAGCATACATTATTTTTGCAAATGGGAAAAAGGAAGTATTTTCCACTTAAAAATTTATAAGCCAAACCAAACTGAAGGTGTCACTAACTCTTCCCACATACAGTCCCTTTCAGAGTGTAGCCACCTCTGATGTCGCATCCATGTGCTAGTGACTAGTTATTTCCTCGCAGAGGAGTGGAGACATTTGTCACTAGTGTTAGAGACAGAAAAAGCTGAGGAGGCCTTTCTTGGGCCTGTTCCAGGACCCATTTCAGAGCTCGGGCCAGAGCACTCGCCGCCCTCCCACCTGCCTCGGCCACCCCCGCTTTCCTCTCCAGCCTCCACCCGCTCCCTCCACTCCCACATCTTCACCTTCCTCCTGGCGTCTCCAGCTTTCATCTCCACAAATTCTGTGCGGCAGTGAGTCCCTGAACTTTCTAATTGAGATCAGAGATAAATATAGTGGGGAAGGAAGGAGGGAGAAGAAGGAGGCCTAGTTTTAATTTGCAGCATTTCCCATTAATAACAACTTCTAATTAAAAAGTCTCCATCTCCCAGCCGAAGTCCAAGAGCGAAGTCTCCCCTGGTCTGTCTGGCGGAGCCTTCGTGCCAGTGTGCTTGGAGTACGATATCTGGACTGGCGGAGGCCTCGCTGCCAGAAGCCATAATTAAGCTGGAAAAGGAAAAAATAAAAGGGATGCCGTCCCTCACTGCAGTCCTAGCAGGGGCCATGCACCTTCCCGGTAGGTCATTTCTCTCAGAGGAGGTGGCCGGGCCAGGTGAGTGAGGAGGCAGACGTGGAGTGGGGTGTGGCGAGCGTTTTCAGAGTTGTAGGGCTAAGTGCCAGGCCCGGGAGGGCAGAGGCAGTGAGCTCTAGGAGAGAGCCTCGGCTCAGGCCGCGTCTGCCTCATCTCCCTTTCTCTTCTTCCCACATTTCCTCTGTGGAAGCCCCTGCCTTCTGTGGTTTGTGTTCCGGGTTTGCGTGTGTGTGTAGCTGTGGGCGGGGGTGCAGGGGTGGCGGAGGTGCTGATGCTGCTGCGGGAGGAGCCGTGGCTGTTAATAGTCTAAGATAGTAGGATGTAGCAGTATTGATCTAAGTACAAGCCCAAATTTATTCCCTTCTCCAGAAACCTTTCCATGCCTTTGCAACTTGCTGAACTGAAGTAGGCACTCGATAAACAGCTATGAATAAGTGAAGAGCTGCATGAACAGAAAGATCCTTGCTGAAGTTCAGTTTCTTAGCTGACTGCTCAGCGCCTCACTTGGATGTTCACCAGTCATCTCAGACTCAGTGTCCCCACTCAGGCCGTGGCTCCAGACCTGCCCCTCACACAGCCTGCTCCCGTCTCAGTTAAAGGCACTGCGCCCTTCCACTTGTTCTGGCCATAGTTCTTGGTGGTGTCCTCACAGGCCACAGCCTTTATCCATGTGGACTTGCCGTTGGCTCTTCCTTCAGAATACATCCAGCCACTTCTCCCCATGTCTACTGCGATGACCTTGGTCCAGGCCACCGCCGTCTGTCCTCTGTGTGATTTTGGTAGTTTCCTGACTTCTCTGCCTGCTCCCACTCTTGTGCCCTGAAGTTCATTCCGAACCCAGCAAACGGAGGGGGGCTTTTGAAGCACACATCGTTGCTGTCCCTACTTTGCTCTGAGCCCTTCAGTGGCTTCTCTTCTCACTGAGAGTGAAACTCAGAAGCCTTATCAAAGCCTCAAGTGCTGGCCCCTTGTTAGCTCTCTCGATGTCTTAGTCCGTTCAGGCTGCTATAATAAAATATCCCAGACGCCGTGGCTTATAACAACAGAAATTTACATCACACAGCTCTGGAGGCTGGGAAGTCCAAGATCAAGGTGCCAGAGGGTCCGGTGTCTGGTGAGAGCCTACTTCCCATACTGCCATCTTCTCACTATGCCTCGCAGCGTGGAAGGGATGAGTGAGCTCTCCGTGGCCTCTTTTGTAAGAGCACTCAGCCCGTTCACGAGGGCTCTCGTCTCATGGCCTTATCACCAACCAAAGCCTCCGCCACCAAACATCGTCGCTTCGGGGGTTAGGTTTCAATAGAAGAATTGCGGGGGACACTAGCGCTTAGTCTGCTGCACCTGCTTCACCTCCCACTGCTGTTCCCATCGTCCCGATCCAGCCACCTTGTCTCTGCCACTTCTTGGCCATGCCAGCCAGGCTCCTGCCTCAGGGTCTTTGCAGCTCCTCTTCCTCTGCTCGGAAGGCTCTGCCTCCAGGTGCCTGCGTGGCTTAGTCCTTCACCTCCTACAGGTTACCTTCCCAGCAAGGCTGTTCTGGCCACCCGACTTAAAATTATAACCCTGCCCCACTCCAGCAAGCTAGTCCTTCCTTTCTTCTTTTTTTTAAAAAATAGCATTTACCACCTTCTGTTATTGCCTAAAAATTTATTTTATTTCTGCCTCTTCTCTATCTTACCCCACTGGAAGGTGATCTCCATGGGGGCAGTGGTGTTTGTCTATTTGTTTACTGCCATTATCCTAGCACATGTAGTTGCTCAGTGGGCCATTTGTTGAGTAAATGAATGGTTAAATGAATGAATGTAAATAAGCAAAAATGTCGTTAAAGTCAAGGTTTATTTTTTTGAGAGCCATAACCAAATGTAACCTACCCAAGTCCTAGCACCGGGAAGGGAAAACTGTTGTTATAAGGGGAGTTTGGGAGTCAGTGGAATCTGAGTTTGAAATCTAACCTTGTCATTTGTGAACAAGTGACCTTGGCTAGTTACTTAACTTTCCTGAGTCCCCAATTTCTTCATTTATAAAATGGGGTAAAATGAAGATGACGATAGGATTTCCCATGGAGGGTAGTTGGATGGAAACAGTCAAAGCAATGATGTAAAATAAATACTCGTCACTGGCCCAGTGTAGAGCATGCGCTCAGTGAATGTTAGCTAGTCATAGTGGTGTGATTTTCTTGTCCACGGGGATCACCTTGTAAACCAGCAGTGACTGTTGAAGATGAGGAAGCAAATGCAGTCGTCCAGAAAGAGAGGTTCACTGTTAAGGAAAAACAGGGGGACTGGAGTTGGCCAGCCCCTGCAGAATCGCAGTTCTGGGACTGCTCTTTGGAAAAATGAACATAAATTCATTGGGGCTATTACAAGGAGGATGATCAGGATGATGAAGGTGAAGAGACTCAAACCGTGCCCCATGAAGATCACTAGCAACAACTGGTTTGTTCAGCACAGCACTCAAGAAGTTATGGTCTGTAGTAGGGCTTGCCAAGTTTTTCTGTAAAGGACCAAAGAGTAAATATTTTAGGCTTTGCTGGCTGTCGAGTCTTTATCACAACTACTGCGCTCTGCTGTTGAAATGTGAAAGTGTCCCTAGACAATACGTGAGTGAGTGAGTGTGGTCGTATTTCTATAAAACTTTATTAATAAAAAACAGGTGGAGGGCCAGATTTGGGCCTGTAGATTGCTGATCCCTGGTCTGTAGAATCCTATCATGAGCTGGCTGAAGGAAAGTCTGAAAGAATACTGGACCATTCTGAGGGTCCTCTAGCAGGAGAAGTGGGGCCGAAGGCTGGAAAGGTCTCTGCATTCTGTTCTCTCTAAGGAAGATGTTCAAACAAGCAGAGCTTCAGGCTGAGGCCAGTCCACATGGGCTGCACTGGGCCGAAGGCTGTGAGTCCTCATAGCGTATTTAAATACTAGGTAAGTGGTTGATTCAATTTTTGGTGCTTTTCAAAATCTTCGACTATTGGGATATTCTAAGGCATATGCATATTAACATCCAGGGAAACAAAGTCACAAATTTGACACCTCTCCAATGAGTGTATCTTTGAAATATGCAGACCAAAGACAATTTGATTTTCTAATTATATCTCCAGACAGATTTTGTGCACACATTCATGGGTGAAAACCAATGGGAGTGTGTTGTCAACTTCATTTAGAACGTAATCCATCTCAGTACTCACTTGGGTCTGTCCTGAATACCCAGACACTGACCATAAACTGTAATCACTGTCCTGCTAACAGAAGAGCGTGAAGAATCTATGAGAATTTATTTCCTATTTAGATGCGAGAATGGCAAACATCAGGCACAAGGGCCTCTACTTCTCTCACCTCTGTGTATTTAAAAACGTTGCTAATTAATCTTGACTCTCTTTCTTCCTGAACCTTGGCCTCAAATACTTAAGGTTCTAGAATTTTTATAACAGGAGAGACTTAGCACCAGCTGCCTAGTTGGAATAGCAGTGATCAAAGCTGAATTATGTTCAAGAATGGAGGAGAAAATGATCGAGAACCCCAAGGATCCCCCCTGCCCCAGAGTCCTTCCCAGCACATTGCTGCAGCCAGCTACCATCAATTTACTGGAGGCGGCTATTTGTCATCTCTGGTTTAGTAAGTTCACATGCAACAATTGACGTTTTCTATAACCTCCTGGAAGTTGGCCAGTGGTTGGTAAGTTGATAACCTAAGATTCTGTATTGAGCATCCCGTACTGAGCATCAGGAGGGTGGGATCTCTCTCATCTTTGACATGATGACATCTTAATGAGATAGGTACTGCAAGTGACTCATTTTTTAGGTGCAGGCACATCCTTGGGTCACTACCTATACTGGCAAATGTGGGGTGTTAAGTTGGTGACACCTATTTACCTGATTTTTTTCTGTGTGCTAGGACCACCTGTGTTCATGCCTAAACTAGTCGTAGGGCTAAAGGGCGAGACCTTTGGGAGATTGATTTTGGTGAGAGCGTTATCTCAGCCTTGTGTCCACACTTCAAGCTGAATATGAGGTGGAGGCAGGAGAGCAAGGGTGGGAGTACAGGTAGCAGTGAGCGCATGTTTAGGGTAATGGGGTGAGCCCAGTGGGAACGCCTTTCAGGACGGTAACCTCAGAATTAGAGGTTGAAGTGGAAATAGCCAGGGTCCTGTCGTAGAAAATGGTACCCGACATCAAACCCCAAAGGCCAAGGTGGCAATGTAAATGGGGGACTGGGCAGCAAGACGAACCATTGGAAGGGTTGGTTTCCTATTGGAATGAGGTGTGATGGATGGATTCTGAGCTAAGGCAGAAATGGTGAAGGTACTCGTATTCACATCTCACTCAGTGAAATTTGAAGACGTTGACATAGTCCATCCAGGTTTTCTCAACCTTGGCATTACTGACATGTGGAATGAGATAATTTTTTGTTGTGTGGGGCTATCCCCACAACAGCAAATTGTAGGATGTTTAGCAGCATCCCAGGCCTCCACCTACTAGATGCCAGCGGTATCCCCCCGTTGCCTGTGAGAACCACAAATGCCTCCAGAAATTGCCAGCTGTCCTTTGGAGGCAAATCACCCTAGTTGAGAACCACTGCATGGCCCTCCAGGCTATGATACACAGTACCACAAATGGTCACTAGGCAGGGATCCTGAATCATCAACACAGAACGAATATCAGAACTGGAGAATGATGAGCCTTTCTCATCTTCTGGAAAAACATAAGTCAGCCTAGAAATGGGGTCCCTGAGTCACTGAAGCAAAATGAACCCAAGGCGGGGACAAGCGGGCCGAGCTTGGGTTTGGGACCAGGCCACGGAGGCTGAGTGGGCAGGTCTCACATCCTGAGAGCGGCCAAGCCTCGAGTCCCATTCTGCAGCATGGCCCACAGCAGCTGCACTGGCGCTGACAGGCTGCCCGCCTCAGCCGCAGCCCCCAGCCCAGCAGCTGGGAGCACACCCACTAGTTAATGGAGCTCCTGAAGCGGGCTGAGCAGGAGCCATCAGCACCCTACCCAACAGCCCTGCCGAAGCAGTGATTTCAATTAAAGAACCATTACTAGAAATCCTATCCAGCCTCAGCTCCCATCGGCCAGCGGGAGGCCTTTCTTCTCCTGGTCCCAGGCCCTGCTCTGTGGTTACCCAGTGGCCCTCTCACTGGGGCCCACCGCCTGTGCTGAAACACAGCAGCTGCTGCTAATAAACAAACATATTGATCATACAGATATGGGATGTCAGGGACTTAATTCATGAATGAAGTGCGCTTTAAGAGTGCCCAGTGGGAGCTGCCTCCATTTAAAGGGCCAGCAGCTGCCTGAGTACTCTCAGAGCCCAAGACGGGCCAGCAGACGAGCCTCTCTCTGAGCTGTTTGCTGTGGTGCCCCACTGGCATGAAATGGGTGTTCTACCCTATGGATGCCACCTCACTTGGCCCTCTGCCTTTATCCTCTGGGACCCTTTGCAACTGGGAGGTAGCTGGGTGAGATTGGGGTGCTCTTGTGGCTGACAGAACAGGGCGGGGGCCAGTGTGGAGGAGGAAGCGGAGAAGGAGAGGGCTCGCCCAGGCTCCCTTGCCTCGGGCTCTTGGGCTCAAGATGATGGTGATGGTGAGAATGACCTCAGTCCTGAGAACTGGTCCCTACCAGGACCAAGTGGTATGAGAGCCTTGGGCACCTCGACGAAGGGTCCACTTTGGGATGGCAGAGGTCCTAGACATGTCCTAACGCAATTATATCCACGTCAGATAGCCCAGTCCCTTGTCAATTTTAGCATACAGTCAATAGCGAAGGCTCTGGAGCCAGACTTCCAGGCTTTGAATCCCAGCTCTGTCACTCGTAAGCTGCGTGACCGCAGGCAAGTTTCTCAACTTCTCTGTGCCTTACCTGTGCAAAGGGAAAATTGTAGAAGTGGAGATTGACATGAACGAATCTGTGCCACGCTTGCTCTCCTGCATGGCACAGTGCGAGCATTTAGTGAGGGTCTTGTCCCCAGCCTCAGCCCGTGGTGCCAGCCCCCGACCTCGCCTGGATCCCTCGCGCTTCCTCCACGTAGCACTCAAGGGAAGGAGGCGATCGCATGGAGGCACAATATTCTTCCATGCCCAGTGCCCCGATGGGCAGCTTCAGCCTCTTTGCCGTCCCAGCTACTGGCTGGAAGCTCAGGGTGGCACTTGGACCTGGGCCGAAGTCCAGCCAGAGTGGGGCCTTCAGGCCTGAGCTTTTGACTGTTTCCATCCAAGACTACGGCTGGGGAAGGGCTGGTCCTGCAGCCTCTTTTTCTTCTTGGCTTTGTCTAGAGCTGCACTGTCCCAGTGTGGCAGCCACCACCAGCCACTTGTAGATATTTAAATTTGAATTTAAGTAAATTATAATGAAATAAAAATTTCACAATTCATTTCTTCAGTTACTAGCTAGATGTGGCTACCTTATTGGGCACTGCAGATTATAGAATGTTTCTTCTCTGCGGAAAGTTAGTGCTGACCCAGGGTTTGTTTGACAAGAAGCGAGGCACCTCCTTTTACGCCCTTGCTACTTAAAATGAGGTCCACAACAGGATTGCTGTTACCGGGAAGCTTGTTAGAAATGCAGACTCCCAGGCCACAGCCCAGACTGAGCCAGAGTATGGGTTTCAGTAAGATTCTGGGTGGTTCGTGTGAATACTAAGGTCTGAGAGCTACTGCTCTAAGCCTTGACTTCCTGTTATGGAAAATGGGAATAATACTTCGTAGGATTAAATGAGGTGCCCCATAACAGAGCTCTCGCCAAACACTAAGGATGAGACCCCTTAACCTACTCCATGTGCCCCAATGGAAGAGCCGAGGCCACCTGTCATTGAGTCCAGGGACCGGATGTGTCGTGGAGACTGGAGGGGTTCGCTCGTTGTCCTTCCTTGCTGAGGAGGCAGTGCCTGAGGCTGGGAAGGGGACCCACATCTGCTTCTGGCACCTGCACGTGTTTACTTTCCAGAGCCTGAGCTGGAAAACCCTCAAGGCCAGCAGCTCAGAGATGTGGGTCAGAGGAGTTCAAATTCAGCACCTGAGTGAGGGCGAAGGAAAACCTTTGTGTTTGGCCCACAGTAAAGTGATAGATGAATAAGTAAGCAGGTTATTGTAATGCAGTGGGTTAGGGAAAGAGAAGAGCGATGTTCAGGTGGCTGTGGGAGCTGAGAGGTGCTTTGCCAGGGGGCAGGGAGAATGCCCGGGAAGCTTCCAGAAGCCAGTGGCTCTCAAGTCCAGATAAGATTCTTGCAGCGCAGGGGCTGGCAGAGGAGATGTGCTGGGCACAGTGGGCAAGGCAGCCTACAGAGCGGAGGGATGAAGTTGGAAAGCGGACTGGCCGCGGGGAAGCACAGGCTGTGTGGTTCTGCTGGGAGACGAAGGGCAGGGTGGGCGGAGTGCGGCAGTGAGGGCGGCGGAGGCTGGAGACGGGCAAGAGGCTAGACACCAGTCGCGTTTGCCATGCTGAAAATGTTCTGTAGAGAGAAGGCTCCTGAACCGTTTCAGGCAGAGGAACCATGAGCCTCTATTTGTGAATTAGCTCACAGAAGCCATGTCATAGAGGAGAAGCTGGAGACAGGGAGACTGGTAGGGGTTAGTGTACAAGTTCAAGGGGCGAGGGTGCAGTCCTGGACGCTGACAGCGAGGCTAGGGGGAGAGAGAAAAGCCTTAAGGATACACAGTCCCGTATTAATGCGTCAGCTATGCCTGTCATTACTTTTGAATTTGTGATCACTTTTTAAAAGGACTATGCTTTCGTTTACTTGTGTTCAGAAATCTTTCTTCAGAGAGGTGTAAGTCCCCAGATCTATTAGACAGTGAAAGCTGTTTTCAGAGGAAAATTTATAGCTTTAAATACCTTTGTTATTAATGAAGAAAGACCCCTCCATCCTGCCAAAAAAGGGCGATGTTAGGTCACCATCTTTAGAAATTAGAAAAGAACAACCGAATCAACAAAGAAAATGGAGAAAGGATATTAATAAAGGTATAAGCAGAGATTAAAGGAATAAAAACCAAAGTATGTTAGAAAGGATAAATAAAACCCAATGCTGTTCTTTGGAAAGACTAGTAAAATAGATGAATCTGTTTTGAGAGCCTGATTAAGGGGAGGGTGAGATATTAACGAGAGAGAAAACAGAGATGATATAAATTAATTGCCTCAGCAAGATTGTTGGGAGGAAATTATAAATACAGCACTTGAGATTCAAGAGGCTTCAGCACTCTTCCTACACCAGTGATGGCTACGGCAACCCCAGCCCGCGCTGCGTCCTCCCTTCCCCAAAGCCTGGGGTACCAGCAGTATTTTGTTAATGTCATTCTTCTTGCCATTGTAAGAAATAATAGTGACTCACATTTATGTAGCTGTTTTTTTTCTATATGCCAGACACTATGCTACCTACTTTGCATGGGTTGTATTTTAATCCTTCCAACAATTGAACCAGGTGAATCGGGTTTTGGACGATACCTAGTTTATAGATGAGAAAATCACATTTAGCATGACGGGGTAATTTCCAGACAAAAGCTGGAGGCATCGTTTGTCCGGGGGCAGCCTGACTCCTGGGCTGGTGCCCTTTTGCCGTTTAACTCCTACCTCCCCCCGCCCCGCCCGTGCGTAAGCATATTTGAAGCTCTCCTGGGTTTGGCACTTAGATGCTCTGCCAGCTCTTTTCACTTTCTGGCCCAGGATCCCATCCAGGAAGCATGTTGCGTTTGGTCGCCATGTTGTCTCAGTCCCCTCCCGTCCGGGCTTCCTCTCTATTTGCCTGACTTGCGCGTGCAGTTTGAAGAGTACAGGCCTTTCCTGCAGTGGTGTGAGGTTGCCTCATGACAAGACTCAGTGTTTTCATGTCAGGTTTACTGAGGTTTAATTCACATACAGTAACATTCATCCATTTTAGTGCTTGGTTCCATGAGTTTTGACAAATGCGTAGCACTGCGTCACCACCACCGCCACAAGAACTAAATAGAGCATTTCCATCCAGGGCTGGCGTTGTGGGCATGCGGTCTGTATAGTTGCATAAGTCCCTGTGCTTAGGACGGCCCTGTGTTTGGTTTCATGCTTTCCTGTCACCATCCTGAAATTCTTAATCATCTTTGGACACAGGGTTGTGCATTTTCATTTTTCACTGGGCCCTGCAAGATTATGTCGTTGGTCCTGTTTCCCATCACCCCAAAGACTTTCCTCCTGCCCCTTTGCAAGACCCTCAGCAACAATCGCTCTGTTTTCTCCTTCTATCGTTTTGCCTTTTCCAGAAGCCATTTGGGCGGAATCCTGTAATCTGGGGCCTTTGGAGTCTGGCTTCTTTCACTTAGCACAGTGCACCTGAGATTCTTCTCCGTTCTTCCATGCTTCAGTAGTTCCTTTTTATTGCTAAATATTATCCTCTGATGTGGAAGAATCATATTTTGTTTATTCATTCATCAATCAAAGGGCATCTGAGTTGTTTCTAGTATTTGGCAATTATGATTAAAGTCATAATAAATGTTCACATATAGGTTTCTCATATGTTTTTCTCTTGACTAAATAGTGATAATAAATAGAGCGAGATTGCTGGCTCAAATGCGAAGTGTGTCTACGGCCACGCCACCCTGAACGAGCCCGATCCCGTCTGATCTCGGAAGCTAAGCAGGGTCGGGCCTGGTAAGTATTTGGATGGAAGACCAGCTAGGAAGACCAGGTGCTGTAGGCGTTAAAAACAAAAAACCCCAAAAAACCAGAGACTTCTTCACACATCAGATGCTAAGTGTATGTTTAACTTTATGAGAAACTGCTAAACTGTTTTCCAAAGTGGTTGAACCATTTCGCATTACCACTAGCAGTGCGTGAGGGCGCCGGCTGCTCCACACCCCTGCCAGCACTGGGTGTTGACATTATTTTTTACTTTAGCCATTTCAATAGGTGTGTAGTAATTTTATTTTACATTCCTCTAATGACTAATAATATCGTATATCTTTTCATATGCTCATTTGCCATCTCTGTATCTTCTTAAAGTATCTGTTTGAATCTTTTGCCCATTAAATTTTTTTTATCAACTTTCGAGAATTTTTAAGCGTATCTTCAGGATACAAGTCCTATATCAGATATGTGTTTCTTAAATATTTGTCCCAAAGTACTTTCGAGACACTCAAGTGTTTAGAGATGATGCTCAGAGGAACGTTTTTGGCTTGTGATATTGAATGTGACTTAATTGGCGTGTAAATTAAAATTGAGTCCACGGGCATTGGTGGGTGTAGTTGCCGAGGGGAAAAGAATAGCATTGAAAGAAGAGTTAGCTTAAGACCGAGCCTTTAGGAATTGCAAAATTTACTGGCCAGGGGATGGAAAAAGAGCTACCAAAACTGTAAGAGAAACTCAGGAAAGTGTGAGGCCAGGAATACAAGAGGAGGGAGTGTTTCAAGGAGAGGGGAAGGTCAGAAGTGGCAGACACGGTTGAGAGATCAAGATGAGGACTGAAAAATATCCTTACCAGATTTAGCAACGTGCAAGTTATCAATGCCCTTATTTTTGGGGAGTGATGTTCACACCGCAACTAATTATACAGCCACGTAGGTGGTTAGAATAATGAAATACTTATGTGTTGATTGGTGAACAGCTACCACCCAAGCCCCCTAAAATATTCCCCATTACCTCAGCCCATTGGCTCTTTCCCTGGCTCACCTGTGGACTTCCCCATGGTCCTCCTAGCCAGCTGGAGGTCTCCAGGACCCTGCCAGAACCCGGTGGTTAGTTGATCCCCCTCCAGGCCGTATTGGTAACTAAGTATCTTGAATGTCACTGCTGGGTAGAAGCCATGCTGAAGGGGATAGTGAAAAACTGAGACGACAAAGAAGAATTCTTTGTAGAATTTTGCTTCTGAAGGAGGAGAGAGAGAGGTAAAAACTGGAGGAGGATGTGAGGCCCAGGGCTTTGGGCGGTTTTTGTTCTTTTTCAGATGAGAGAGACTCGAGCTTATTTAAATGCTGATGGGAAGTATATTAACCAGGAGAGATGGCTCTCCTCAGATAGACCCAGGCATTCCAGTCCATGTGCCATTATGTTTACATGTTTTTCAATGTAAATTAATAAATTAGAATCCAGTTGGCATATTCATCTGAAGATCTTAGTTGATGTTGTCTCCAAATGACAGACAGACTGACTCAGTATGTTATCATATCTAGTTTCTGAGCCTCTCAGCTTGAAGACCGGATCCTGGATTCTGGTGAGTTCACTGGCACAAAAGCTACGCTGAGAGACCCATTCTGGCATCTCCCAACCTCCCTGCTAGAGACATGTTGGGTCTTCTTAACATCCCACACACAAATGCAGCAAGACCAGTGCTTGATTTCTAGGGCAAGCCCCAGTTGCTGTCTGCTGAGCCCGGAGATGGCTGAGTGTGTGGGCCATTGAGCATTGATAGGACGTGAACCCTGCCCTGCAAAGAGCTCATCTTGTAGAGGGAGAGACAAGACAGTGCTCAACGAGCTTGAACCAATACAAGGAGGACTGCAGTGTGTGCCGTCATAAATACAAACGGTACGGTGGGAGCCCAGAGCGGGGAGAGGCAGGCTCTGCTGGGCACGATCACTGCGTCGTAACTGGGTGTCCTCTTCCCCAACCATGTAGCTCATCTGCTGGGGCTCTGTGCACCCCCTTGACATTCCAGGCCCGAGAAAGTCGTATCCTGGCATGGCATCTCTGGACATGTCCTTCCAACTCTGCAGCTGCACTGGGTCAGGGTTGGGCCAGTCACATTCTGGGACTTGGGACTCAGTCACATTCCCTTCCCTTAGACTGTCTTCACATCTTCCAAACACAAAAGTCCACCTTTGCCCACCCTCTCACAGGTGATTTCTTCTTGCCTTATGAAGTCCTTCACCCCCTTTAGTGACTGAGAGTTATCACTCTGCCAGAGCTGACTTTCCCTTCCTCCCAAGGAGTCTTTCCACCACCTCATCCACTAGAGAAGAGGAAAATGCAGGCTCAGTTCCTGGTGGGGCATTTCGAATCAGGACGTCCTTGCTTCATCCCAACAGGGAGGCCAAGTTCCCTTTTTTGACAGAACTTTCTCAGTGCTCTTTGCTCACCCATCCCACAAATTTCCGAGGTCGCCTTCCCTCGGGACGGAACCACCCTCACTCTCCCCAGCTAGCCAGGCAAGTACTTGTGCTGAAGAGAGCAGAGGCCTCTTCCAGCTCCGCTGGCTTACAAACCTTTGTCCTTTGCGGTGTGTATCTGCGCTGAGCCAAGGACACCCAGACACTGCCATCTGCATTGTCCACCTGGAACAGCTGCCTACATGGGATGCCATCAAGAGAGGCCATCCCGGTCTTGTGGTGTTTCAACTGCAAGGTCACAAAGTAAGGATAATGGGAAATAATGCTTCCTCATCGTTTTTAACCTTTCTGAGTAATGCCTTAGTGCATAAGCCGGAGGTTTTTATTTTAAAATCAATTGTGCTTATTGTGCTCTTTGGAAAAATAAATGAGAAGCTGAGAAGAAACAAGTGGGATCCAGGGTTTATTAACACAAAGAGGTTGGACTGGGGTGTGGGAACATGGTCCTGCCTCGCGTAGACTGCTATTGTCCTGGAGGACGAGGTTAGCAGCCAAAACCCCCAAGTGGTTGCTGAGGGAGAAGAGAGCTTCTCACGCTACAAAAATGTACCAGACATATGTGGGCAAAGCAGCTGTCTTCCATTACCCTCAGGCGCCCTGAGAACCTCTGTCCCATCCCAGGGAAAATGGGGCCCTCGTTCCATGGAAGGGCTTCTAAGTCGGAAAGATCAGACATCAAATCCAAGTTCAGCCACTTCATAGCCGTGTGGCCCTGCGAGGGCCACTTGATGTCTCTTCTGCAGAAAAGAGGGAGCAGCGTCTGTGGGTGGAGTTCAGAAGATCATGGGAACTGCAGCCATGCCGAGCCAGGTGGCCTCTGGCTCGTGTAGGGGCCTGTGGCTGTGAAAGCACCAGGTAGACTCACTCCCAGGGGAGTGTGTGGACGTATGGATTACTGGGGCCAAGGCCAAAGACTGGTAACTCGAGAGAACTAAGTCAAGCTCGAGATGCAAGAGGGACTGTAATCCCATTTGGTTCGGCAGCTGCTTTGGGCAACTATGGCATTCTGGACACAGCACTTAGAGCAGTGGAGCCTCCGTCATGCATGGTTCCGAGGTATCCGTTCTCTGTTGTGCTATGCCACACGCCACACGCCACACGCCACACACGTACAACATACCATCTGCACTCGGCCCCATCCCAACACTCACAAACTCATGCAGCTTTTCTAAACCCACTTCTACTTCTTAAAGAAGAATGGGAAGGAACTCTTTCTATTTTTTGCTGGGGGAAACCATGAAGAAGGTGGCGCATATTAGACTCTATATTGAAGCTTGTTCATAGTCACGCCACTGTACGTAAGGATGCATGGCACAGGGCAAGCCCTCCAAGAGGCCAGCTAGCTTTCCCTGGCCAAGCCCTTAGCTTCTTAATTTGGCTTCTTCAGACTTTGATATGAGTAGGGATGGTCATTTGCCAACTCAGCCTCCGTGATGGCAAAGAAATCTTGCTGGAGAGGCCCTACCCTCACTTTCGTCCCAGTAATCTGCATTTATCTGTCTTCTGCTCTTCTCCAGGGCTCTCTTCTTTGTGACCTATGCCCTAATGGGACTGAAGGCAGAAGGGTAGAGCGAGGGAGAAGGGATGCAAAAAACAATAGTTTCTTCTCACCCACTAGAGATTATTCGTGAGGTTTGATCGATCGGGGTCATTTCATCCCGTCTGGTAAGAGAGGTGAGGGTGAGGGCAGATTGGGGTAGGAGAGCAGATGCTCGTGGGGTGAGACTCTTAGAGACCCAGGCAGTGTCAGAGGTTTCACAGTGGCTTCTGATTGTTCTGGGGACCAGGCCCTTCTCCTTAGACTCTCTTCGCCAACTTGTGAACTTTCTCAGTGCGCCGTCACTGTGTCCTATGTGGACTGCATCTCCCGGAGCTGTGCATCGTGGCAGCCCTGACACCTGCCATCACTCAAGCTCCAGCTGCATTAGGCGTCACTCTGCGGGTCTGCCAGGCCTGCCTGCTATATGGTTAAGGTTTTTTGCCTGGAATGGCCTTTTATTTCTCACATCGAAACTTGCTCTCTGATATTTATGTCATCCTAGAACTCTAAACTCATTCAAGAAGGAATTTCTCTTATCTACAAGACATTTATGGGTCAACTTTACCCAGATGAATGACCGTCTTACTGGTTGGGGCAGATACTGCTAGTTGCTTAGCTAACAGACCTCTCTACCCCACATCCTTCTTTGATAGTAGAGCTAGTCTTCGACTCTAAGGGTTACTGTCACATACTCATTTTCACAGGCTCCCTTGCCTCAAGAGTACGGACAATGAGCTCTAATCTTTGTCAGTGGGACCTAAGAGGAAATGTGCAGGAAGGATTCTAAGAAATGTTTTCCCACCTCATAAAAGACACATGAGGAGAAAGTGTCCTTTTATCCTTGCCATGCATATAGCTGTATGAGGATACGATGCCTGGAACCACAGCAGTCATCTTGGGACCATGAGGAGACAATTCTGAAGAAAACTGCTGAGGATGAAGAGTAGAAGGAAAGAAAGAGCTTTGTTCTTTGGTGACATTGTTGAACTGCTAGACAGACCTTTGAACTTCCATGCTTCTGTAATTTGTTAGATAATTAAATGCTCTTCTTGGTTAATCTCTGTTGGGTGCCCCAGTAGGGACAGACCCTTTTTTAATGTTCTAGCTGCTTAGTGGAAAAGCCTGCCTTGCCTGAGTCAACATCCTGGACACCTGGTCCAGTGCACCCTATATGGCATGGATCCATTTCATGGGTGCCCGAAACAGCTGAAAGGAAGACATGGGAGAGTGTGTTCATGTAAGTTGGGGTGGAGGGAAGACAGATTTATCTAAACATCTCACCCCTCAGACTCTGTATTACTTTCCAAAACTTGGGCTCAAGTCACTGGGAGGAAGACGGCAATATGGGGGTTCTCAGACGTATGCATGAGAGGCCCTCAGATTCTGATGGTCGCATCTCTTTTAGGATTAATTTTTACAAGATGACAGCGGATATAATTGGGGGTGGCATGAATGCATAATCGACCTCTGGTATTTTCTGAAAATCGGACATCACTCATTGGTGTTTTATCAAAAGCAGTGCGGTCTTTCCATTTATTCCGGTGATGATTTTCATTTGCAGGAGCTCTACAGATAGGTGGCTGATGGGACCTTTTGCCCTGCTGAAGTGGTTTACAGACCAAAATAATTCAAGAACTGCTGTCATTCTCTGTGCCTTGTAGGTCACTCAAATGAAAATTTAAGGACCAATGAAGCAATCCATATTTGTCAGGGAAAGAGCGGACCCCAGTGTTAAGAAGTCCTCATGGGGACAGGTTGAACTCCGAGTGACTAGAATAGCTTACTCCAGTGTGCTTTGAATACAGATGGCCTACGTCTGCCTGTGTGGCATGTATATACACCTCCACACAGTCATGTGTCTTATGGCAGTGTGGCCCCACACACAAACTCACACCCGCATTGCACGGACACCCAGAAGTGGGACACAGTGTGGTGTGGAGGAAAGTACAGGGATCTTAGAGTAAACGGGCCGGGCTCCACATCCATCCCATCATCCCAGCTCCATCCATCCCATCCCATCCATCCATCCATCTCATCCCATCCCCATCCCATCCCATCCCATCCCATCCCATCCCATCCATCCCATCCCATCCCCATCCATCCCATCCCATCCATCCATCCCATCCCATCCCATCCCACCAGCAGATCGATCGTTGGGAGCTCATGGCTTTCCTTTTGTGCGTCTCAGTTTCTCCACCTGAAGAATGGGCATAATTCTTTCAACTCCTCCAGATTTAAGTAAAGGTTAAATGAGATCACTTACGAAAAAAAGTACACCCTTTGGGAGGTCGCAGGTCATAAATTTTACAGTCACGTGGTAAAGCCCCATGCGGCCACTGGAGAAGCTGCAAGGAGCAAGAGGCTTTCCCCGGCTCTTCCCATTCCTTCAGCAGACACAACCGCTTCTCGGCAAACAGCAGTCACATTCCTCTTTGCCCTAAAGGGAACCTGACTTCTGAGGCCTCTTTAGGTATTGGGTGTCAGGGTGATAATAGCAATAGCTTCCGTCTATCGCATTTTTACTATGTGCCAAGCATCGCGTTAAGTGCTTTATGTGCTTTCTTACCACGAGCCTATGAATGATGCAGGAATGGGAGGCATCAGTGCAAGGAAACCCAGGCCTGGAGAGTTACACAGCTAAGAACTGGAGTGAGGATGTAAGCCCCAAACGAAAGCTCTCTCTTTATCAAGGGTCCCAGTAAAATGCATTGTGCGCATCCATCTTTTCATCGATGTCGCGTGTGTGTGTTACAGTTGTGGTCAGCACTGCATAGGCATTGATAATGTGCATTTAAAATTTCAGACTCTAGCATAGCTCAGATAGGTTTTAGATAACGGTTTCATCCTTGCTTGTTAAAATGTATGTTTATAAATTGTAGATAAGTGCTACTCAAAGCGCAGTCCCAGCTGCCCTGGGGATCCTGCTAGAAATGCGCATTTTCGGGCCCCGCCCCAGAGCTGCTGACCCAGACTAGGGGTGGGCCCAGGGATCTGTGTTTGAACGAGTCTCCAGGTGCTTCGGAAGTGTGAGAAGCACTAGTATGGATGCTTCTTTGAGACACTCAGCACACAGCCTTGTAGGTAAATGGAGAGGTTAAACCCATCTTCCCCTGATTGGTTCACTTCAGCATTGTGCCAAAGAGCTCGGAGTGTGCCTGCTTTCTGAGCACCCAGGACAGACCTGTTACGTTGCTGAGATCTGATAAATGAACAACGAACCATCCGTTTCTTCTTTGATGGAGGCGCGCACCATACCCCTTTCATCCAGTGACAATGGCAGCACGCGTGGCCGTGCTCTGAAAGATTTAAATACTCGATTAATCAATGGAATATTCCATTAGTGGGATAATCAGTTGCCATTGCTCTGATCTATAGTTACATCTCAGCTGGGTCTCACAAATTGATTCCTGATGAAGTTCTAATTGACTGGACCATCTGATAAAGGGCCAGTTGGAGTTTATTGAAATACCTGGTGAGCAGTCCCTGGGGCTGGGGCCTTCCTCGGGTGGGGGGGAGCAGGCGTGGAAAGAGGAGCAGAGGAGCATGATTTATGCCCAGTTCTCACTACATCCTCTCTCCAGTATAGTGTTTATGGGTCCCAGGTGAGGGATGAGCGCTGATAGCCGGAGCACGGGGATGAGACAGCTGCTCTGAGCCCATCCCCAGCTCTGGGCAGCAGGTGGCCAGAATGGGATTTGCCCAGGAACCCTTGGGGCAGTGGTTCTCAAGCTTCAGTGTGCTTAGGAAGGACCCAAAGAACTTCTTAGAAATGTGGAGTCTAGGTCTTAGTCTCAGATATTTAGACATATTCTCTGGGTCTGGGGTAGGGCCTAGGAGTATGCATTTTAATAGATTTCCTATGGATTCTGATGCTGATGGTCTCCAGACCTCCCTTTGAGAAATACTGTCCTAGGAGCTGGTGGCTTAGCAGCAGAATGTCTCCATGGCTCCCCGGGGAGATTTGGGTTTCTTAGGCTTCGTGTGTGGGGACAGATGTGTATGTGCACGGTCAAAGGCTCCCAGCCTCTTCGTTGCCTAGCACTCCTTTCATTATTTTTTCAATTGTTTTGTGATTTTTCCTTCCAAACAGAATACGTTTACTAATAGATTTGCCTTCTCATTTTGATTATTCTCAGGCGTACACACACACACACACACACACACACACAACAAAGAATGCAATTGAACAGTGTAGTAGCATCTTTGTTTAATTCATTCATTCACTGACTTATTCTCAAACACCTTTCAAGGATCCTTATGTGCCGGTCATTGAGGATATTTTTTAAAAAGTGAAATCAGGCAAATGCATGGTTCCTAACTGCAAGCAGCTCATACGCCTCTGCAAGAGACAGGCAGGAAAATGACAGAGAGCATTAGAGGTGAGTAAGGAGCCCGCTACGGGACCGCAGGTAGTTGAGTAGGTTTTTGTCGCAGAAAAAATGTGTGATAACCATTAGGTTTTTTTTTGGAAATTTGAAAATAGTTCCCAGATCTCTGTATCTGTCTTTGAGAATTCTCCCAGCCCAGGGAGTCCTGAGTGAAATTAAGGCCCTGACAGCTAAAGGCGTCCTCTGAGTCGTCCACCTGTGTGCGTGGGAATGGCCCCTCGGCTCTTCCTGTGAGGATCTGCAGACATTGGCTGGTCTCGGGCACTAGATTTAGATATAAGTGATCCAGAGCTCGGTCTTATTCCTGTGGCGCAGGCGAAATCGCTGCAGGCTGGGCAGAGCCACGGTCGGATTCCAGAGAGGCCCGTGTTCTTCCCTTCGTGTTTCTTCTTTCCTCCATTTTCCATTGTTTCATTGTCTTCTCTCTTCCCGCTTCTCCTCCTCTTCCCCTCTTTCTTCTCCCTTAATACCCTGTGTTTTTGTATATATATAGCTTTAATCTGTGTTTAGATATAAATGTTCAGTGTTCTTTCTGTGAAAATACATTCTGGTGTTTTGGATGACGTGGGATAGCGTTTACAGCCTCAAAATGTCTTAATCTGGCCCTGGGGCTGTTGAATGTTTTAATTCTTTTAGACCCAGCCCTGCCCCAAAGTGCCACAGTAGCTATTTGGTAGATGGAACCTTTAGTGTGGTTTAACATTCTCGTCCCATTGCCTTTGTCACGATGTTCTACTTCTGGCAGAAACCACCAACTAGGTCAGAGAATGTTCCCGGCCACGCCTTCACTCATTTACCATTTATTAAGTGGCTCCTATGTGTGAAGCACCACGGGAGATGTGACTGTCATTAGGATGTGGTCTTGGCCATCAGAGGCCCATGATCCAGGATAGCAACCCCCAAGTGGGTGCGAGCTGCGCTGGTGGGCACTGGGGATCACTTGAGGGGAATGTGAGCATGTACTGGAGAGTGGAATCACACAGCTAGAAAGGTGTTCCCTTTTGGATTCTTTTACAATCTTATGATTATTTTTAGGTGCAAATCTCCTTGGGGTATCAGCTCACTTTTAACACCTCCCCAATACTTGCTAATCTCCCTTTTAAATAGCGAACAAATAGCAAGCCTCAGGCCAGAGCCTAAGACAGGGTACAGAGTCTCTCTAGGCTTAAATAATACTGCTGGGTTTTCATTGTGTTTATCTTCTATTTGTGGCAGGAAGTGGAGAACTGGGAGTATAGTTACGTCTGAGACTTGGAGAAGGGATAGGCCCTGGTCTCAGGATCCAGGCAAAAGCAGACGGAACAGAGGCAAGGAGCAGAGCCTGCCCTCCGGCGAGGCGACCCACCCTGGACGGGGAGCTGTGCGCAGGGCTCCCAGAGGCTCCTTATATTTTCTTTCCCTTCAGCTCTGAGGCGGGGAGGGGGGCTGAGGGCAGGGGGGCTCAGGGTTCTAGCGGTGCCGAGAGGCATGGTGAGAGGTGCTACAGGGAGAGAGCCATTGCCTCAGAATGAGCCAAGTATGGGAGTCCCTACAACTAGCTGTGGGAGTGTCATTCATGCATTTCCTCAATCACTTATTCAAACACAAATGGAAGACCTACCGTGGGGTAGGCAGAGACCAAGAGATTTTGATGAAATTGTTTTAACAGTGAAACATTTTGATGCACTAAAAACAAATCTTTTTACTCCCACCTATCTTCTGACTAAAAAAAAAAAAAAATGTGTGAATCAGACAACTCCACCTCATCCCCAAACCTCACCCCCTGATCAACCCTCACCCCTAGGTTGAGTATCAGGGATGGGAGGGAAGTTAGGATAAGCTAGGCCTCAGGAGTTTTAAATATGGACATGGCTGAGCCAAATCAGCTGTACTGCAAAAATTGTGTCAAGTTGGTGATGTGAAAATGTCCTGCTTTTGCCAGGTACTGTGCTAAAAGTGTGGGCAGTTTTGTGGAGGAGGTGACACCTGAGCTGGGCTTTGAGGGCGAGGTGGGATTTGACAGAGATGGAGGGAAAGGCAGCCTAGGCAGAGAATGCAGAATGAGAAAACTCAGGAAGGAGACGCGTGGGTGTTTGCACAGGGGATGGGGAGTGGACCAGTTGGCTAGAGGGTGTGTGGGTGCCATGAAAGATACACCTGGAAAGATTTGCTGGGGCCAGGTTAGGAAAGGTCTCGAATGCCAGGCTAAAGGTATCACCTTTTTGGGGGGGTTCAGTGGAGGACCACTGAGGAGTTGAGCAAGGCACTGGCATAATCAGCCACTGAAAAGTATGCAGGGCTGGATCAGCGGGGAGAGATGAGTGGTGTGAGATGCAATAGGGGGCTATTGCAACAGTCTGGGGAGAGGTCTGGGCCAGTGTGCTGGCACAGACAATGAGAGGGCCGTGTGTGTGTGTGTGCGTGTGCACAGTGTGTGTGTGTGTGTGAGTGAGAGAGAGAGAGAGAGAGGTGAAGCGTTCGTTATTAAAGACCCCAGTGCAGGATTTGGTTTCACAGCTCAACAAATATGTCTTTGTGTCCGGTCTGTGCTTGCTCAGACACGACTGGCTCTCGGTTATGTGGACTGGTCGAGAGAGTGGAGGCTTGTTCTGTATCGCCATCCTTTTCCATAAGAAAAACTCAAGGAATGTGCTACTAGCTTAGGGGAAGAGGTGGGTACTGTGGATTTCTCCTCCATCTGAGAGAGAGAGAGAGGCTGTGACTGGGATAGAAGTCCCCAATTCTGTGTCCTGGAGGATCAAGAAAGGAGAAGGATGGAAGGTGCTTCTCTGTTTGGATGCCCGTGGGAGCCACACCCAGGCCCAAGGAGATGAGAAGGCGGGTGGGTGGAGAGGCCGGTGGGAGAGGAAGCGGTGGCGGCTGGCGGCGGTGGCCCTAAGCCAGAGGAAAGCACCTTGGCGAGAGGTTAGATGCTCCTGGCTGCCTTGACGCCCGAAATGGAAGCATCAACACTGTAGAACTGGGCGTTTTGCATCACATTACGGGACTGCCTGTGCAGGGGGTTGCGCTTTTACAAAGAGGACTTTGGTGGTTAAATCTGAGTCTATGACAGCAACCTGATTCTTTTCACCAAGGCCAGCTGGGGACTTGGGAGAGAGATTTCCTTTGCCACTGGAGACTTTCAGTGTGCAAACGCAAAGCGGCTTCAGCAGGAATAATAGGCGTTCCGTGCAGGACTGAGAAGGCAACAATTTCCTCATTGTGCGTGTTTGCGGAATGGCTGGGAGAGGCGCACATTCCTGCCCTCGGTAAATGCCCAATTAGAGAGGTTTCAAAGGGGGACATGTCTTCGAGGTACTTGCTTGTCTGGGCTTTTTGATTCAGTTTTTCTTTCTTTCTTTTCTTTCCCCATTGTGGTTTTAATCCCAAATGGAACTGGCAGGAAAAGGCAGTGTGTTATCAAGGCAAAGTTTATCTCCCGCCCGTTACAGCACAGGGAGAAGCTGGCGGAGCCTCCCGCGGTTCCTGTCCTTTCCAGCGTGAGTGGGTTGTAAATGTGTGGGCTGGGCTGGAGCCACCCAGGCACCTACTCTTGGATTCGCAGGGAAATGTGGCCTGAAGATGAGCAATGCGAATAATTTCACCTCCAGTTTCAGCAACACTCTCCCTGCCTCTGAGCCCACAGCGATGATGAGCCAGACCTTGGGGACCGTTTTCAGGTCCACCGTGAGCGCCTCTTACTAGGCCTTCTCCAGCCTTCTGCACCCACTTCTCAAGTGCCGAGCAGTCAGAAACGTGTGAATCGTCATCGTCCATAAATATCGTGCGTGAACCCCAGCTCGGCTGGACCCACCCTGTGCTGAGAGACCTTGATGCAATGGGGCAGACAACCCAGGTTGACTCTTGGCTTTCGCGCCCATGAGCTGTGGGACTTGGAACAAGTTATTTCAGTGGCAGGAACTTTGTTTTCTTCCTCTAAATAACGAGAGTAGTCATAGCACCTAAGGCATAGGGTGACGGGAGCATTGAGTGAGACAGCTGATGCACAAGAAGAAGCGCTGACTCTCCCAGGGCTCCTAGCGCACGTGCGGTGTGGTTCTAAGCACTTTCCACACGTGGCCAGGTGGCCAGGCAGACATCCAGCATTTATTGGGCACCTGCGATACGCCTGGCACTAGGCCAGGCAATTGGTACCAAATGGAGAACACGAAGTTGTGGTCATTGCACCCCCAGGGTAAGGAAACAGGGTAACCGGACGCATACCGTGAGGAGTGCTTCTGTGGAGGGGGACACAGGAATGCATAAAGGAGACTCATTGTCTTCGAGACACTTCTAGCCCAGGAAAGGTTAAGGAGGATGGGGCCTTTCTGGGGCAGGGAGCAGCTGCCATCTGCCTTAGGGCCCAGGGTCCCGAGTAGGGGACGGTGGTTAGCAGGGGCGAGATGGAGCTGCCCTTTGAGTGGGTTCTAAACAGAGAGGTGGGAGCACCTGAAATGCCAGTGTCTGACGCCAGGAACACATGTCGCAGGCTTGTTGTCCTGGCCCCAGATCCCAGCCCATGGGGACTTAAGCAGATGTTAGCTGTCCCTGCCCTGCAGGTCCCAGGGAATAGCAGGTGGAGGAGCTCCCCCCGCCCCCACCCCGGCTGAGGGGCTGCCCCTCTCCCAATACCCTGGGGAAGGCATTTTGTAGTGGGCATCTCTGCCTGTTAAGTTTCCCTCCCAGACCTGCATTCCTGAGCAGCTTCAGCATATGGATGGAATCCACAGGAGGTGGAGGGAGTGGGGAGGGGTGTCCAGCCCAAAGAATGTCACAGATGCCCACGGAGAGCTGGGGAGGATTAGAGAGAATCATTAATTGTCATTAATATGCTGGGGCTTGACAGCCCCGGGTCTATTTTTACACTGAAGCCCAGACGTGCCTTGCACATGTCCCTGGGTTCCAGGCTCTGGGAGAGAAGGGAAGGCTGGCTGCACTTGTCATCTGGCAGGCTCTCCAGGACTGGGGAGCATGCCTTCAGCCTGGCTCCCTGATCTGGTGGAAACCATGGCTTTCAAGGGGCCCCTGCCCTCCTTCTCTCCTTGACAGTCTCCCCCGCCTGGGGGGACTTTCTGCCAAAGCAGGGCCTGGCTTGTCACAGCTCACTGCCTTGTCTGCCAGGGCCCTACAGGGCGAAGGAGGCAGTTCAAAGGTGAATGACATTACAGAGAAGACCACCATTTAAAGGGTTAAGCGGCCACCAGAGACAGTGCTGTGGAGCAGGACTTTGACAGGCGCTCACCTCTCCGTGGGCAAATGGGATTCTGGGTTGCCTTTCCTTTTAAATAGCTTTTTGAGAACCCAGGTTTTACTCCCAAATTCATCATGTAGCCCTTATGAAAAGCTGATCGCCCCAACCCGAGGAGCTGATGGTGTCATTGTGGGGAGACTCAACATAAGCCAGTACTGTCCCACGGGACTAGAGGCCCCGCAGAGGGTCATAGAGGTGTGCACGAAGCCGTGAGGAGTGGTATCAAGCCTTGACTGTGTCATCGAGCTAGGCCCCTGAGTTCGTCACACAGCGAGTGGGAGCATGAAATGCTCTATCGGTGGAGAGCAGTGTGGCTGCGCTCCCCAGCGGTGGGGGCCCTGTCATCTCTCTTTTTCTGATCCTTTTGCCATCTTTCCTTCCACTGCTGTTGTCCTGTCCCCTTTGTCAGCATTTGGGGAACTTCATCAGTTTTGAATTTGTTTCCTATGGCTGCTGTAGCAAATTCCCCCAAACTTGGTCACACAACACAAACTTACTGCTTTATAGTTCTGTAGGTCAGAAGTGGGACACGGGTCTCACTGGGCTGAAATCAAGGTGTCGGCAGGCCTGTGTTCCTTTCTGGAGGCTCCAGGGGTGAATCTGTTCCTCTGCCTTTTCCAGCTTCCGGAGGCCACCCTCGCTCCGTGGCCCACGGCCCCTTCCTCCATCTTCAAAGCCAGCAACGTTGCATCTCTGTGCTTTCTGCCATAGTCACGTCTCCCCCTGACTCTCCTCTTCTGCCTCCCTCTTCCCATTTACCGGCTCCCGTGATTACACGGGGCCGACCCGGATAACCCAGGATTGCCTCTGTAACTCCATCTGCAACCTTCCCTTCCCTTTGCCACGTGACTTAACATACTCGTGGGTTCTGGGAATTAGGATATGGACATCTTTGGGAGGCCATTATTCTGCCAGCACAGTAGTGGATGGATCACCATCCTTTGGCAGCATTGCCGGCCTGCTCCGCGCACCTCTGTTTGTGTGGATGCGGAGCTTCCGTCATGATTGGAGCAGAGTCTGGAAGAGTGTGCTCATGTCCTAGAAGGAGTCCTGCACAGGGACCCCGTTATATGACTTGATGACCATGCATTATGGATCGAATTATATGTACTCAAAATTTCCATGCTAAAGCCCTAACCTCACCATCGTGATGGTATATGCATGGTATTATGATGGCTTTTAAAGAGGTAATTAGGGTAAAATGAGGTCATAAGGGTGGGCCCTAATCTAATAGGACTGCTGTCCTTATAAGAAGAGGAGGAGACGCCAGGGCTGTACACACAGAGAGGAGAGGCCATGTGAGCACACAACAAGAAGGTGGCCATCTGCAAGCCAAGGAGGGAGGACTCGGGAGAAACCAGATCTGCCCACACCTCAGCCTTGGACTTCCAGCCTCCAGAACTGTGAAAAATACATTTCAGTTGTTTCGGCTGCCTAGGCTGTGGTTCTTTGTTACCGTAATTTTTGTTACGGCGATTCTAGCAAGCAAGGCACCCTGACTGGAACAGGGTGATGGCGCCATCAACCCCGGTCAGCACCGTGGAGAAAGCTCGTTACTGGCGGGCAGCCTGATGGCCCCACTGACACTTCCCTCCTTCACCCCATGTTCTGTGTCTCCCTTCATCTGACGGTGATTCTTTGGAACAAACATCACTTTCTCTGCCTACATTCCTCTGGATTACTTTTCTGGATGCTGGAAGGTTTATTGTGACTCATTTGAGAATGCACTTGATGAAACCAAGGACTAGAGATATCTGGAAGTCTCCTGGACGTAGTTTATAGTGGAAAGAGTCAAGAGACCTTTGTGAAGGTCATTTTAAACACTTAACAACATGAATTTATCTTTCTTTACTTTGAAACAAAGAGACAAGATCAGGCTTGGCAAAGATTAAGCATGGCCAGTGCCAGTCAACTCCTAGTGGCCGCCTGGGACAAGGAGGGAGGAGTGCTGTGGCCGGAGGAGACCAAGGTAGTGCATACGTCAGGTCCCTGCCATCCTGGAATCAGTGAGTTTTAGGGTCTCTTCTAGCCCCACGTTTCTGAGACTTTCGTCGATCACAGGTTTGTGCAGACCCAGGATCCGAATGTCCCCTGATACTGTGCCTGGAGTCCCGTCTTCCCCCCTCGGCTGCCGTGGGCCAGCCCTCGTGGTCTGCTGCCGCCGTCGCTCTGTCGTTGGCCTTTTCCTTGCCGGCACCTTCTGCAACTCCGAGGGATGCTCACTGCAAGCGTCCTTCTCGCTGGTAATTAAGTAATTTCTTCCGATCCTCTTGTTAAGCAACGCGTATGGCTCTTCACCCACAGCCCTCAGGTTCCCACCGGGATCCGACTCTGTTTTCATTAAGACTGGCTCTGTCACCAGTGGCTGTCAGCTGAAAATCAGCTTTTGGACTGGAAAACCACTTGAACCCCTTTGAAGTTCATCTTCACCACAATCCAATTGGGGATGTACGGATTGGATTTTTCCTTTTCTTTTTTTTAAAGAAAAGAGTGGTGTATGTATATGCATATGTGTGTGTGTGTTTTTTTTCCAAAGAAGCATTTCAAATGCTCATTAGGCAAAAAAATCTATTTTACATGCACCGTAATTGTTCTACCTAAGATGAAATATGTTATTTTTCTTAAGTAAAGCTACAGGCAGTTTATTAACAGAGCTAATTAACCCACAATCAGCAACTGGCTCACCTCTAATCACAACCTGCTTGCATCTTCGCAGGCAATGTGGTGGTGCTACAGCACTTATATTTATAAATATGTGCAATGCAATATGAACTATATTTATGCAGACGGCATCAATTTTGTTAGCCACAGAATCTGACCTACCTAAAACAGATGGCGAGGGAGCTGGACTGCAGGTCTGGGGCGGAGCCCGAGGCCCCTCATCTCCTCAGCAAGAGTCAATCAGTCTCTCTCTCTCTCCCCCCTTCCTCCCTCCTCTTCTCTCCTTCCCTCCTCTCTCCCTTTCTCTCTCTCTCTTTCTCTCTCTCTCTCTCTCTCTCTCTCTCTTTCTCTTTCTTTTCTTTCTTCTCTTTTTTCCCCTTTATTTCTTTCCGTCTGTTAGGTGCCTTTTCCTCTTTAGTGAAGGGTTGTCTCGTGCACGTGTGCTGCAAGCTGGCTGCTGTCTCCTAATGGGTGGGCATTGGCCTCTTTCACACCTCCCTCAGTTCCTACTGTAAGAAACGAAGAGGGGGAATCTGGTGAATTTGGAAGTGTCCTGGCCAGGGAAGGTCGTTTGAGGAAGGTGGACAGGTCTGCTGGTCCCATTGGTGGTATGTGGCACTAGTTAGGTCTGTCTGCAGAGACCCAGGAATGCTCATGTAGTGACCTGAGAACTATTCTTTTATGGATTTTCAGATACGGAATGAGAGTAAAGAATCACTTTGCTAATACCCGAGCTCTTGCTGGACTTTATGGTAAAGAATGCCTTAAGCCCAGACGCAAACAACCTAGAGGTTCCTCATATGAGTGGAACCATTTGGTATTTGTCTTTTTGTGACTGGTTTATTTCACCGAGCCTGTCTTCAAGTTCATCCTTGCAATACAGCTTTCGAGGTATTTTACGGGCACGCCTATTAACTGTGGGGCTTCAGCTCTTGGCTGAAGTTTCTTGACAAGTTTCTTCTCAGCAGGATTTGCTCTCAAGCCCTTGCATGTGCCATTGATGTGGCCGGGGATGGAAGAGCAGCCGAGCTTGGGCCACTTGCCCACCTGCGAAACCAGAGGGTGGGGCCGACACACTGTCCCTCCAGTCGTGGGCCGAGCGTGAGGGAGAAGTCGTGCCCCGGAGTAAAAGTGGGTGCCTTTACAAGAACAGGGAGCAGAGGTGAGCCAGGCAGTGACGGCACGCACACGTGTCAAAGCCCATCCGTGGTGTGCATGAGATGGGCCAGAGAAGCTACCCGGGACTTAGAATTTCTCTAAGCTCATGTGCACCCTTCTCTTGCCCTCCCTACCATGGCCACTGTCTCCCCTAGTTTCTGTGCCCCATTTCGGCCTTTCCTCTTGGCTGGTGATCCCATATCAGGTAATTTAGTCTGGCCTGTAACTGCCATTCTCTCTGAGTAGGACTTCCAATATCTGCCCTCCGCATCCACACCGAGCTTCGGCCCAGGCCACGTGACATCGGAGGGGAGTCAGCACAGGGCCTCAGGGACAGTGCCCTGGTTTGGGGAGACTCACCTTTGGAGGCCTCAGTCTCACCTCCCTTGCTCTGCTAAGACTTGGAGCCTCAACCTTTTTTCTCCTATCTGAGTTATTTTCATTTGTCAGGTCTCTATTCTGATGTGTGGTATTTGTCGTTGGGTGGTGTTGGTTTGTTATTTTCACTCTACTCTGTGCACTGACACTTCCCAGAGGTGCGGGCACATTCTAAAATAATGATCTCCCATGGTCCAGAGAGTCTGACCCCTCTGTAGTAGTTGGAGCAACTCTGGGGGAAGGGCCAGGGGTTTCACTGGGGCCCCAGTATTAGAGGGGCTGGCATGAGCCCTTTGGGACAGAGAGAATGTCTTGTGCAGGTGCAGAGAGCCTGGACTGGGAGGTAGAGGGGAGAAAGGATGGCTAAGTTGTGGGGCCTTGGAGGTGTGGGTCTGTGCTGGGAACACCCAGTCCCCTTCCGGTGAGCTTGAGGTCACTGCGGGCATCAGGCCCTGAGGAAGCTGCTCAAGACATCTAAACTCTCCAGGTACTGCAGAGTGGCAACGGCCAATTTACCATGGAGGGTCCGGGCGAGGAAGGGGTGGGCAGCAGCAGGGGTCCCAGGTCATGACTGCCCACAGGTGAGCCCCCTGCCTTGCTAGTATGAAGGAACAGGGATTATTTCATCATTCAATGGTGATTCAATGTCTCTGCTGGTGGCATGTGTTCTACCAGATCCAGTTCTCATTGCAGTCAGCTTCCTGACCGTAAGGGATTCCCTGTCCTGTGTCCTACATGAGACATTACCATAGCAACCGGCAAAGGGCCTTTCTCCACAGTGGGCTATATAATCTGCATATAACTTTTGACTCTCCAAAAACTTAACCACTGATAGCTTACTGTTGACCAGAAGCCTTACCAATAACATAAATAGTTGATTAACACATATTTCGTATGTTATATATATATTACATACTGTATTCTTACACTAAAGTAAGCTAGAGAAAAATGTTATTAAGAAAATCATAAGAGAGAGAAAATACATTTGCAGTATTTATTGAAAAAAATCTGCACATATGTGGACCTCTGCAGTTCAAACTCAGGCCGTCAAAGGGTCAGCTGCGTTCACGGAGTCCTGGTACATGTCAGGCACTGTTTCAGCACTTTGCTGCACCAACAAAACGGTTCTAGTCAACGTAATACGTGTAACGCTGGTAAAAGTACTTGGCAGAGCGGCAGCTCCTTGACGAGAGAAAGGGTGTCTCCTCGATCGCACCACAGAGCAGGTCACTGCTCTGGGAAAGGTTTCCATTGTCGCGACTGGTGTTGGGGGCCCTGATGCATGCCCACTCCAGAGGCTGGACTTGACGGGCCTTGCCACCAGGTGTGGGACATGGTCTGCAGTCCTGCCTCCTCACTCCAGTGTGGAGGTCACCAGAGGGCTCATTTCCTAGGACTCCCCGAGCCTCTCCTCACAAGCCTTTAGCGTCTTGTTCTTCAAACCAGAGCCGGTGAAAATGAAGGTGTGCAGTCCATCAGCCCACAACTGGGCAGCGCCTTCTGTCCCAAGGAACAGACTAACATCGACTCCTGCTGCTCGATGCTCTGGTTCAGCGTGCACACACACCCTGGCCCGCGCCTTCCCAGCATGGCCCTCCGTGGATGCAGTGGGGGCATGCACTCACAGCTCAGCCAAGCATGGCCCACGCAGCTACTCTCTGAGGGGGAAAGGGAAGAAAGGGGCCCCCAGATTCAGAGAAGAAAACTCAGTTGACTAGAGATTGAAGCTTCCTTTTGGGTCCAGAGCCTGGGGCCGCCGCCTCCTTAGGGCCTCCACGGGCGGCAGGTAACACCCCGTTTCAGCCTCACACCTCCTTGCCTGGATCATTCCCGCCTCCAAGGCCTCACTTTGGAGGCAGAGTGTTTGGACATCGCCCCTTCTCTTCCTACCAGGAAGAGAGCCGCGATGCTAAGGGTCGAAGGGGAAATAGAGGACGTGAGGGGCAGCCTGGCAGGGAGGGCGCTGCCCTTGGGGGACAGGATTTTCCTGTTCTTTTCACGTGCCTCCCTCGGAGGCAAAGGCAGTCCTCTGACCCAGAGCTGGGCTCCTCCCACAAGATCAGGCCTTTCCCCTGCCCCGGCTCATGTCCCTGCCTTGGTCAGAAATTCAATTTGCAAAGATTTTCCCTGGCCTGGGCTATGGTTCCCTTGCCTTCTCTCTCTGGCTTCTGCTGAATCTGGCCCCTCCCTCCCCTTCCCTATTTCCTTTCAGATTTGGTGGATGAAATTGATTCTCTTTAAGCCTGTCACCCTGATGTAGCTCAGAGCAGGGGGGCCAGTGAACATTTTCTTTAGCAAACTGTCTTCTTCATTTGAGGAGCAGTGCTATTAAACCCTCAGATCCAGTGTGTGTGAGCGCGCGCGCGCGTGTGTGTGTGTGTGCGTGTGTGTGTGCGTGCGCGCGCGCGTGTGTGTGTGTGATATGATATGTTGATGTATATGGCAGGTGGGAAGGAACTGAAGGAGGGGGCACAGCTCTCTTAATAGAGGTGAATGTGATGCCCCCACAGACACCAGTTCTGTCTCTCCAGGATGGGCTGGATAGGATACAGTAGCAGGCTTTCGTGCGGTCTTATATGTGGACTGCCCCTCCCCCGGAAACTGATGGAGGCAGGCAGAGGAATTTTCCACGTCAGAGGACCCGAAGCAGAGGTTCCTAGGTAAAACTCAGGCTCAAAATGTAAGGTTCATCTCAGCCCCTCTTACTGCATTCCTCGGAGGTTGCTGGTGGGTATTTCTGACGCCAGTGCCACTGGTGTCCTCTCATTTGTCATGGCCATGAGCATCTTACATGGACCCACAGGGCCCCACATGCAGTTTGCTGATGGGCTCCCAATAAGGACCTCTTTCCTCTTCTCTTCCATCCTCCAATTCTCCAACTACTACTTAGCGTTTCCAGAAACTGCCACGTACTTACTCTACCCTCCCCCTTCCCTGTCCTTCCTTCATATCCGATTCCTCTCTTCATTCAAGACCCTGGTAAAGTTATGCTCTCTTCATTAAGTCTCTGCGGGCCCTGCTTTCCGTCAAGGTCTTTACTAGTCTGCCACCTTGAGTTGTCAGGCTGGACAGCATGGACTTTGGTGCATTACCATTTACTCACCGTGACATAGAGCCAGTATTTTTTTTGTCGTTGTCGTTTCTGTTTTTAATTTTCTGAGAATCAGCTTTCTCACCTGGAAAATGGAAATGAAGATACCCACCTCATAGAATTATTGTAAGAAATTCGTGAAATGATGTGCATAAAGATGCTAGCACAGAGACGGGCACGCCCAAGGGCATAGTTGCTAGAGGTCCTTTCCCTTCAAGGGTATGTGTCATTTCTCCAGAGAGCAGCAGCTGCTGGATCCTGGTTCATCTTAGGGTCCCGATACCTAGCACAAAACTAACTACAAATTAAGTGTCATGGACTGAATACTTGTGTTTCCCCAAAATTCATACATTGAAATCTTAACCCCAATGTGAGAGCATTAGAAGGTAAGACCTTTGGGAGGAGCCTAGGTCGTGAGGGCGGCGTCTTCCTGACTGGGGTTAGTGCCTCTGTGAAGCGACCCCTGAGATCTTCCTCGCCCCTTCCACTATGCGAGGGCACAGGGGAAGCAGCCACCTGTGAATGGCCCTCAGCAGGCCCTGGACCTTTGATTTCCCGGCCTCCGGAAAGGTGACCAATAAACATTCGTTGTTTAAGCCGCCCTGTCCATAGCAATGTGTTATAACAGCCTGAGCGACTAAGGCAATAAGTAGTATGATAGTACGCAGTCTTTGGCCTTGCTCCGACCTACCACTTTGAGACTTTTTCCCACTGCTTCCTCTCTTCTCACAGCAGCTGTCCTTAACTATCTACTCTTGTCTAGAGTAGGTTTCTCAGTTTCTCAGCCTTGGTACTATTGACATTTTGGGCCAGATAATTCTTTGTTATGGGATGGAGGCTGCCCTGTGCATTGCGAGGTGTTTAGCAGCATCCCTGGCCTCTGCTCGCTGGATGCCAGTGGCCCTCCAAGTCGTGACAACCAAAAATTTCTCCAGATAACATGAGATGTCCCCTCAAGGGCGAAATCACCCCAAATTCAGAATCACGGCTCTAGAGCTTTGTTTTCTCTCACGTTTCTATGCCTTTCCACGCGCAGTTTGCCTCTGCCTAGCACTGCCTTCCCTTGTTCGCCTAGCCAACTCCTAATCACCTTTTGAGACCCAGGTCAGATGTCAGCTATGGGGAGACTGCCGATCCTCACTCTGATCCTCGCAGAGGCCCTTCTTCTAAGTCCCACATCTCTCCATGCTTCCTATTATGCCATCCCTCACCATCCCATATTGAAGTCGCCTATTTCTCGTGTCGCTCTCTTATACATTGTGATCGGACCTCTTCAAAGGGACAGTCTGTGATATATTCACCTTTTTATCTTTATAACATAATATTGGGTCTGTCATATAGTATATGGTCAAAACATATTGAGTGAATGATGGAAGAATGGGTGAAAGTCTAGGTGGATTGATGGAGGGTGTGTCGATAAATAAATTTGTAGGTAAGTGGATGGGAGAGTAGTTGCGTGGAGGTTAATTGGATAGAAGGATGGATAGGATTTAGGAATAAATAGATGAATGAATAGGTGTGTGGTTTGATGAATGGATGGGTGGATCCATGAATAGATGAATGGAGAAATGACTCGGTAGGTAGGTAGATGAATAGGTGGGTGGGTAGATAGATGGATAAGTGAGCAGATGAAGAGATGGATGAATGAGTAGGTGGAGGTTGAATGAGTGTGTATGTGGGTGAATGGATGCATAGGTGGATGGATAAATGGAAGGGTGGATGAAATTTATGACTAGATCAATGAGTAGATGAATGAATAGGTGTGTGGTTTGATGAATGGATGAGAGGATAGATAGATGAATGAGTGAATGGATAGAGGGATGAAGAATGAAATAGGTTGGTGGGTAGATGGATAGGTGTGTGGGTGAACGGATGTATAGGTGGGTGGAGAGGTGAATGTTTGAGTGAATTAACCAGTTCAAGGATAAAAGGAGTTTACGAAGGGCGGATGGAATGAAGATGGATGGAAGACTATGCGAACGAGTCAATGTGAAGACGAGAGCACACCCATCCTCTTGTGCTTGTCTCCTTGTTGGGACAACCTGACGGGAGAAACCGAATCAGTGGGGGTGAGGACATCTCGGGGATCTGGGACTGTGAGGGAACCCAAAATTCCAGCCTTATGTTTATAGGTGATTCTTTCCATATAGAATCTCCTCTCGAGTTTCTTCATTGTTGGGTTGAGGTAGGCTGTTTTAAGAAAGATCCGCTCATTCCATTTTAGATTTCTAACTCCTAGTCTGCTACTCCTCGGTAGGACATGCCCTGCCCTCTGCCATTGGGGCTCAAGATGGCCTGGCCAGGGACTGGCAAAGTTTATTATATAACATAGCAGAGAATGGCCTAGAATAGTGGCTAAGAGCACAGTTTTTGAAGTCAAAGCCTGCATGTGATTCCTGGCTCCGCCAACATCTGGCTGCATGATCCTGGGTAAGATGTAGACTACCTCTGAGTCTAGGCTGTGGTGTCTGGCAGGAGTGGCTAGTTTTGGTTGTGAGGAGTGCTTCGCCCTGGGTTAAGGATCTGAGCCACAGCGTTCTCTTCCTACCCGTGGAGTTTCTGTGGCAGTGCAGGGTGAAGTCTCATCTTGCTCCCCTCCGGAATGCCCCTCTGGTCTCTCGAATCCCTCAGGACTTAGAGCGAAGCGCGGTAGCAAAGCGGGCGCGGGGCACAGGTGAACTACTGAACCTGTCAATTTCCTCCTCTGTCACATGGTGACAGCGATATTTTCCAGGGTCACCGTGAGGATAAAGTCCTGGCACAATGCCTGGCATGGGGAAGAACCTTAGTAAATTTTAGTTCCTTTTACTTTCTTGAGAGGCAGGGGCCTGGGAGCCATGGAGTGTCAGGCCAATGACAGTCTCATTCTGGATTCAAAGGGGTTGAAAGCTTCAGTGCTCGAGACTGAGCACTAAGCCGAGAGGGTGAAATGATAGATTCTGGAAAAGTCAGTGGCCAAGAACACTGCCCAGGTCTGGGCGCTGGAACTGCCCATGACAGTTTGCCGGCCCAGCCACGCTCAGATCCATATGCCAGGCTCAAGGTTCCCAGGAACCTAAATTAGAATCAGAGTGCAAAGCTGGGGTCACACCTCAGAGCAAGGGTCAAGTGGAGAGCTGCTTCGATCGGGCACAGGGTGGCTCAGACAGGCTGGTGTGGAGGGGCCCCCTTTGCCTCTATTACAGACAGTAGACTGCAGACCTGTGGCCTGGAGGGCACACGTGACTCAGCTGAAGGACCTGCCTGTGGGCTTCTGGGGCATGGAGCAAAGGCCCATTGAGCTTCCTGCAGAGGGAAAGAGGGTCAGAGGGAAGGAGGGGAGCGGCTGGGCAAGGGGACAGGCAGTCAGGCCGCCCGGGCTGCCAGCAGAGGATGCCGGTGCCGTCTCCCCGCCCACGCTGTGGAGAGGGCCCTTCATTAGCTGCCGAGCTGCTGCCATTGCCAGCACCTTGGTGCAATCTCGGGAGATGGGGCTGGAAGACCCGCCTCAGGTGGCGTGGGAGCTGATTGATGAAAACACATGGACGGGGGCCACGCTCGCCCCACTAAGCTGGCACCCTTGGGTTTCAGACATCCAGGGCAACTCCAGCGCTTTCTCAAGGAGTCTTCTAGCCCAGGGCAGGGAAAGTGCTCTTGGCTGGACTCCAGTCACTCGCCAAGCCAGCTCCCTTCTGGAGCCCCTTCTTTGGCCAGAGTCTGAGGCACTGCGACGGCCCTAGACCCCAGTGAGTGGTGCAGGGGTTTGAGAAAGGCAAAGGGGCCCCAGAGGTTCTGGTTTAATTCTATGGCAAAGGATGTCTGATCGGTAGGGTCTGATCGAGAATCGAAGATAACTTTGGTTTATAGTCTGTATTTTGGAGGGATATTCAGGTTTGTCTCTCTTGTACACGTATGCATTATTTTATTTTTTTGGCAGCCGAGTTCAAAGGATATTAATAGAGCCCCCTGCCTGGTATATCTGTTCCATGATAGGCCGGATCCTGGAAGGCAGGCCTCTATGTATTTTTTAATCCAAAACCCTGAACCACAAACACAGGGACTCTGGTCAACTTTGTATATACCTGGTATTGGTCACTTGAAGGGGTAAAAAGAAACCTGGCATGAGCCGAGGGAGCCAGGAGTGTTCCAGAAGAGGGGCGGTTGCTGTGGTGCCCGGGGAAGGTTTGGCTGGGAATCAAACTGCAGCCCTGAATCTACTGGAGGACGGGACACTGTGGACGGGATGTGAAGGCGGACGTGTGTCCGTCTGGCCTCTGAGGGAGGGGCAGGGAGGGACTGAAGGGCTGGGGGCCCTTGGAGGCAGAGTCCTCTTTCTCTGGGCTGGGCCGGGGCGTACAGAACTGAGCCTTGGGGCCTTTGCTCAAGGTGCAGAGTCGCAGAGTGGGAGGGGCGTCTGGCCCACCCTCTCAATTTTATACACCGGGAAGATAGATATTAGTACTGAGGAGAATGTAGTGACAGCCTAGCAGAGCCCAGCGCACAGAAGTCTTATTTGGGGGCTGAGGCTTTGAGAGGAGCTGAGGACCCCTGAAAACAGAAGGCAAAATAAGAACGAATGTGTGCATGTTTTGGGGAAATGGTTCTGGGGAGCTTCCTATGCATTTGCAAGGTGCTTGCAGCAGGACCGGTCAGGGCAGCTGGCCTGACGACGGGGGGCAGATCTAACAGGGAGCAGCAACCTGAGGTGCTTCGTGGCCACTAGCACAAAGAGGGGGTGGCAGCCAGGGAAGGGAAGGTGGGCTCAGAGGGCAGCCGCGATCTGGTGCAAGCCCCCATCTGAACAGTTCTCTACCCTCCGTTGTCCCCACCCCCCACTCACCCCTTGGAAGAAATGCCAGGCCCAGCTGATGAGATGTGTCTGTGGCCAGACCAGAGCCCTTTTGTTAAGCAAACAGCAGCCCTCCATTTAGCAGAAATAGCTCTGGAGCAAAGAGAGAGTGAGTGTGTCCACAAACCCATTTGCCGTTTAGGTGTCAGAAATAAATTTTACCACTGGAGTCTGTAGCATCTGATTAGTGAATTATTCAGTTGGGATATTGCGTTCCCTCTGACCTCATTAGTAACCCTGAGGTGAGAGGGATGCATTAGAGTAACCACCAGGCTGTCACGGAGGAGCAGAGTGGGGGCATTAAAGTGGATTAAAGTGCTTTACCAAGAACTACAGCACAACTCATAAAAACAGCGCATTGTTAAACCAGGGCTCAGCAAATAAACAGGCGGACGCCACTGTGCGGGGGAGGGGAGGGCCGTGGGACGGGGAGGAGAGGGGAGCGGGGCACGGAGCTTTGTAGCATGGTCGGCAGTTCTGGCTGCCTGGTTGATGGCACTGGGGACCGCGTCTGGGGAGAGGGTGCTCTCCCGTCCCGGCCCGACTCGGCCGAGTTTTCGTTACGCCCTTTCCCGAAGCACCTGACGCCTTCCACTGTCAACCCTTTTTCCCTTTTTCGCCAGTGGGTGTTAAAGTGCCGGAGAGCTGGTACATTTAGAGTCAACGTGAGCTTATGGGACATGTACTAGTTCTGGCCTCTGGCTGGGAGTTGTCCATGTTAGTAAAATCTCCTGCTTCCACCAGTCGATAGGCTGTCAGCTGGTGGAGCTGGGTGGCTGTGCCAGTCCTGGTACTCCCAGCGCTCCAGTTCTCCTCTGTACCCCCAGCATGGAGAGAAGACACCCCCTGAGTCTTCTAGAAGAATCTGGCTGGCCTGTGGATCAGAGCGGGCTTTGGCCCAGCAGGAACCTTATCTTTTGTTCCTTCCGAGGAACCCATATCACCTTTTTGAGATCCTTGGGGCTTTGCATGTTCCAAACTCCACTCTTGACCCTCAAATCAAGCCTGCAGACCTCTGGGCCTGGCACCCTACAGAGTGAATGGGGGACGGAAGGGGGACGCTAGGGCTCCAGCCTGTTTCTGCTTCTCCACAACAAGGCTCTTCGAACCTCCCGCCCTTCGTTTTGGGGAGATGGGACACGTTGCGTAACCCTTAGCACATGGGAACTGTGCTTTCCTGCAGCGAGGGAATCATAAGCCACGGATGAATTAGCAAAACAGGATCTGATTCCGAAAGCTGATAGCTGACGATTGTTACTGAGGCAGCAGAGCCCAGCAACTCATCTCTGTTCGCCACGGAGCACTGCAGTGAGGTAAAGGTGCCGAGATCACCTTGCTGAGGACCAGGGCGCCGACGGGGACAGGCAAGATGGCGGGCTGCAGCGTTCCAGGTGTGGCGCCATCTGCAGAGACCAAGATGGGGCTGCTGAGGGCGCGTCCTCTCTCCTTTGTTTGGGATGGGGCTCCAGGCTGGAGTTCAAGGCTGTCCCAGGAGACCCAAGCCCCGGCTAGTGACCGGTGTGTTTGCGATTGTTTGTTCAGCAGCAGTCGCAAATGGATGCTAAAAGGCTTTGTGGTTCATTGGCGGTCATGTTCCTCTCCAGCCCATTCTTCATCCGTTCCTTAGGTGAGCCACAAGCCCTCCGCTGGCAGCTCCCACTCCGCTTTCACTTGGCGCTGGGTCCTAAACCCTGTCCGCTCACAGCCCTCCATGCCAGCAGCCCTGAGAACTGGAGCCCTTGCCCCGGGCCCTGTGTTTGAGAGACCCTCGGCAAGTCTGGGGGTCCTGCTGGCTTTCCCCTCAGCTCCTTGTTTTCTGTCTGAGCTCGTGGTAACCGGGCAGAGCAGGTCCACATGGGATCTTGTAAGGTCCCGCGGAGTAAGTAGTTCATTGAGACCGCCCAGCAAGCACTTCATCACACAAGGAGAGAGGCCAGGGAGAGGGGCCGCTGGGAGCTCCACTGTCATTTCACGTTGGACTTTGGGTCCGGTTGCTGATCTCACTGCGAGTCTTATGTGGAATGACTGTGTGGGTGATGACAGGAGCGGCTTTTTCCAAGCAAAGAACATTCTCCACAATTTGGAACGAAGGTAGAGGAAGCTAAAAGGATGTCTCTGGCTTGATGATACCTTGAGATGTCAATCTGTGCATCTTCACAGCACAGATGAACGTTGAAAACATGGTGCTCAGCGAAGGAAGCCAGACACAAAGGACCACATATTGTATGATTCCATTTATGTGAAATGTCCAGAATAGGCAAATCTATAGAGACAGAAAGACTGGTGGTTGCCAGGCACTGGGAGGTATGGGGGGACTGGAGGATGATAGCTAAGGGATGTGGGGTTTCTTTTTGGAGTGTTTAAATGTTCTAAAATTGACTGGTGATGATTGCACAACTCCGTAACTATAGTAAAAGTCACTGCATTGTATACTTTAAATGGACGACTTGTATGCCATGTGAATTACTGCTCAGTAAAGCTGTTAAAAATAATCTATGCACTTTTTTCCCACCTCCCAGGGGGTGGTTTTCCCTTTTCCTTCTCCCACTGAAGTCAGTCCCTGGCTTTATGCTCCTTCCCCTCGGGGAGACATGGTGGGAAATGTGAAAAGCCTGCACGTCTCATAGGCTTTTGTGCTTCAAAAGCCTAAACCATTAGGCAAAGTTAGATGAGTTATGGGGGAGGTGAGAGAGAGGAGCGTGGGGCGCTTGGATATAAACAGAGTGTCATGGAGAAGCAGAAAGGGAAGCAAGCGCTCCACCCTGGGCCGGAGAGAAAGAGGAGCAGAGAGGCGTACAGTGTCCAGGTCAGGGGAGACTCAGGCCTCTGCTCCGGCAGTGCCCCCAGGGAGGAGGCAAGACCCCAGACAGCTGTGTCTGCGTAGTGATGCATTTGGTGGCTCTTCCACTTGTCTCTGCTCCTCGATGTCTGGGGAGAGTCAGAGGCTGGGGGTGACGTGGCATAGAGGCTGGATGATCTGAAGTCTTGTTCATTGACATGTCTAGCAGTCGCTGCCGGCTGTGGGTAGAGGATGCCACCTGGTCTGTCACCTGGAACACCCCACTACGTCTTCTGTTGTGGCTGCTTGGGCTTCCTCATAACATGGTGGCTTAGGTTCCAAAACAAGTATCTGAAGAGAATCAGACAGACCTGGACCTCTGTTTAGGGTCACATAAGGTTACTTCTGCCATATCCACAAGACCACCACCTCTCGATGAGAAGAGTTTCAAAGTCATGTCATGTCATAACAGGTGGGATGGAAGATGCTGTTGTGGTCCTCTTTAGGAAATACAGCCTGTCATATGAGACTGTATGCAGCCTTGAAAAAGGGTCCTCGTCTCAAGTACTATGCAGAAGGAGTGGTGAGCCATCGGACCTGAGTGGGGCGTGCAGAGAGCGACGATGAACACTCCAGTGGTAGCCTGAGTGGACAGAGGGCTGATAGCACCCCTCACACTGCCTGTGTCCCCATCATGTCTTGGCACAGTTGAGACTCAGAAACCCAGACCTAATCCCAAAGAGTATGGTGGGCACAAAAGTCTCAAGAAGGGCTAAGATCACATTTCTGACAGCCAGGAAGAAGGGGCCTCAAGACCGGAAGTGACGTAGAGTGTTAGAATTAATGTTTGCAAACATCTTGCACACTTGGAGTTGGTAGCATGAAATTTGTGCTCGCTCTGCATTCATTAATCTCTGTAAAGAGGTAACCAAGGGGATAAGAGACAGATGCCCAAATATGCAGGTAGGATAGAGGCTAAGTCAGCTTTGCAGCCTCCCCAAGTCTCCGTTCCCCTCCCTCCCTGTCCCCGGCACGGCGAGATTACGTGCACGATGTGCGATACGTTACGTGTGGGTGTGCTCTGTAGCTTTGTGCCTGAAACATGGTGAAGCTCAGCGTATGTGAGTCATTGTCATTGTTCCTGAAGCCAAGTGGCCAAGAGTTAGCTTGCGAGCTGGAAGGTGGCCCCCACTTGAGTCCAAAAGAGTCATATTCCTTCCAGGGCCTCAGAAGGTTGTCCAGAGCCACCAGTCTCTTCCCTGTCACATGAAAACAATCTGCTTGTTGGCTGCTCAGTGGTTCTCAATGAGGGGTGGTCTTGCCCCCCCAGGGGCCATTTGGCAATATCTGGAGACATTTTACATCGTCACAGCTCTGAGGGTATGCCACTGGCATCTCGCGGGCAGAGCCCAGGGATGCTGCTTTACATCCTGCAATGAATGGTCATCCCCCACAACAAAAGATGATCCAGCCCAAACTGCCGGTAGTGCTGAGGTGGTCCAGGGGTCCTAGGAAGCAGATCTTTAAAGGAAATCTGGAAACATTTGTCCGCTCTTACTCTCCTATCAGAATGACATCTCTGCCCTCACCCTAAGGTGGTGATATTTTTCACCGTATTCCAGAAGACCAGCCAGGCGGAGTTCCTTGGAAGTACTAGGTTTGAGTCTGTGGGTGATTTCTTTTTGCCTTTTGCAGTCCTTCCTATACCAAATGTAATTTTTTATTTTTAAGACATCATAAAATCTGCCTTCCTTATAGACCAAAAACGTTATCGAGTGGTACAGCGAGTTTTGTGAATGGAAAAGGGGTGACTGACTACTTGACGGGGAAAAGGGCGGTGGGCTCAGGGTCCAGGTTACTCACCTTGGGCTCAGCAGTAGTGAGTGTGCAGAAACTGGGAAGGCAAACCGAGAATGCGTCGTTGGTACGGGTTGCAGGGATGGCCAGGAAGGAGGGGTTGGGAGAGGCTTGAAGATGGAGAGCGCAGGACAGAGCCTCTGGCAAAGCAGGAGGGCTGGCCGGGGCTCGTCGGCCATGTGTGGAAAGGGAGACCGGTCCTAGGAATTGCGGGCACCCGAGGTGGAGAGGCAGGGTGGCTTTGCGAAGCTCAGGTAGACCGAGAACTTGAGAATGGACTTGGCTTCCTTAAAATCGGAGAAGGATCTGAGATGGAGAAAGAAAGGCAGAGAAAGACGAAAAGAGGGCAGGATGTGGGAGGAGAAGGAGGGAGGGGCGGTGGGTGGTAGACAGCGCCGTCTGCCAGTTGGGGAAGCAAAGGGATCACAGGGGCGAGTGGACACCTGTGTGAGCCTGGGAATGTCCCAGCGTCCCGTTTTGTCCCAGGTCTCTGTACATCTAGCCAAGGAGCTTTGCATCTCAGACTAGCTGGCAGGGGGTGGTCCGCTTGGCCCGACTCCTGAAGACCAGGTGCGAAGGGAAGCGGAGGGGAAGAGCAGGGTCGGAATATTTGGGAGAGCGCCCCGAGGCCCTAGAAGTCTGGGCACAGCCAGGGGTGCAGCCTGGGAGCCTCCTGTCCCCCATGCCACTTCCTCGCGTTCAAGGATGGAGTCGTTTTTCTGACAAAGACACATGACAGAAGCCATAGGAGCCCCCCTCCCCTTGCTTGGAGAGCTGTCTCCAAGCCCCTGTCTGTTCCTGGGAGAAGACTGGCAGAGGGAGCCTGCCTGCAGGGGAGGAGGGCGCGGGGCAGGGAAGGAGGCTTGTGCTCCTCCCTGGCACTTGCTATTTCGGACCCACCGAAAGTCTGTTCCCCCTGGGTCTCCACTCAAATGCTACTGACAAGACTCCTCACAGCGATCTCTTCACTTAACCCCGTTCGCTGGGCCATCTGTTCAGAACTCTGATGCATGCTCCTCCTCGGAGCAGGAATCGCATTATTCAGGCTCCTCGCCTGGCACAGATTCTGTCCTTCACGGCTGCCCCTGCCCCACTCAACAGAACCCAGCCACTTGCTCACGTCCCGAGGGACATGGATACTGGCAGGCCCGTGGGCGAGTGGATCACAGCTGAGCAAAAATTACTGGAAGCCTGGTTCCCTGCTCACCCTCCCTTCGGATCTTAGCTTATGCCTCGCCTCCACCGACTCCCTCGGGCTGGCTCTAGCAAGCGCCCCTCCGCTGTGCTCCTGTGCTGCCTCGCCTTTCTCCGTCACACTGGGTGGGGGGCTGGGCCGCCACTCCACATTTCACACCACACCCTGATCCTTCCAGGGAGTCCTTGAGGGGCCGGTCTTCCTCCCGTGGGTTCTTCAAGCCCCCGGAAAGCCTCAGCCTCCTGCGCTGTAGACACGCGCTCCCTTTGCTCCTGGCCTTTGTCTCCTTGGGTATTCCCGTCTTTCGGAACAGGCTTTCTGAAGCAGTGCTATTCACCAGAAGCTTCTGCTGCGAGGGAAATGTGTATCTGTCTGCACTCTCCGATGTGATAGCCGCTAGCCACATGTGGCCGCCGAGCCCCTGAAATGTGGCCAGTGGGACCAGGCAACTATATTTTTAAATGAAATTGAATTTTAATTGACTTAAATGTAAACTTACATGGTCCCAGAGCAGCAGCAGCATCTGCACCTGGGAATGTGTTAGAAATGCAGACTCTTGGGCCTCGCCCCTGACCTCCTGGGTCCGACTCCTTGGGGTGTGGCCGGCAGGCTGGGTTTGGGCCAGCCCTGCAGGTGGTGTTTATGCGCAGTGGAGTTCGGGAGGCACTAATCTAGAGCCAGCTCCTTGGGAAGCCCTGCTCATCTCTGGGTGGCTCCCACCCCATCGCCTGGACTTTGGCGAGCCAGGGTTCCAGAAGGCAGCTCTGACCTGCCTTTGGGGCCACGCTGAGTTCACTGTCCACACCTCAGGCAGAGAAGGCAAAACTGGCCTTAGCTGATACTTCTCACACACCCCCATAGCAGGCACCAGGCTGTGGGAAGTTCTGAATAATGAATGCAGCGGAGAGGGGCGCTGAGCGCCTTCCCCTGTGGGTGAGGTGCACAGTCATCACCCACCCTGGGAGCGAGCTTCCCCGTGAGAACAGGCCTCGCCCGCCCTTCCTCCCTCGTCCACAGGAGGCTGCGAGCCGGCTGGGGAGGCTGTGAGCCATGCCCGAGAACTCCCAACAAGGTGCCGCAGGGTGCCCAGCGACAAAGCAGCCAAGATCTTGGCTTTCCTTTTTTTTTTTTCTAGCCAATGTCTATTGAGCTTATCTTCGAGGTACTGTGCTGAGCGCTTAGTGGAGCTTGCCCTTTACAGCAGTCCTGTGACTTGGTGGCGTTATCCATGTTTCTTAAAAGAGAAGCCCAAGGCTCAGAGAAGTTAAGTGACTTGCCCAAGGTCAATAGCTAGTCTGTCTGATTCCAAAGCCCAAGCTTTTACCCGCAGCCCCATACGCTCCTCCTCAGGCAGCAGGTGAGCTGTGGGCTCCTCTGTGGAGTGCCAAGAAGAATGTGGACCAGCAGGGGTGTCAGCTTCTGCTAGTGCCCAGGAAGCTCTCTGCTGAGCCGAAATCCCTGAGCCAGTGATTGAAAACCGAAGGATGCTTAATTGCATTGAATCTTACCTGGGGAACTTTCTCTGTGATTCATTTAATATCAGATCATGTTGAAACCTTCACCCTGTTCCTTCTCCCTATGTCTCCTCCGGATCTTTGTTGCTGTCTCCCCGCTAAGGAGAGCTGGAGCTGGGCACTGAGTACGGCGCTTCTGACTCCGGCTGCGGTCATGGGAGCAGCGTGGGCAAGTGCAGGTCTGCCCGAGGTTAGAGGCTGGGAGGAGCTGCCCAGAGTGCCTGGGTACAAGAAGAGTGACGTTGTCTAGCATGGGGCACCTTTTGGCACCTGGCCTCGGTGGCACGCCTTCCTGAGACCTCAGAATCCCTAGGAGAGCTTAGTCCCTCCCTCTCCAGGAAGGTTCCACGTGACCCTCTAGCACCTTCCGTGTCTGTGCTGCCTGGTTCCAGCCGTCATTCACTTGCCTGCCACCCTTTTTTGTCCCCTTTCCCGGCTCCTATCCTGCTCTGCCTTCTTCGTCTCATCTCCCTCATGCCCGTGGCATAGACTGTCCCTGGATCCGATTGCATTAGCTGGCTCGGTGGCTTCTTGTTTCCTTCTGAGTGTCTGTGTCACCTTTGAAGTTTGCCTTCTGTCTTTGGATGGAGGATGGGGTCAAGGGGATGATCAGGGTGTGAATAAGTTTGACAGCCAGGCCAGGAGTGACTTCAGGGGGCCTGGGGGAGAGGTGGCAGCTCAGCCTACGCTTTTCCCCTTGTGGCCAGTAGGTGGTGCTAGATGCCAGCCGAGGCCCAGCTGGGGCCTTGGAGGAGCAAACCGCAGCCCTGGCTTACAGGAAAGGGCTCTGCCTGCCAAGCAGCCCTCTGGATGGGACTCAAGGTGCTGTGACCGGAGGGCTGACTCAGGGCACAGGAGGGGCCAGGAGAATGCAGTCATTTCTCTTCACTAGACCCCATGGCCCTTAGGCGGGTCTCCCCTCTGGGAATTGGGAATGAGTTGAAAAGAGCACCTGCCTCGCCTTTTCCTCCCCAAGTTGATGAGAACAACTAGAATACAGGGACTTGCTCAACTGTCGCCCCCTCTAAGCAGCGGTGGGCTCTCTCCCCCGTGGGTGCTCATGGCGGCTTTACTTCACCCCGTTGGGGCACTTCACGCATGAGAAAGTGAGTTGTTTCCACCACTCCTTTCCTCAGGAGGCTGTCAGCTCCTGGAGGTCATCTTCGAGTCCCCTCCATATTACATGTCCCCAGCGCCTGCCCAGGGCGGCACACAGCACATGCTCAGTACCTGAGCGCATGGCCAAGCGAATGAGCCGGTGGCTGCAGAGACTGTGTTGCCTGTCCGCCTCGGAGATCTTCAACGCAGGCCGTCCCTCTGGCTGGGGGCAGGCATTGAAGCCATGTTGGCAGTTGCTCCCTAGACAAAATTATTTTTGTCCAGGTGAGACTCAAACTCTGTAGAGTGTGCAATGCTATTGAAGACGTGGATAGAGCAGGCTGATCGAACTTGAAGTTGATGTGAATGAGGCAAGGGGTAGGGGATGAAGCAATGAGGTGTGGGACAGCAGAGATGAAAGTGAGGCTCTGCCCCAGAAGCCAGCTGGAGCGGGAGGGATGGCTTCAGGTTCGCCTGGGTGAAGACCTTGGTGCTTCTAACTGACATAAGTCAGCGTGGGATGGTCGCAGTGAAAACGATTTCGCGTTCAGAGTGAGGGTCTGCGCTCCAGTCCGCTGTGGCCGACGACTTTTGGAATGTTCCATTCAGTTCTAGGGACTTTTTTATGCGGTACATTTAATACCACCAGCTCCTGTTAAAACCCTTCACCTTCATTCCTTCTCCCTTTGTCACCTTCCAGTCTTCACTGCCGTCTCCTAACTAAGAGCCAGAGCTGCCTTTTAAAAGACACGATGTGCTGACAGAGATGCCGCGGCGAGCGAGCGGGACAGGGAGACCCTACACCCGCCGACGCGAGAGGCCGTGAGGAAGCCCAGCTCCTCGTGGGGGAGGAGCAGGACCTGGGGGGCATGCGGCTCGAATGAGCGAGTCAGCTTGTGCTGAGATGACCAGTTGAGCAGACATGACATAGTCCCCGCAGGAGGGGGTGAGTTCCTGGGGGTTTGCAGGTCCAGGGCGGGGTTGAGTTTGAAGCTCCTGCATTTCCTTTTGGGCCCAGGAGACTAAGAGCAAGTCTCTCTCCACCCCTCTGCACCCTGAGGCTTCCTTGGGGCCACTTAGTGTAGGCTGCAGCAGCTGTACAGGTCAGTGGCCTCACAGCTCCGCCTCTCACTGGCCCTGTGACTGTGCCGCGCTATTTGCTAAGTCTAGACTGCTAATTGCACTAATTCCTTTGGGTCTCTGAGTGAGGACAAGGGCTCACGGGTCCTAGAGGCATGGTAGCCCAGACGCATAGGCTTCTGCTGCTCCCCTCCTGCTCCCTTCCCAACAAGGATCCAGGGTTCAAATCCGAGCTCTGTGATGCTGGGCAAGTCAGGCGACCTCTCTGAACCTCAGCACAGGTGCTTGCTACGTGGTGGCAGGTACCCTTTACATGGGCCGTCCCTAGGAGCCCCCCTCTCCACCCCTCATACTGTAGTGTGAGGCACCTGCCACCAGACACTGTTGGGTTCTGGACCAGCCACATCTGCTTGGTTGGGTTAGTGTGACCGACCTGGCTGGTTTGCCCTGGATGGAGGGGTACCTGGGATGCGGGACTTTCAGTGCTGAAACCTGGAGAGTCCCGGACAAAGCAGGGCAAGTCGGTACCTTAGCCGGAGTCCCTATGCATCTCCCTCTTCCTCTGCTACCTGGCCAGCCCTGCTATCAGCCCTCAGCCAATGACTCGCTGAAGGATGGCTTGGGGCAGACGTTGAGGAATGACGCTCTGCGCCTTCGTTCAGCACTTCCTGACACCTCTCCCCCACTCCCAGAGCTCAGGAGCCGGGAGCCGCATCTTTCAAGGTGTAGGTTTGCCTTCTTCTTCTCATTTGGCAATTGTTCCCCACCCCACCCCGGAATGTCTAATGAATTTTGAAAGGGACCTGGCTTTTCCCCTCGGTTCATCCCATATCGGGAAACGACGTCTTGTGTCCACTGCCAGAGAGAGGAGGAGGAAGTACACACTCGGGCCGACCTGGTGGGGGACATCAGCCTCTGCTTTCTGTGGCCCCAGCAAACACTGGCGGCCATGTGGCCTCTATGTGCCCGAGTCTCGTTCTTGCAAACGCCCCATTCTTCCAGGATGTGTAAAGTCGATGTCGGGCTCATCATGTGACTTTCCTTGGAGCAAGGACATTATTGTGGTTGCTGGTTCCATTCTCAGATATTTTCACTTCCTTTCAAGTTGTCCCAAGGCCCTGCGGGAACATGAGGCCAGTTTCCCAATGAACACGGGTCTCACATGGCTGAGGCCCCTTCTGTAGCAGCACCAAGTCCAGTTTCCCACAGAGTTAGACGATGGATTCAGCCCCATCTGTCTTTGACTTAAAATTCTGTCCAAAGACCACACTGCCCAGTCTGCAAGTTGTGTCCCTGGGATCCGAAGGAAGATTCCGCGGGCATGGAGGGTGGGAGAAAGGAACGAAAGGAAAGGTAATTTTCTGGTTTAATTCCCTAGTTTAACTCAGTGTGTATCAGATGAACACTGGCACTGGGCTCTGTGCCAACACACCGGCCTTGGTTTCAAGGAACTGAGAGTTCAGGGTGTGGGAGGAGGCAGACAGAGGCATGGCCACCTCTGTGCCAGGGCCAGCGCTGGTCCACGCTGTGACAGGCACTGGGCTGGCTCCCTCTGAGCAGACAGGGATGGAGAGGGTAGTAGGAGAACCTGGGGAGGCTTGTTAAGGAGGTCAGACATCCAGGGCTTTGAAAGCTAGGCGAGATTTCGACGGGTAGAGGCTGCGGGGGCACAAGGAACAAAAGGGCGGAGATGGGTAAGGGTAGGGACAGGTGAGCATGAAATCAGCCGGAGCCTGGGCTCTGGGGACCAGGGCAGTCTCGTGGCCAGGGGGCTGCAAATGGAGGTAAGGCTGGAGCCTGGAAAGTGCTGGATGCTGGACGATGGGGCCTGGAATGGAGTCCCATAGGTACTGGGGCTCCATGGATGGTTTTAAATCAGGAGAGAGCTGGAAACGTAGCTGTCTTTTTGACAAAATGTCAGCCTCCCCGTGACTTCCACCCCGTGCTGTTAATGAGGAGCTGGACCAGCCTTTCCTGCACAGAGCAGCCTGGTCCTTTCTGCCCACGTGGAGGAGGGAGGCCTTGGCTGTTGGCCCTATTCCACTCCGAGGCCTGGAGTTACCCTGTCCAGTCCTCGTCTGTCCCAGACAGAATCTATTTCTCTAGAGTCCCTGAGCGGGAAGTTCAACTTGGCACCTTCCACCTGGAGCAGACAGGTCTTCTGAGCCCCGGCCATCCGCTTTCCCTCTTCCGCTGGCACCTGTCTTCCTCCATGCTTCTTACCTGTCTCCCCTTTCTCTTCTTCCTGGCCTTGCTCTCCTCCCTCCACCAGATGCCCTGCCCTCTGACCTCTCAGGAGCTGGGCTTTGAGGTCACGCCACCCAGGTTTGCTCCTGGCTTCCTCACTGAATAGTTTCAGGCTTCAGCTCTCTTCGCGTCTGGTTCTTCGCCTGCGAAACGGGGATGACGCGGCACCTCACGGAGGGCTGGGGGGCACCTCACGGGGAGCTAGGGGGCACCTCACGGGGAGCTAGGGGGCACCTCACGGGGGAGGCTGGGGGTACCTCACGGAGGGCTGGGGGGCACCTCCACGGAGGGCTAGGGGGCACCTCACGGAGGGCTAGGGGTCCGCCAGTGCTGGTACTAACTGCTCTTCTTTCCACTCCCTGCTCAGGTCGGCTCTTGGCCCTTTGGGGAGGCAGATCGCTTTGGCTGGGGAGCCAGTGGGCAGCTTCAGGTGGTGCGGGGCTCCTCTCTGAGCTTCCCAGGACGCTACTGGCCTTATAAATTGCCTCCCTGTCTCCCTTACAAGATAACAAAGAGCATGTATCGGGAGCTGTCAGCGTTCATTTCCCTCCTTAGGTGGACAGCATCCTGTCCTAGCTAGGCTCCAGGCCTGTCTGTGGAGGACTGGCTCCCTAAAGTCAGGAGGATGATGGGCTGGGGCTGAGGGGGTCAGTTCAGGCCAGAGCCAGGCCCCAGCGGGGCCACAGAGCTGCATGAGAGGGAGTCTGCATGTGCTGTGACTCCCACATGTGGCTGTTCCTCTGGCCCATCTGTCTGGCCCACATCAGGCCTGGGGCAGAAATCAGGAGCTGTCAGACAGGGGGTGACTAGATCCTTCTCTTGAATGCAGGCTGCAGGAGGAGACTTAGGCTTTCCAGGGGTTATCTCTGCTAGAAATGGAAGAGGGAGGGTCTTCTACCTGGAGCCTCGGGCAGAGAGACCCCCACAAGGGCGCGGCCCCCTTCTCCTCCTTCTAGGGCCTGGGAGGGACCAGAAACAAGGCTAGCTCTAAGAGAGTCTGCAAAGATAGCTTTGCTTGCAAGTGATACCACAGAACCTCAGGACTGGGGCAAGAGGGCCCTTGACTTCCGCCACACCCAGCTCGCAGGAGTGTCCCAACTGGGAGGGGTTTTTCAAATCCCCCGGTTTCAATCCGCCCGTTCGATAGAAAAGGAAAAAAAAAGAGCCAGGTGGTACCAAACTTGGTTACTAGGGTCTTACCAGCAGCTGGCAAAGGCGTTCATGTACACAGAACTGGTGCCCAGCAAACAGAACTAACAAATAAAAACAGATGAACGAACAGCTCTTCCCAATCAAACACTCCTGCTGTTTACCAAGAGTCACAGGTGACAGCTGGGCTGGCAGAGCAGGAGCTGTGTGAGACCTGAGTGCAAGTCTGACCTCCCCGCAATCTTGCCTAGCCTGTGGCATGCCCTTCATAGTCTCTGAGATGCTCCAGGATTCTTTTTCATTCTCACTTGGTCCATAAGAAGTGAGGGATGCTGGAAGTGAGAAGATATTCCCATCCTGCCCCAGTGTAGCCCAAGAGTCAGCTGGAGAGGAACAGGAGGCCTTTCTGCCCACTGGCCCCAGGCACAGAGTCAGCAAATTGGTCATCCTTAGGAAAGGTCAGCTGAATCAGCCCCCCTGCAAGAAACATTCTTGGTATTTTTAGAAGCTTTTCAAGCCTGTGCTCCTGAGCTCAGCAGGAGGCACTCATAGCCTTTGCCCATTCAGCCTAGTCCCAGCTCAGCCCCAGACCAGCCCCAACCCAGCCCCTAGTCTCAGCATCAGCCCAATCCAGCCCAGACCCAGCTCAGCCCAGGTCAGCCCCAGCCCAGTCTAGCCTCACTCTCTCAGAGCTCAGGCTAGTGAAAGTAGCTGCCTCTAAGCAGAAGCTGATATAATCATTCAGTGGGTCTTGGTGGGTATAGCCTGACCTCTTTGGACTGTATAATATGACCTTGAGATCCCATCCACTTCACTGCCCAAAGTCTATCATGTGACCTTGAGAGAGTCATGTCCCCACATTATTCCCATCTGTACAATGGAGAGGTCATCATATTTACCTGCAAATTCATTTTGGAAAGGAGGCCGGATAAATAGGAATTCAATAAATACCCCAAATTGCTGTACTCTGCTGGATTCTGGGTAATAGTCATAAGACCTGAGTGAGGTTGTAGTGGAGAATTTTGTGTTCCTTGGAGAAAGATGCCTAGAGAGATGATGTCATAAAAATCTGTCAAAAAATGCTTCTGTGCTAAAAGGTAGCTTTCCACGTGGGGGGAGAGATGTGTGGTCCAGGAGGGGCCAGCTGTGTTTAGGACATGAGGTTCTGAGAGCTGTAGCCAAAATCTGTATTTTGTGTTTTTTGTTTTTGTTTCGCGTTTGTGTTTGTGTTTTATTTTTTGAATGGTAGAATGGACGCCTTAGAATAGAAGCCTGTGGCTCTGGTCCTAACTAGTTGTGTGGACTTGGGGACATAACGGTCATCTTGGACCTAATTTTTCTACCTATAAAACGGCAGGGATGAGGGCGAAGGGGTCTGGACTAAATGTGTGCTTTTTAAAGTAAGTTTCCATGGAGGGTTTTGTGTCAGAACACCAGGGGGCTTCGAGGACACAGAGGCAGTAAACGTAGTATGCAATTTCCAGGAGCACCCATTTTACTCCACGGAGAGGTTCTAAAACCTTAGTTTATATCAAAACACATATGACGTATTATGCGGTAGAATGACACGCATAAATTTAAAAAATAAAATGTGAAACCTGGAGGAAGTTTCCTACCTGCTGCAGTCCTTCCCGATCGCCCCGTTTTACCTCCGCTGTCCATGGCATGGGGTTCACTTTCTTCTCTGCTGGGGATTCTGGTTGGAGACGTGTGAGGTGACAAACACCAGGCCGATTAATCCCTAAGGGTTTTTTTTCCTTCAAATGTTAGCATTCTGTAATTGTATAATCTGCTATATTATTATTATTATTTTTGGTATGTGTGTGGGGGAAGATGTTTTCATGATAAACTTCCCTTATTGAAAGACAATTTCATGTCTTTTTTCTTCTTCCTGATATCCCGGGACTAGAAGCTTCTAGGGGACTTGGAAGTTGAAGGGAAAGGGGACTGTCTTCCTTGGCCGACAGAGAGTGAAGAGAGAGAAGTGGGAGTCAGGATGTGGGGTTGATATTTAAAATGTTCTGTTTTGTAATCTTCGTATGTGAGAGCGAACGGATTAAAAGCACGGCTTCAAGCTCAGTCTGGCACAGGGGACGAAGATCCCCCCGAACACCCCTTATTAAGCAGCCTCATTTGCCCCAGGCCCCAGCGGTTGCCTTAACCACAGGACACCACCCAGGCACCCTCGGGCCCTGCCTTCGTCCCCGGCTGCACAAATATGTGTGCACCCAGCACCCTCTGAATGGTTGCCCACCCACCATCCGGCTCCCCCATGCTCCCCTGCACAGATACCCCCATGGGCTGGAGGCTCCCGTCGAATCCGCTGCTGCCCACACTTCCCTCAGGCTTCGAGCACACGCTTGCTCACCTTGTGTAAGATCAGAAATAAACTGCCTCTGGAATCGGTTCAAAGGCTAATGTGCATCTTCTCTTAATTATTGATTCGTTTATTACAGACACCTGGGTAGGACATTCAGCGTGGCCGCTATGCCAAGAGCCCACCTCCAGAACTCCTCCCCTTCACCAGGAGGAAGTTGGGACAGTCTCCTTTTGGGGATGGGGCAGAGGGTGCAACCTGCAAGGCAGGTAGCAGACTAGCCATCACCTTAAGCTGCACCAGCCCAGGTTCAGCCCTTCTCTTCCCTGTTCCAGGAGAAAACTCGGGCAGAGGGCTGTTGGGGTGCGGAAGGCCAGGGTTATCGCTCTCCCCTGTGGCAGCCACAGCCTCGCCTTTCCTCACTGCTTCACTAGGGGGCAGCTTGACTTAAGAAGTGGTTCAGCGAAGGGGTTAGGGTTTACAACCTGACTCACATCGCGTACCAGCTCGGTGATCTTCAGCACACGATTTAACCTCTCTGTTCTGTTTTCTCATCTGTAAAACAGGGCGTTTGTGAGGATTCAGTGGAATCATGCCTGGAAAGAGTGTAAAAAAAACGCTACGTACAGCAGTCAATATGTGATGGATGCAGTTGTCATCATCATCATCGTCATCATTCTGCTCATCTTCATCTCCGGAGCCCCGGGATTGTGGGAGATGACCTGTGGTGGCCCATGGTGAAGCTCTTCTTGTAGTATGTGGTCGCAGCCTTTGGAGGCCCCTGCTCCATCTAAGCACAGCTGGGGCACAAAAAGTCATATCTTCAGGTGAGTGCCCTGGGGAAGGGGAGCATATAGTTTGTCACTGCGTGCTGAGAAAGCGTAGCTTCCAGGGCCCCTGGGAAAGAGTCAGAGCCATCCATCCATGAGGTTAGGACCTTTCTTGGAGTCCTGAGGGTGGCTCCAGAATTTGACACCAGAAAGAGGGCATCCGAGGGGAAGACCAAGTGTCTCGTCTGCCAAGGGTCATCTGGCTTCCACCAGGTGGATGTATCCATGGTACCTTCCGGATGTCTGCAGGCCAGGCCTCCGGGACGCCCTCCCCACACCGTACCCTTCTCCCATAGCTCTGGTCTGACCCCGGCTTCTGCAAGGGCTCGCGGGGCTGGTTCCCACCTCCCACCACTGCCACCCTCATTCCCTGTCCCACCCCCACCCCGGAACTCCCTGGGCTGGGCTTTTGTTCCCTGGTTCCCAGGCAGTGCAGCTGGTGCTGTGGGCTGGGGAGGGGTGGAGGACGCGGCAGAAAGCCTGTGGGAGGGAGCTGTCTCTTGGTTCCAAAGGCGAGCTTGGCTCCTCTTTCCCCCTCCCCCCAACACTACGCTTCTGCTTCTCCCAAATTCCCACGCTGCCTTCTCAGCAAATAAGACTAATTTTTCGGGGTGGGGGAGACGGTGGTTTCCACTTGCTCTCGATACCCACTTAGATTCGTGTGTATGCGCTGTTCCCAGTAACGGTAGCAGATTTGGTGATTTCTTGCTTTGAGCCCCAGGTCTGTTGGCAGCCTCCCCTCTTCCAAGCCTGCGGACTTTGGGGCACTGCCTCTCCAGCCCTCCGAACTGTCAGAGGTCTGTGTTGTTAAAAGAAATAGAAGCCAGGATGGTTTCCAGCAAGTAGGGAGGGCAGAGTCGGTGAGCACCCGAATAAGGGGGCTGGACCAACTGGTGAAGGGTGGGCTCTCTAAGCAAGAATAGAAAGAGAAAGAAGGGAAGGGATGGTTACTGTGTGCTGAGCCCGGGGCTAGGTGCGTTGAGCGTGTTTTACGATTGCATCCCCAAACTACCTCGCTAAGGAATATCCATGAGCAATATGCGAGAGCACCTGTTTTAGGTGAGACGACACACCCAGGTCTCCAGCCAGTAGGTGCTGGAGGTGGGGTCTGAACCAGATCTGCCTGGGACCGATGCTCATGCTTTAGTGGTCCCTCTGAAGAGAGAACGTATTGCATGCTCTGGATGGAGGCTGTTGCCTTGGCGCCTCCCCCACTCTGAGATCGTCTGGTGGCTGATAACTGTAGGTGGGCAGGTATGAAACGCCGATGGCATGCACAGTGGTCCTGGTGTCCGCTGGCTGGTTAGCAGGACGCACTGGTGTCTGTCTGTGCTGTGTTCAGTGTACACGAGGCGTTTTTATGTATGACGTCCGATTCGATCGGTGGGCCCTCCAGGCTGCAGAGCAGACAGTGGAGGATCGGAGAAGTAGCATGTCCGAGGTGACACAGCCCACGATGCTTTTGATACCGAGTGAGTGCATTGTGGGGAGCTGGGTCTGAAAGTCATCATTCTGTGTCCGAGCCTGGGCAGGGGAAGATGTGACAAGAGCTGCTTTGGCGAGAAGCAGGTGGAGGGAAGGGTACCGTGGGAGGTGGTGAAGGCAGAGACAGGAGCCTGAGAGCTGAGCAGGAGTGGGCTGGATTGGCCGAGAAGGACAGTGGGATGCAGTGCAGCCCGAGGAGATGGGGAGAAGGGTTTGGCTTTCTGCATGACGGAGGCCATGGTAATGGGGCTGCTGGGCCTGGGGTCAGGCCCCAGCTCCCTGTGGGGAGCACGGTGAGGGTGGTCTGGCATTGCCCTGGAAGCTGCTGTTCCCAGCCTTCTCCCGACTTCAGAGCCGAGACCAAGACCTACCTATCTATCTGCTTCCAGAAGCCCCTCGATATTTTGCATACCAGGGACAAGTTTGTAGGAGCAAGTGTAACTCTGGGGTGCAGAGGAGGTGGTCAGCTTGGAGTACCACACTTCTGTCCCAGACTTCTCCCGTGACACGCATGGAGTTTCAGGCAGGAAAAGTGTCCCTTAAATCGCCCCCAGATGTGCAGTGCTGGCTCTCAGGCTGGCGGTGAGGTAGGCCCTTGCGAGGCTGCAGAGCCAGCATGGCCTGACACTCCAGGTGCTCACACTCCCGGGGGAGACGGACGCCGAACGCTTATTCAGTGTGTTAAGTGGTTCAGATGTGCAGGGTTTTTCCCTTTTTTTTTTTTTTTAAACAAACATGGTTAAACGAGCATCTGTTACGGTCTCTGTGCTGTTTAAAGGGCTGGTGGGTCCTCCTTGTCCTCAAGGAACTTAACATTTAAAGTGCTGATAACAGCTTTCCCTTGGCAGTCAGGAAGGCTGCCAGATGTCCCTGCCGCAGCCTGTCAGCTTTAGCTCCTTAACTCTGCCAAACGAAGGCCATGCTCCTGGCTGTCCTCCGGTCAGTAACTAGGTGCGTGTCTGTGTATTGTGTAAAGTGAGGTGTGATGTAAGTTACTATGGGGTGCTCATCTGGGAAGGCGCGTGAGGGCTGTATCTGTGATGTAGGGGAGCATGGGGCTGACCCCATTTCCCATCAGCGATGCTGCTGGCTGCCTCCTCTGGTTGCCTTCTGCGTGCTCCCTCCTCTGGCTCCCCAGAAGCCTGGGGTTTTTGATACCTCGATTTTATTCCTTGAATCCAGTGTCTGCCCCGGACCCTGCTCTCTGCAGGGAAGCCCCACATGTCACAGCCCCAGGGACCAAGAACCTTGTTCAATTCCCTGCCCACTCCAGCAGCTCGAAGCTAGTGGTGACTCAGCAGAGACTAACCCCCTCCACTCTCCCCCGCCTCCCCACCTCTGCCCAGAGCTGGCCAGGGAAGCGGGGAGGGGCGAGGGGTTGCTTCTCAGAAGAGATGTACACCAGCCTGCGCCTGCGCTGTCTTCCCCAGGGACCTGGGACTTGGACCCTCCTTGGTTGCTGGTGACTCGGGTTTCGTAGCTGAGCCCCAGAGCATCCGTGGGTGGAGGCTGCACCTGCCAGAGGCATGAAATTGCCAGGGGGTGCTGCTCTGCACATGCCGGACCAGCTTTAGGGTGGCAGCGTGTTTGGCTGGTAGTGGACAGGCGGTGCTGGGGTTTCCTGGCTGGGCCAGTGCAGCCCTCTGGGGACCTCGAAAGTGGCTCAGTGACATTAACATTCACAGAACGCTTACCGTGTTTCAGGCCTGGTTCAAAGTGCTTTACTGCTTTGTAAGTTATGTTGTCGAGTCTGATTTTGCAGGTGGGGAAACTGAAGCACAGAGCACTAAGTGCTGTGCCCAGGTTCGGATGTTACTAGGTGCTGAATTCAGCCCAGTGGGTCTGTTACATGGAACCATATTTAGTGCCATTGTAACTGCCTGCTCCCTGTGTCCCCAAGTTCAGAGTACCTGAAACCTGCATGATTTAGAGTCATGCTTTAAGGGGTCTCTGACAAATGTCAGTGCATTGCCACTGGCCAGAGTAGGGAAGGATCAGAAAGCTGTGCTTTTGAGGGACCTAAGGATCTTTTCTTCAGAGAGGAGATAGGAGGTGGGCAGCCTCCTAACTGGCTTGTAGAAAAGAGACTAGACCTTTCCCTGGGGTTCTAGGTGGCAGTGTTAGTACCAACAATGGAAGCTTCAGGGAGGCTGGCTTAATTATTTCAGACAAAAGGCTATCCAAGGAATAAAGCTGTGTGAGGACACAGCGGGAGCCCTGGGCAGCACAAGCTTCTGTCCCTGCAGGTGTCCAAGCAGGACAGGCCGGGCACTTGGGGTGGCGCTGAAGGGATGTCTGCATCAAGTGGGCTCGTGGGTCTTTGGCCTTGAGAGTCCTTTCCAGCCCAGAGCCCCTATGAGTCTATCCGTCAGGGCAAGTAGAATAAGTGGAGGATCGCCTGGACAGCACCGCTGGGGAGGGCCCCAGACCCCTCCAGACTCAGCAGGGCCAGATAGGAAAATCTAGGTATCAGCAAATCTTCTTTAATGGATAGGAATGAGATGGAAGGGGCTCTGACCCCTGACAGGTGACTCCAACCTTCTGAGGTGTGTGTCTAAAATCTTGGGACCTGACTCAGGGTCCCGTGCTGGGGCTTCCAGTGGTTGGATTTGCCTGCTTTCTGGGACCGCCTTGGTGCTGGACTGTCCCTCTTCATGGTGGGCTTTCGCTCTCCCTCTCGGCTCCTGCCCTTCTGGATACCGTGACTTGTTTTCAGCCAACCATGTCTTGTTCCCTCATATCTTGAGCTTGGGCCACCTAAAAACAGGCCTCTTTCTCTGACCCAAGTCCAAGCCCACCTAGATCGCTCTTTGGACCAGCACATCCTTCAGACCCAGTCTCCCCTTTGTCTTCTCCTGTGTCCCCCTGTCACTACCTCGTGCCACTGTTCCTCTCCCAGCAAGAAGGACAGTGGGTCCCATTTCTGCTCAGACTGGGGAGCTGTGCAGCAGAGCTGGATTTAGGCAAAGACCGTAGGAGCCGGGCCTGGTAAGTGAGTCCCAAATGCCGGGGCCTGGCCCGAGTCCCGGTGACGTGGCTGGCTCGCGGGCACGTGCTCGCTGGAAGAGGATGTGGCCGGATCAGAAGGGAAGACGTGAGTGGCAGCCCAGCAGGGGCTGCAGTGTGACAGGTACTGGGAGGTGCCGCCGCCTTGGTCAGCGTCTTGGGCTTGTTTATCTCCCGAGTCCCTTCCTTTTCTAGATGGCAGGGAATTTTGGCTTTGGGGATACCGAGGAGAAATCTTAGGTGCTCATGCATCTGGAACGTGCCCTTTGGGAAAGCAACGCGTTCAGTTTCTCTGGGCGTCGGGACGGTAGAACCGCTGTGCTCTGGGAGGCCACCCCGACCCTGGCTTGTTTGGTGGGAGACCACATACAAATCTGGGGAACTTTCCCACCTTCTCCAAAGCCCTGGTACTGGAAGGTGTCTGCTTAGCCATCGGAGTTTTCTAAAGCTTTGCTTTCTGTTCAGGAAACTGCCCATTCCTACCTCTTATTAAGCAGCAGTGGGCCCACTGGTGAGTTTCCCCTTTTCCAAGAATGCAGCAAAGGGGATGGGGAAGTTACCCCTGATTGGTGGGATGCCGAGTTGGGTCTCGATCTCTCTAGGACCCAGTGATGGCTGCAGACTGGGAATCAAGATGGCGATGGCATCAGTAACAGGCATTCTTCGTTGTCAATAAGGCCTTCTTACCGAAAAGACAAGACACCCCAAATGTTCTGGGTCCTTGTTGACCGAGGAAAGGGTATCTATGTGGGAGACTTTCTTCTGCTTCCTCACCCAAATCTGGCCTCTCCAAGGTTAAGAACTAGCAAAGCATGAGTGCATTTCCCTGGGTAGGGTGAGCAACTTCTCGCAGTGAAACCTCACGGTTCAGCTCTTGGCAAGTTCGTTGCCTCTGGAATACCCAGTTTGTTCCCCCTAACTGAATGTCTGTACCACTGATCCCCCTTCGTTTCTCAACAGTCTCTCCAGCCCACGTCCATGTAGAATCGGAGACTATTCAGCTGGAAGGGAGAGTCATCCCAGTACTTCTCAGAATGGAGCATGCTTATGAGGCGATAACATTCTGGTTTTGTGGGTCCGGGTGGGGCATCACGTGCTGCATTTCTGACAAGCTCTCAGGTGATGTGGATGCTACTGCTCTCCCCACTTGCAGTCCATCCTCTGCTTTAAAAAGGGCCTTCCTCCGTGTCAGCTGCCACTTCCTGCTCGGGCCTGCAGCCCCGGCATAAACATAACGCTCCTGTTGCCTCAGGGCCCCTTCCTTCCCAGCCTGCATGTTTACTGGCTCCAACGGTGTTTTTCTTTTTTTTTTTTAAGTTTTGTTGTTGTTGTTGTTGTTCTGACTTACGGACACCTCCCCTTCTCTGCTGGAAATGTTCACTCTCAAAAAAAGTGTGCCGGGCATTTTGAGACACAACTGTTTTGGTTCCAGGCGGGAGACCTGGTGCTGGGCAAAGTCCGCTTGGCCTCCCGTCCTTACTGGCACCTCCCCCCGAGTGGTCTGAGAAAGATTCCCTGTGTTTTTCTGCTGCCACCTGCCGCTTCCTGAGAGGGGCCAAGCTAGAGCTTTGACTCTGCCTCAGTTTCCCTAACTGAAACAGATATGGAGCCGTCCCAGAATGGCCCTTAAAGTGACAGGGAGATTCCCAGTGGACTAAGGGTATCTGGGATTGGCCTAGGCCAGTGGGAACTGGGTTGAGAGTCTGAGGAGGTCTCCGCTCTCTGTCCCCTCCTGCTGGTGGGAGGGCAAAATGCCAGTCTGGGGACAAGGCCATACTGGCAACAGGGGGTAAAAGTCTCACTGAGGCCAAGGGAAGGCGGAATCTACGGGGGAGTCAGGGAAAACTGCCTTTTATAGACATGTTCTTTCTTTCTTTTTTTTCCTTCCAAATTTACTCACAGCGACAGTGCCACTCTCAGGCGCCTGGCCTGTCTGTGGTTGCGCCCGGCGGGTGCCACCCTCATATCCCTTCCCCCACCTTCCCTGCAAGTTGCATGACCTGCATCGGAATCCACAGGGGGCGGGGGCGAACCCTTTCAGATGCTGGATGCAGTTGAATCCCCGTCTTCACTTCCTCGCCTGCCCTCACCCAAGTGCCGGGAGCAGAGCCCTGCTTTCTTCTGCGTGCGAATGAATGCCGTAGTGTGTGTGCCTGCTCGGACTTCCCTAACCCTTTCTTCTCCTTTCCCACAGAAAATGCTCCGGTTTTCTCAGAAAACAGCTCGCACTTGGCATTTTGACGTTTGTTTGTTTGTTTGTTTGTTTAAAAAATTCGTACCGAGGCAAAAGGCGGGGACCCCGGCCTTTCCTCTCGCATCCGGATCTGAGCTCGAATTGAAGGCTGGCCGCACCTGCTTTGCGCCCCTACCAGGAAGGGGTGCTTGGGTGAGAGGGGAGGAGGGAGGCTCTGCGCCCCCGAATCCGGAGAAAGCAGCCCGCCCGCCCCCTCACCCGACAGCCGAGCCCCAGAAGCCGGTCTCAGTCGGCGCTGGCCTGGCGCTTGCCAAAAAATGCCCCTTGCATCTCAATTTCCCCGGCCGTTTCTGTCGCTCGCACGGCTCGCCCGGGCCACCTCGGCTCTCAGGCGCAGCCTTTCAGAGCTTGTTCCTTCCTCCCACGCTCCCCACCGCCAAGAAGGCGCAAGGGGTGCGGGTTCACCCACCCGGCCGTGCCCGCAGGCCCCTTCCAGCCGGGCCCATCTCCCGGACTCTGGGTCACGGAAACGAGTGTCATTTGGACGGAGGACTGCGCGTCCGCAGTCCCTGTCCCCGGCTCGGGGTGCCTCTCCGGGGTTCCTGTGCGCTCCCGGTCCCCCTGTCGCCGTTGCCGAGCCCGAGCCCGAGCCCCCCGCCCAGGCTCACGAACGCTCCCCGGTCACCTCGGCCGCGTTCGCGTCCTTTCCTCCCGCGGTCTAGATCGCAGCCAAACCGGGCAGCGCGAGGGCCAAAAAGTGGAAAGGAGAGCGCCTTTCCGCGCCGCGCAGCCCGCTCTCCGACTGCCCCTCCCCAGCCCCGACCCTCGCAATCCCAACTGCAACTTTTTCCCTTCGGTCTCGGTTTCCCCTGGGCTGCGGCGAGCGGGCGCCGGGCCGCGAGGCGTGGAGCGGGCGAGCGGGAGCGCGGCTGCGGGTGGCGGTGCGGTGCGGTGCGGGTGAGAGCCGCGAGCCGTTGAGTGGGTGGGTGGGTGGGAGGGAGGAGGACAGGCAGGGGCGGGAGGGAGGGGGAGATTCCGCTCTCTTGCCGCTCCCAACCGGGGCGGGGGGGAGGAGGCCGCGAGTGGGGAGGGGACGAGGGAGGGGAGAGGGAGGGCGCCGAGGAAGACGCTCCGGGAACCCGTGCGTTTCGTAAGGCTCGGAGCACTTGTACATTTCTGCAGCCGCGCGGCGAGCCATTCGCGGCGGCTGCTGCAGCTCTGCCTGCATCTCTCTTCTCCTTCCCCCGGGCTCCGGGCGTGTGTATGTGTGAGTGTGTGTGAGAGTGTGTGTTTTGCAGGTGTGTCCATTTTAATTCTGCCCAGTAGGTGGGACTTGGTGACTTTAGCACCATTTTTTCCTTTCCTTTTTTTTTTTTCCTCTTTCTTTTTTGCCTCCCCACCGTCTGTTGCAACCCTGCAAAGTCTCGGAGTCGGCGAGCGCGGCTCCCTTCCCGAGCCGCCGCACCCGGAGAGCCGGCGAGCGCCGAGCCGGCCACCATGCCCGGCAGACCGCGCCACTAGGCGCTCCCCGCGGCTCCCACCCGGCGGCGGCAGCAGCGGCGGCGGCCGCGATGGTTTCAGACGCTGAAGGATTTTGCATCTGATCGCACGGCGTTTCAAAGGCAGAGGCCCCTCCCCCCCTTCCCCCCTCCCTCGCCGTCTTTGTTTCCTTCCCCAGCTCTCCCACTTCCACCCCCACCCCCCTCTCCTCTCCTCCTCTTTTTTTTAGAAGCAGCGATCGGAGATGGATGTCTCTCTTTGCCCAGCCAAGTGTAGTTTCTGGCGGATTTTCTTGCTGGGAAGCGTCTGGCTGGACTATGTGGGCTCCGTGCTGGCTTGCCCTGCAAATTGTGTCTGCAGCAAGACTGAGATCAGCTGCCGGCGGCCGGACGATGGGAACCTCTTCCCCCTCCTGGAGGGGCAGGATTCAGGGAACAGCACTGGGAATGCCAGCATCAACATCACGGACATCTCAAGGAACATCACTTCCATGTAAGTCAGGCGGCCGCTCCCTGCCCGCCTTCCCCTCGCTCCGCGGCTCCCTCTCTCGCCCGCCCGCCCGCCCGCCCGCGGCCAGACGCCGGCCCTGCGCCCACTCCAGCTCGCCGCCCGCCGGGTGCGCGTCAGGCTCGCTCTGGCTCGGGAGATGCTCGTGGGCTGCGTATCCAGGTGACTCCGGCCCTGGCGAGGCTTGATCGGGTGATGCGTATGTGCCTCTCCCGGGAGAGGACCCCCGCCGGCTAGGGCGCGCAGGGCCCAGCTCCCGCCCCCACCCGCTGTGTCTCGTTTTGAGGGTGCCTTTCGGGTTCTTTGCCCCCCACTAAATAGCAACAGTTTGGCCACGCTCAAGTGGAATGAAGTAGACAAGGTTCGAGTCCCCGACAGCCGCGGCAGCGACAGTGGCGGTGGCGCTTAGCGGGGAGGGAAGGTGACAGATAGGGACTGCTCGCTATCTAGCCGAGACGGTTTAACTATTTCCTTTTGGAAACGGCAAAACACGCTGACAAGTAAACAAGTTGGGAGCTGTCTGCTGCGGGGAGACTTCGGACACGTCTAGGCCTTCGTGGACGCCCACCCCTTCCCGTCCCTCTCCTCCGCCCTCTCCAACCCCATTTTAGGTATTTCTGAGCCCCCCTCCCCCTTTCCCACCCTCTTCTGCATCTGGGCGCCTGCAGATCGCGTCCCTGTTCGGGCTTGGAGAACTGCTCCGGGAATTCCCAGGCAGGATGGCGAAGGAAGGAGAGGGCTCGTGTGTTTTGCAGACCGGGGTTCCGATAGGATCCTGCAGATCCGTTTATTTGGAAAATCGAACTCTGATCTGGCATTTGCGTGGTTCTGCCCCGCCTGAGTGAGACCCGTGGTGGCCTGCTCTTTTCTGGTTATTTTCCTTGGCAGAGAAGGGGACAGAAGCATGGGCAGGGGCAGAAAGAACAGATTGGGGCCCAGGGAACCTGCCTATCTTTTCTTTCATTGACCTCGGCCAGGTGACCCCCACCTTCCTGCCATCCAGAGAAGGGTGGGGATGGCACTGGGATGGTTCAGGGAATAACTCTCCCTTATCTCTCCCAAGGTCTCCACCCCCTGGGGACTCCTGAAGTGGGTGGGATGCTGAGAAGGGTTTGCACGGAAGTCCTAGCCGGGGTCTGAGGAAGGCATTTGGGCGCACTCAGGAGGGGTGAATCTGCCATGGGCGCTGCTCTGCCTTTGCCCCAGCTCCAGCCCCAGGGCGACAGGGCTGCAGAGCCTGGAGGAATTGCAGCCTGCTCTCGACAGAGCCCGCCAGCCCTCTGGGCTCAATGGAGACTGTGCTAGCGTTCTTGCAGGCAGCAATTTGAGGGGAGTGTAGAGCCTAGGAGATGGTCCTGACTTCTGGCCCAGGAGACGAGCTCGACCCATATCTTGGCTCCCCCGTTTATCCCCTCACCACCTTCACCCTGCTGGCTGGAGATGACTTGATAAACAGCAAAGGTGGGGGGAGGGCAAGAGAAACAGGATGGACCCAACTCTGCCTCTCTGGCTCTGCAGGCCACAGCATTCCAGCATCCCCGAGGAGGATGCAGGGAGGAGGGTCCCGGAGTGTGATTGTAAGGAAAACTATGACTTGGAAGTATACTGTCGTGGTTGTATGTGTGTGTGTGTGGTGTGTGGGGGTGAGGGTGGAGGGGTAGGGAGAGCTTAGCTGGTGGCCTCATGAGGCTCAGGAGCTGGGACCTAGGGATTTCCAGGGGATTCAGTGGGCTAGAGGTTGGAGAGAAGGTGCTCCAGGTTCCCAGTGGGGTGGTTTCTGGGAGCCAGCGAGCCTCCTCCCGCTTGTTCTCTGCTTCAAGGATGTGTGTATCTTTAGGAGGCTGGCGGGTGGCAGCGATGGTCACAATCACGTAGGCTCTTCATAGCCACGCAGAGGTGTTGCTCTTCTGAAAACGATACTTAGGGAAGCAGTTTGATAGGGAAGAGCTGGGGTGGTCTTACTAGGCAGAGGGTCCAAGATGGGGATGCTGGAAAGGTCAGTGATGGGGCGGCCTCTTGTCCCCTTTTCCATTGGAGGACCCCAGAAGGGCATCGTGGGGGACAGTGCGCAGGGAGTGGATAGGAAGCCCCCCAGTCTGTGTCTCCATCCTTGTTCCAGGACCCAGACTCTGGCAGGAAGTCAGGACTCCTTTCCTTAAATCTACCCGGGCACCTAAGAGCTGGGGAACTGGCGCCACACCGAGCGGCAGGTGGGGGGAGTTCAGAGGTCATGGGCCCGATGACCCTTCCTCACCCCATCTTCTCCCCAGTGCCCTGTTATATCTATGGCTGGTATTGACTGAGCTCAGGAAGGGCCCTGTCTCCAAACCCAAAGGCGAGGATGGTGGAGAGACAGGGGACTGCTCGCCCTGCGAGGCAGATGTCACCAGCCCCATGTTATCCCTGAGGGAATGGAGGCTCAGGGTAGCAAAGTAACTTTCCCTGGGACGCACAGCCCGAATGGTGAGCCAGGCGTACATCTCTGTCTGTCCAACGCTGAAGCCCAGACCCCCCACTTGGCATGGCATGTGGCGGCCCTTGGAAGCGGGCTGGGAGGAGGGGCTTAGGGTAGGGAGAAGCCCTCTGGGTAAGGGAGGGGGCCTTACTTGAGGGTTACCTGGGAAGGGGGCTTTAGTTGAAGCCTGGGCTTTGTTGGAGAGGAGCGAGGTGCTGTCAGAGATAAAGAATCGGGGGTCCCACAGCTGCCATCAGCCGGAAGCTCCTGGTGATGGTATATGCCTAGGTCTGCATCTTGGGCAGACTCTGGGGCATGAGGAAGAGGCCGGGCAGAAGCTGGATTTCCATCAGGCCTAGTAAGGGAATATGGGGGTGCCCTCCACAGATTCACCATCTTGTTCTTGAGGCTGTGGGGTCCTCACATCCCTCCCTCAGGTGCTAAAATGATGCTATGTGAGTTTTAAGGGGCAAGACGTTCCCTGTTGTCCTTCCTCGTGGGTGGTATGTGGAGTCGCTCCCGGGCGCCCATTGGAGGCTGGCTGAGTGCACCTCTGATGGAGGAAGCTGCCTCGCCATTAGCATCAGGAGGAAATCAGCTGTAAGGCATCCAAGCCGAAGTGTGGGTCTTACCTTCATCCCTCGCAGAGCCAAGCTGCTCCAAAGGGCCCTCCCTTTTGGCCTCTTTCTGTTCAGGAGGCCAGTCCCTTTGCCACTAAAGCTCTGACCCACAGTAACCTTACCTAGAAGGGTCCATGAACAGCCGCACCCAGCCAGACTCTGACGTCACAAAGACAGGAGGGTGGTGGCTGGGAGGTGGCTGTCTGGGCCATCTCTCTAGGCCAGGCCTGCTTGGAGCTGGGTTGGAATGGCACGTTCTTTGACTGTTAGAAGATCAAGCAGAGAAGATGGCATCACTGGGCTTGGTTTCTTGGGTTGGTGAAGACCGTGGGCTGGGACTAGGAGCCAGCAGTGAGTTCCCCGTGAGAGCCACTATGGGGTCTCTGGTATTTGCAGCCCCCTGCCCTCCCCGCAGGTCCTCCCCTGGCTGGATGAAGGATCATTCAGAGCTTTGGCGGCTGTACTGGCTCCTTGATTCTCAGCCTTTCCAGGGATCAAGGGGGCAGCCAGCCTTGACAGTTACCATTGAGGGCCGGAATGCAGACAGGGGTGCGGGCCTGGCCCTAGAGGTATTATGGGGATTGGTAATAGGCCTGAGGGTGGTAGGGCAAGATGTGAGGGGCCTTTAAGGTGTGGTTATAGCCCCAGGGAAAGACATACTTCCAGAATGAAAGCTGGGGACACTGGACTCCAGAGGCCCTGGGATTTTACCTGGAGGCCGGACTATGGAGGGTCCTCCCTGGAGCCAGAGTCTGCAGGCCCTAAAAGCCAAGGTCAGTCTTCTGAGGCACACCCTGGGTCTCAGGGCATCAGCTCTACAGTGCCAGGGGACCTGAGCGTATGACAGCTTGGGGCAAACCAGCCCAGCCGGCCCCTTTCTTTGAGAGTGCTTGCGCACTGGCCCCTGGAGGGCCGAGCCTGGAGTCTAGGAGGCAGCTCAGGGTCCTGCAGGGCACCTACTCCCCTCCTCCAGGCCGAGGTGGGGCGTGCCGCTGTGCAGAAGGGAGGGCCCTGCCTTCTGCTCCTCCGAGGAGCTCTCCAGCCCTGCCCTGCCCGTCCCTGTCTGCTGCCTCCTCGGTCTGTCTGCCTGCAGTGATGGACCAGGCCCCCACCCCGGCTGGCTTTTGGTGGGAGTGTGGGTAGCGCGTGGCCCTCCCTCCGGATGGCCCTTGCCAGTATTGCGGCCTTTCTGCTGCCTTCTGTAGTCTCCATCTCAAGTGCCCTGTTTAACAGCTTGTACTGGGATCACAGGCACCCTCTCCAGCTTCCCCTGAGGCCTCCGGGCAGCCAGTGGCAGGGTTTGGGAAAGGGATGGGACATACGAGTCCCACCCCGGCTCTGCCCCTGACCTGCTGCGAGGCACAGTAGAAGACTGTAGTCTTTCTAAGCCTGTATATCAACTATGAATTGAAGCCAAGGGGCAGTGTCCCTTCCATTTTGGACATATGCCATGCCGGGGCCTGAGGAATGTCCCCGAGGAGGCTCTGCAAGGCAGCTCCTTAGGGCGCCGCCTTTGAGGTTGGTGCTGACCCTTGCGATGCCACCAGGGGGAGGCCACAGGATGCCCCGGCACTGGCCTTTGGCCACTGGCCAGTTTTCCCTTCCTTCTTTCCCTTCCTGCCCCTAGAGAACTCTGGGCCACCCAGAAGGTACCACACAATATACAGTCAACCGCCCAGACCAAATGCCACGTGTAGCAAGAATGCGCCAGGGCCTGTAGCCTCCCATTAGAGGCCGGACCCTCAGCTTCCGGGCTCCCCAGTCACCCTGAGCTCAGGCAGGGGGAGGCGCCTCTGCAGAGTGCCAGCTCATTGCCGGAGCAGAGGCCTCCACTGGGCACGAGAAGAAAATGTTAGAACTTCTGTTTCAGATTATTCTTGTCTAGAAAAGGGAATATTTACTATACGGACTGAAGATATGTAGGCAAATAATTTAATAAGTATGAGCATTTTGGGGCTATGAGATAATTTTAATACCAAAGCATACCTCATCAAAAAAGCTTGGTGCCCACTGTTGCGATTAGAAGGGTCTGAGCTTGAGAGGGGTGACGATGGGAGAGGTCATCCTGGAGCCCGCGGCCTCCCCTCTTGGCTCTGTTCCAGGGAGGGGCTGACTGATTGGGAGGGGCCAGCAGGGCTCATGGGCAGCGGGCGCAGGCCCGATCTCGGATCTCCGCTTGTCAGGATTCCTGAGGCCCCGGTCCCTGGGGGCCAAGCCAGTTCTCACAGGATGGTCTCCTTGTCCCTTCAGAATCCTGCCTTTGGTCCGTGTGGCAGATTCTTCGTCTCCGTGACTACCCCATCATTCATTCCTATCACGCGTCTCAGTTTAGGGCGGTTGAGTTTATTTTTGTGACAGCTACTTGAGGTACATAAGCAGGGATTATGAGTCCCATTTACTGATTAACAAACAAAATAAAGAACAGAATTTGAGTCTCAGTGGTTGAGTTGTGTGACTCACAAAAGGAAAGATCTAGAAGAATCCTATATCTCCTCCTCTGGTGCCCCTCTCATAGCCTCTGTGGCTCTGTTGACTCCATTCTCTCCGGCCATGGCCCTTCAGCTGGACACCCTACAGCTTGTGGGGACGTGGGGAAGGGAGATGCAGAACATTTTCATCTAGAAAGTTCTTATTCTCCCAAGAGGCTGCATTCTGGGAATGCCCCATCTAAGGGACTTCGTCGATGTGCGTGTGTGTTATTATTATTGATGATGTGTCTTGTGGCGATGGTGTGTGTGTGTGTGTGTGTGTGTGTCTGGCTTGCGGTGTCTGGCCATTGGGTCTAAGTGGCCTGAGCGGAGGCCAAACTCCATTTTCCAGTTCTGCTGGTGGGCACCGAGCCATCAGCTCAGGTCATCCATCACCCCGTGAGCCTTGCTCTCCTCCGCTATGGGACCGGGCAGGGTGGCAGCTCCTCTCCCATGGGTCTGATCATCCATGGTGACGGTGCCAGTGAGCCCTAGGTCCCCCGCGAGGACCCTCAAATTTCCGCCCAGCCCCGAATGCAGGGATCACCAGAATGCAGGGTTGGAAGGGATGGCTACAGCTACTTCCTCCCTCACGTTACGCACAGGGGTCCCCTGAGAGGCCCAGAGAGGGGCGGGGAGCTTTCTGGGGCCCGCGGGTGCTGGAAGACCTCACTTCCCAGGCTGGGCGCCGCCTTCTCCTGCTCTATTCCGGTGCTCAGTGCTCGTTCTGGGCACTCTGTCAAAGCCAGAGCCTCGCCCACAACTGTGTCTCCCTCTGGGGCAACGTTTCCAAATTCAGTGTCCCCAGAGGCAGCAACTATGTGCGGCTGGCAGCCCCAGGGCTCCTCGGAGCCGGCAGCTCATGCCAGTTAGAAATTCACTGGCGAGGGCTTTTGCTGAGCTCTAGTTACATCCAGGGCTGGGCGTCTGGGCTCACTGGGCTTGGGAGCCTGTCCTTTCCCTCTAGCCTCACCTCTGTCCCCCAGACTCCAGCCCCTTGTGGCTCATCTCCTAAAAAATTCCCGAGTGGGAGACACAGCGCGCCCAGGCAAAGCGAAAGCTGCTAGTACGTGATAACTAACATCAGTTCGCCTTTATTGAGCACTAACTATTTTTCAGGCATGGTTCCAAGCACTTTAGAGGTAGCACCTCATTATGGCCTCACACCAACCCTATGAGAGAAGTACTGTTATTCGTCCCATTTTACAGATGGGGAAGCTGAATCCAGACACGGAGTATGACTCGCTTAGTTCATGTAGCCAGTATATGACAGAGCAGTCTGCTATTTCGTGTTAAGCTATACTGCCTGTGCAAACTAACACATACTGGTACACACACATGCACATTCACTGATATAGGACCATCTTGACATAGTAATACTCAAATGAAAGGTGGACATGGAAGTCTAGAAGGACTCCTCATTTGATAATGTTCCAGTTCCCTAGGTGAGAATTGTGCTGGCTGGGGTTGGAGGGGACAGCAAATGAGATAATGATGGGTATGGTGTTGGCCAAGCACTGCTGGCCAGCACAGTCACAGACAGGCTTCTGGTGGCAGGGGAGGCTTTGAGGCTCTCCTCCTGACCTATTCCTGACAGTAGCCTCCACTCTTGGCTGTGTCTCAGCCAAGCCTCTTCTCAGGCCTCCTTGACCAACCTATGGTATCCTGGCCTCTGAGGTCAGGTCAGTGCCCACAGGAGACCAGGTGCCAGCTGAAGCTGGCAGGGGTTCAGGAAGCTGGTGTCTGTGTCTCGGCCAGCTCCACTGGAGGCCGAGGCACAGTCAGCAGGATGGTGTCCCTGACTGCCCATGGCCACGGAAAGCCTAGATGGGAGATGGAGGGCTGGGTAGGTCCTCCCAGGTAGAGTTTGGGGTTCTGAGGCTGCCTCTGGGTACAGAGCAAAAGAAGGACATGAGCAGTGCTGAGCAGCTGGAGCTGGAAGCCAGTGTTTAAAGCATTTTTCCTGAAGGAATTCCAGTTCTTCTCGGCCCTTCTCTTGACCCTGCCTCAGATGAGCAGCCTTCACATTCCTCTGCTCCATCTCCCTATTCCCCCCGCTCAGGGGGGCATCCTGCAGTCGTCATAGGCTGAGCTATGGTGTGGGGAGCGCTCCAGCTGTCCCTGTGGAAAGAGCTGGAGGACCCAGCAAATGGCTAGGATCGCAGGGCAAGTGTTTGTGGGGGCACCCCATTCCTCGCTGCATCTTGGCCGCATGAGCTCGCCGTATCATAGCACTTCTCTGGCCTTGGTCCTCCTTCTGGGAGCCGGAGTCCGCTTCCTCCACAGGGTGACCGTCAGATAGTGTGATGGCATTCTCTCTGGGCTCTCTGAACAGCCAGGCCCCATGTTGGTTATTTCCATTTCTAGATGTCTGGGAGTGTTTTTGAGTTAGAAAGAAAATCGAGACTTTGAACCATAAATCATTCGACTTGGAAAGGGGCTCAGAAACGATCTGAGCCAAACTCAGTTTTACGGAGGAGAAGCCTGGGGCTCAAGAGCAGGGAAAGGACGCGACTCACCCAGCGAGTTCCTGGCGCCCCTTGGGCCAGCATGCGGGATGGGGGCTTGTGGGGGGCACTCCCCAGCTGGTGTGGGTCTGGGGTTCTCTGTTCTGGCGCTAAGGGATTGGGGTCCTTCCAGAGGCAGGGAAAGGAGTGCTTAGCCTCCCGCACACGGAGCGAGAGCGGAGGGAGCAATCCTAGATTCGAAGTCTGAATCCGGCTGCCTCCCACGGTAAACTGAGCTGTGTGCACGTCTTGGGGGCGTCTTTGCGCACGCACAAGTGCAGCTCTCCTCGTTCTGTGTCTGAGGTCTTGTAAACAAGCCCTAAAGCCTTTGGCTTCCTGCCTGCCAAGATTGTCTGTGTCTGCACCCTCGCTGGCCACCAGAGGGCAGTGCTGTGCACGAGACGGTCTGAGGCGGGTGGCTGGCTTCCCAGGAGGAGCTGGGGATGTGACACACTAGCCTGGTGAGATGTGCACCTGCAGCAAGGCTTTCAGAGCCTCGCCTGAGCCAGGGCTGAGCAGAGAGGTAGGCGCTTCCCTAGGCACAGCCTGTCTCAGCAGAGCTAGCTCTGCCTCCATCACGTCTGCAGCCCAGAGATGTGAGTTCTCCTAGACCTGAACTTCGCAGGAGGTGGCTGGGAGAATGAATGCCTCGGGTGGACGCAAGTCGGCCTGGACGGCTCTGCTTCCCACCTCATCTGTCTCAGCCGCAGCAGGCGGGTCCAGCGTATTTGCATGGGGGTAATGGAGATGAATGAATGGGACATAATTCCTGCCCAGGAAGATGCATCCCAATGGGGACACACAGAAGTTGACAGATGGTGAAACTGTGGGGTTACTGTCATGGAAGAATGAGCTATATAAACTGCTATATAAACTGCCTCAGGCCATGTGATATGCTGGCCCAAGTGTGGGGGCATCTCTCACCTCTCCTTGTCCCCAGCTCATGCCAAGCTTGGGAATTACGACACCAGGTAGCTGCTCAGTAAATACCAGGTCCTGATATTTACCGGACATGAGAGCTTGGTGCTGTCTGTTAACCTCTCTAGACGTTGTCTCCGCTCTCAGAGACGCGCTTCCAAAGCGATGGCTATAAACGTGCCTTGCAAACCGGGGTCGTGGGCCCCGCCTGGACTTGTTAGTTTTGACTGTTTCCTTTCTGTGACTGCTTTTGGCTCTTCTCTGTCTGCTCCAGGCAGTCTTGGATTTGAGCAGGTGCTGTCTTGTTCCAGCTCTAGCTGGTCCACAGATGAGCCTTGTGTCACAAATGTGGTCATCGGCTTTGGAGATGGGATCTTCTGCTTTTGCGGAGGGGCTGAGCTTCCGCGGTGGGGCTGTGACTCGGTGCTGAGGGCCACACATGGCTGCTGGACCCCAGGCTGCTGTTGTGCTCCGTCTTTGCCCACCTACTGATTTCTGATCCTTTTTCAAGGCCGGTGTCCTAAAAAGCAGGGATGAAGCCAACATTTATGACTGTCCTACCGGGCCGGAGATCATTTGCATATACGACCTTGCTTATGGATGGCAACTCCTAGATAAAACTTAAGATCACAACTCGCCCTCTTACCAGCCGTGACCCTGGGCTGGCTACTGTTTTTTGATCCCTAGTTCCCTCACCTAAAAAATGGAGATAATAAAACAGGGCTTATGTGTGTCCCGAACTCTGAGTGCTGGTCTTCGTCTCGCTTCCTCCCTCTTGCCATCGCCACGCTCCAGAGTCTCACGGTCGTGAGCGCGGGTCTTCCTGCGGCCCTTATCTGTTCTTCCTGCTCCCAGGCTCTGCTCTCACCCACCCCGACAGATCCGTCTTCCCATCCAAGGTCTTCCATTATGACAGTTCCTGCGCGCGAGCTTTGTCGTGGTTTTTCGGTCTGAGAAGCAGCTCAGTGTAGTGGGAATAACGGTGGTTTCTTCGGCCAGGGAGCCTTCAGTTTAAATCGTGGCTCTGCCCCTGTGCGAGTTCAGGCACATTACTTAACTTTGCCGAACCTCAGTTTCTTATCTGAAAAACCAGGATGACTATATTCATCTTTGTAGCGTGGTCGTGAGGATCCCGTGAAGTTATGTTCAGTGCCTGGTGTGCGCTAGGAGCACAGGGGCCACACTGACAAGTGGCACAACGGGAGTCTCTCAGCGGCGAGGGGCAGCGACGCTTCTGGGTCCGGGAAGGGTGGGTTTAGAGGAAGTCGGATGAGGAGAGGAAGTTGGATGAGGAGAGGAAGTTGGATGAGGAGAGGAAGTTGGATGAGAAGGGCCAGAGCCGGGGGTGACAGAAGGACTAAGATGGGGTGTATTTGGGAAAGGTGACAAAGTAGCCGAGACATGTATCAGCTGAAAGAGCAGGGAAAGTGTCGTGGATTCCACTGAGAGACTCAGTTGCGGTACCGAGTGACCGAGTGTCCCAGGCCGAGCCTTCCTGCTTCCCGCCGTCCCCGCTCTCGGTCCCAGGAGTCCGGGCGCCAGGAATGTCCACGCAGGATAACTGGTAGCACCCACCCTCCCTATTTGGTTGGACTACTGTTCTCCTATTTGTACCCTACGTAGCTTCCTATTCACTGGCTGATTCCCTTCTGACTATTGTAATTGACTAAACCAGTCAGATACAGATGGGGATCCAGGACCAGCTGTGGGACAAAAAGTGTAGGAATCCGGTGGGAAAGAGTGACTTCTAAGTCCCTTCAGGCTACCCTTAGGAGCCTGCCATGCACATTCATGCCAGTTCCATGTTAAGCCACAGGAGGGCACTAGACCATGATTTCTGCAGGGAGGGAGGAGCTGTTGAGTGTGCTTTGATCAAAGCTGCACTTGGATTCTTCCCAGATGCCAGCATCTCTGAAGGCCCTGGCACACCAACTTGATTTAACCAGAGCCCAAAGCATGGAGTCTGATATCTCAAGGGAAGCTAAAGTGTAGTAAAAGGTCGGGGAATTTGGCATCAAATTTGGGTTCCAATTCTTGCCTTCCTCCTTGCTTTTTTTTTTTTTTTTTTGAACTTTGAGTAAGTTAATTTCTCTGGGTCTCATTTTTTCTTTACCTGTAAAATAAGGTGTTATTGGGAGGTCTTGCTGGAAGGATTAAATGATACGATGTGTGAAAAGTGTCTGGAAAGTGATAGATACTCCATGATTGACCATCTGTTTCTTTCTGGAAGAAGGATGAAGTTAGGGCACAGCATAGGAGATATTTATGGGATCCTGTTGGCCTGATGGGGTCTCTGTACTTCCTAGTGATCCCTCTAGGGTCCCAGTTCATTGAGGGCAGCACTGACACCCAGCCTGGAGTGGAGAACAGGGCATTCTGACCTGGTGGGGTGGCGATGGTGGGCACTGTTGGACAGTCGTTGGGTATTTGCGGGGATGAGACTGAATCTGCAGATCAAGGGATGTTGGCTTCAGATGGTCTGTCAACCAAATTTCTCTCCCCTTACAATGCTAGAGGCTAGAGATGATTCTCAGAGGGCCTTACTGGGATGGTGACCATTGGGGATATTAGTTGCCCGGGTCAATGGTCTAAGGTCACAACTACAGAACACACTGCCTTTATTGTAGCCAGCCAATCTAGTATCCAGAGCTTCATGGTATTTCCTGGGGTACTACTCTTAAAAAATTGTTTTAAATCCATCATCTATCAGATTGGCCTCAGCCAAGAGGCTCAGGATCCCCGAACCTCAGTATGTTTATCTGAGAGAGAGGGACGTTGGGCTGGTTGACTGGGAGGGCTCTTTCAGCTTGGATTTGAGTGTTGGACATTGTTTCGTACCCTTGGCTCAGTGTGTGTGTATGTATGTGTGTGTGTGTGTGTGTCTGTGTGAGAGAGAGAGAGAGAGAGAGAGAGAGAGAGAGAGAGAGACAGAGAGAGACAGAGACAGAGAGAGAGACAGAGAAGTGGGTAGGTGGTGTGAGATCACGTGGGCAGTGGGGGTAATGATTGATAACTGCTAAGCTCAGGCCTTCCTGGTGCAGAAATTCTAGCCCAGAGAAGGGAGGGGTGTCCCTTGGTGGAGGCGTGTCCCTGAGACTGGAATTGGGGCGTCTCTCACTCCCGGTCTTGTGCAGCCTCTTCGTTACCCACCTGAGATCCAGGACAGAGCCTTGGCAGATGTGCCAGGCTCAGGAAGTTATTTAATATCAGCTTTGCTCCAGATTGTGTTTCTGACTCCTTGCCACCTCTTAAGTGGCAGTCATTTTAACAAATGTGGCGATAAGATACCAAGTGGGAAATAACATGAGGAGTGGGGAGGGGGCAGGGGCATGCAGGAAGAGTGTAGTTTATTCGTTGGCAGAAACCTTGTCTTTGCGGCACTCCCGGTGAGAGAATCGTGGAGGAGGAGCTAGGGCCCCTCGAAGCCCGTCAGTGAAGGGGAGGGCTGGGAAGGGGCGCCTGACTCCAGGGCATGTGGCCTATGGCTGCAGCTTTTGCTTCTCCATGGGAGTACCCTGTGTCCTATGGGGCACCTGGCTCTTGTACCTGGGGCAGGTGTTGGAGGGGAGGACCTGTGTTCCATTTTTCAAAGGACTGCCTTGCAAGTATGTAACAGACAGCTAACGGGGCCTGGCACTGGCAGTGTGGATGCTGAGCTGTGTCTGGACCTAGGCTGTGGGGTGCCCAGGTGTCTGGCCGCCAGCCTCGCTGCCTGCCAGGGCCCATCCCAGCAGCTGGACTAGTGGGGAAGGATAGGCACAGGCATTGGCAGGGCCAGCCTGGCTCTTCCATCCGTTGGACCCGGAGAGGAGGGAGTCAGGCCTCGCTCACCCTGCCTGACGCAGCAGCCATGTGCCAGGCATGGTGCTAAGCCCTGGGACACAATGACGAGAAAGTCAATTCCCTCTTGGAGTTTAGAATCAAGTTGGGGTGGCAGGCATTAGACAAAAAGAGGTGTATCAGGAGAAGCAGGGCCAGAATTTTAGAGAATTTATCTAATGTAAAGATTAAAGAAAAACGTGCATACATGAAAATGTGGCTTTCTTAAGGTGGGGAGGACCCAAAATTTCTAAGAGGAGATCGATCTAAAGATTCTAGATTTTCCTGTTCTTGAGTCCACCCCGTGTCGACGACAGAGGCGTTACTTGTCAGGTCTGGGGCCCTGGGCCCAGAAGTCGATCCCTCGGCCTTGCTTCTGTCCACAGGAGGCCCCGTAGTATTTTAGGGGCAGCAGTAGTATTTTCGGAAGGCGAGAGAGGCAAATTGCTTTTTCTCCCTTCGCTTTCTGACTGTGTAAGACAAACGTGTGGGGCAGGTAGTTTATTGGGAAGGTGACCCCACAGCCTGTGGGGAGGGGCAGTGGGGCAGGGAAGGGAAGGGAAGCCAAGGAACAGCGTGTTCACGAGCGGGTTGCGGAGTGCTCTCCCCAGGTGCTCGTTATTTCTCTATTGCTGCTTTTATTCTGCATGTTTCCTGAGCGCCTCCGACAGCCCGGCCCCTTTTGGGAAAGCTGGGGAAACATCGGAGAGCCAGACGGATGAGGTCTAACTCATTCTCCCCGCAGTTATGGGATGTGTGAGGTCAAGCCCCTTTCTCTTGGCACCTGGCCCCTGTTTGTGGGAGTCTGCCTCGGGGCTGTGGGGGAGGGGGCCAGGTGCGCTGAGGGGGCAGCCAGATTCCCTCTGTCCTCCAGGGCAGGTTCCTGGGAGGAAGTTCCACAGAAGCGATTTGGAGCCGGCCATGCGCTGGGTAGGAGAGAGCCTGGGGCGGGGTGCATGTCCAGGTTGGTGTGCAAAGACTGGCTCCGCGTGCTGTTACAGGGTTGGGCCCAGACCCAGCTGACGCTCTGCCCAGCCAGCCGCTGGGCCTACCCTCAGCCCTGGCCGGGTCGGCAGCCCCCACCCTCCCTTTGCTCAGCTCCAAGCAGTGCCCTGGGCCATGGGGGAGCAGCAGTGTAGGAAGAGTGACCTTCTCCCTCTTGACTCTTGTTCAGGTTTCATTGTCCAGGGCCGTTTCCTGTCTCCACGGAAATGACTGGTCACCCCTCCCACCGCCTCAGTCCTGGGCCGCAAGCTGTGTTCCTGTCCCGATGACTTGCTGGTCTACCTGCCACCCTCTGTCAGTCACTCAGGGCTGCTGTTGCTTGCATTCTGTTCAGCATGCTTTGGCCTTGGGGCTCCTCCACCTGGTACCCTACCGGATGGCTGTCCTCACTGACCCAGGCACGTCACTGGACAGAAGGGGGTGGCACAGCCAGTGTCTTAGTTCCGCTGAGACCCTCTGGAGTCCCACCCATGGGCCCTGCGTGGCATCAGACTCGCTAACATCAGGCTTTCCCCTCACCGTGCTGTGAGCTCCGGGAGGCGGGGATTGTGTTGGATTTGGCTCTGCACCCCAGCAGCCAGCAGGGAGGAGGTCCTCAGCGGGACCTGTCAAATAGGACAGGCCATGTTTTCTGCCAGAACGTGTCACAGATTAGAGGGCAGATCCTCGGCTTGGTGGCCGTGCGTGTGCTTGTGCGCAGCCCTGGCCACGTCGTTCTGTCCTCCCCGTACCCGGCGGGCCTGGGCCCGCCTCAGTGCAGCAGCCCGTTGGAGGAGCCTTCTAGGGAAACCTGCCCTCGTCACAGTGAGAGCATCGTCGTCGCCGGCGTGGAGATGGCATCCCAGGCGTTATCCTGAGGGTGGTTTGTTTCAGCCCCATTTCATTCTCAGTGCAGCCTGAGGGTGCAGGTGTCATGATCATCCCCGCTTTACGCGTGGGGAGACTGAGGCTCAGAGAGGCTCTGGAACTCGCCCTAAGGCATCTGACCAGTGAGTGGCGGAGCTGCTGTTTGAACTCAGCAGGTCTCGTTCCTGGTATTGTAGGTGCCTCTTACTTCCTGCCAACCCCCATTCGCCCAGCCCTCCTCCCACACTGCCCGGCGCCCCTCGGCCAGCAGGAAGTAACGCCTGCTGTTCTGGGTTTTGACTTTGGTGTTGGCAGGGGCGTGGAGGTGGTAGGGGCCCTCACACCCAGTGGAGTTTGGAATCCCTGAGTTTTGTGGGCACAGGTGTTTTTGGCCACATTCTCAGAGAATGCCATCTGAGTGAAGGCGGTGGGGCAGAACAGAGTGAGCTCCTGGGTCCTGTCTCCGTCACCAACTTACCAGGTGAATCTGGGCAAGGTGTTCGCCATCTCTGTGCCTCCATTTTCTTATATTTAAAATTAGGCGGCTGACCCAGCGATCTTCGAAGGTCCTCTGGCTTTAACTTGTGACGTTTCTAACGTGGTGGGTGGGGATGGGCCGGAGGCTGGAGCCCACCGAAGCTGCGGGATTTCGCTAGGGCTGGGCCCCGCGTGTGTCGAGGGCGAGCCGTGGGAACAGACCGGTGCTCCTCGCGGTCGCGCGCATCCCCACCACTGGGCACGCTGGCCGGAGCACGGACCGCGGGCTCCCGCCCCAGAGTTTCTGATTCTGACTTATCGTGGGGCCTGAGGATTTCATTTCCGAGAAGCACCCGGGAGATGCAGACGCTGCTGGTGCAGGGACCACACTTTGTGAAGGGCTGTGGCACGGATGTACTCCCCGGAGACCAGAGGTGGCGTGGTATTCTGCGTGAGATTTGTTAACGCAGTTGCCCGGGCTGAGAAAAGTTTGAATACCCCACGCTAGGAGAACACTAGCCCCTTCCCAAGCACCTTCTGACAGGGCTTGTCCAGGTTCTCTCTCCGTTTCCCAATCATCTGTTTGTTCTGCACCCCAAGCATGGTGTCCGGCTCATTCCTGACCTTGGCCCCGACAGGGCTGGGCGTGACTGGGACATGCTCTGACCTGTGTGATCCGATATGGAGATGAGAAGTGAGAGCACGATTGTGTTCTTCAGAATGCCCTTCCTGGCTCAAAGTAGATTTTTAAAAACGGTTTGGGAGGCAGGGAAGAAATTCTGTAACTGTAGCTCAGGAACCTGAGTTGGGTCCTCCTCGCTCAGACTCCTGTGTTCATGTGCAGGCTGCAGCCTCTCTCGGGAGCCTTGCCTCCTGGCACCCCCCAGCCAGGCTGACCCACTGTGCCTTTCTGAAACATTCCCAGCCGTTCCCCACTCTTAAGTCTTTTGGGCAGGCTCTTTCCCCTGCCCGGAAGCCCTCTGGCCTTCATTCTGCTCACCTGGGCCCTACCTGTCACTCAGGTCCCTCCTTTGACGTGGTCTTCTTTGTCCAGACCCGTGAGTATTGAGTGTCCTAGCTTTCCAGTCTCAAACACAGAGTGATAGCAGCTGCTGTTTCTTGAGCACTTTCTCGGGGCCAGAAGTTTGTATGGCGTCTCATTTCATCCAAGCAACCACATGAGCAGAGGGCTGCTCTCATTTCACAGGTGAGCAGATCGAGGCCAAAGATGCTAGAGCTGGCCTCGGGCCATCACGCGAAGTCAAACCTAGGCTTACTCCAGAGCCCGCAGTCCCGCATTCATTGCCGCAGTGTGCCCAAGAGCAGAACGGCCGGGAACAAGCTCATGCCCTCAGGAGGGGGCCGGGGCAGGCGGACACGGTGAACTCCTACAAAGCAGTTACGGTGGAAACCTTGTTCTCTGTGCAGTAACGGGGCTATATGCTCAAAGCAAAGTACCGGTAAAGAAAATACAAGTTGCAGAATGACATACCATATGTGTAAGTTCAAACACACAAATTGACAAATGTAGCGTATTGTTCATGGACACAGATATGTAGTCAAAAGATAAAATCATAGACTGGATACAAACCAATTTTATGATTGCCTTGGGGACAGACGGAGAGGAAATCAAGAGCCAGCTCAGAGCTCTTCGCTGTATCTGTGATGTTTTCCTTCTCTCTTTTTTTGAGATCTTAGCATTATGACAAAATGGTAATGTGTAGCAATTCTGGGTGATGGGTAAATAAGGTGTTCAATATATAATCCTTTCTTTTTTCTCTGTGAGCACTTTAGAAGCCTTAAGCAATAATAAGATTATCATACCCACCTGATTTGTAATTAAAAAAAGCAAAAGCAATGTTAAATCTATGTATTTGTTCGCTAGGGCTGCTGTTACAAAACACCACACAGACTGGGTGGCACAAACAACAGAAATTTGTTTCCTCACAGGTGTAGAGGCTAAAAGTCCGGGATCAAGGTGTTGGCAGGGTTGGTTCCTCCCGAGGCCTCCCTCCGTGGCTGGCAGACGGCCGTCTTTCCCCTGTGTCTTCACATGGCCGTCCCTCTGGGTCTGTCTGTGCCCTCGTCTCCCTTTTTACAAGGACACCGGTCCTATTGGAATAGGGCCCACCCCAGTGACCCCATTTTCATTCAGTCATGTCTTCAAAGATGTTATCTCCCAATACTGTCACATTCTGAACTATCGGGGCTTAGGATTGCAACGTAGGAATTCCGGGGGGACACGGGTCACCTCATAACAATCATAAGACAAAAATAATGGCATTTCTGCTGAAATTAGAGTCCATCGTTGAATTTCTGAGTCCAGGAACCTGCAGAAGGTCATCAAAGCTGAATTTTTCTCATGTTTTTCTCATGTTGGTGCCTCTGGCCGCTGGTGCCCTAAGTATATCTGCTTCGGCGGCCTCGTGAGGAGAGGAGCCCTCTGGAGGAGGTCGCACACTCGTAGGAGAATTAGAGGTGGGTAAAGGGAAGGACACAGCCAAGCCAGTGCCAGGTCCGAGGAGGCACAGGCCAGGTCTCTGACCGTCCGATGTGTAGGAGCTGCAGGTGGAAATAAGCAAAGCTACTCCATACCAAATGCACTGTCACTCTCTCTCTTATTATTCAATTAATTAATTAATCAGTTATTTCAACGCCTACCAGAGAGCACCTTGCTTGTGTCAGCCACTGAGTCAGTGACCCCACTCCCCCTAAAAAATGACAGTGGGCGAGGATTAGAGGCTACGAGATGTGGTTAGGGGTCGGAAAGAACTTCCCGAAAGAATGGGCTGCGAGATAGGACTATGTCATTGCTTTCCTTGGGGCATGTAAGTAATTATTTTATTATGAAAAACTTCAAGCACACACAAAATTCGAAAAATTTACAGTGACCATTCATATACCTGCCACCCGGATTCTGCGGTTAATATTTATTTACTCTACTCACTCAGTCACTTGGTCTATCCATCTCTCCATCTCTCTGTCCACTCAGTGTCCACCCTGTTTTTCTGATGCATCTCAGAGTAAATCGTCGATGTTTATAGACACCCCCTAAATACGTTAGTATGCATATCATTACACTAGAGTTCTGTATTTTCATTGTTTTCTTTTGAGGTGGTATTTATAGGCAATGGAACAAATGCATACCTCTCAAGTGTGTATTCTTTGAGCTCTGACAAGCGCATACACCTGTGGAACCCACTCCAGCAGGGTCCAGCGCATTATTGTCCATCCCTCAAGCCGGTCTCCGCCCTGCCTCTCCAAAGGTAGCCACTGCTCTGGCTTTATTCCATAATGGATGACTCTTGCCCGATGTACAGCTTCTTATAAACGGAATCACGATACGCATTTAGCAGAATGTTTTTGAGGTTAATCCACACTGCTGCAAGTAACAGTAGTCTGTTTCTTTTTCTGGCTGAGTGCTAGTGCGTTTCGTGGAAACCTGAGTTTGTTTATCCAGTCTCCTGGTTGTCGGAACCCTGGATATTCCCAGTTTTGGACTCTTACGGATAAATCAGTTATGAACATTCTTGCACAAGGCTCTTTGTGAACACATGCTTTCACTCCTCTTGGGTCTGTCCCCAGGCATGGAATTTCTGGGTTGTATGATAAATTTATAATTAACTTTATAAAATACTTTCAGATCTTTTTTCAAAGAGGTCGTACCAGTTTACACAATGAGACTGGTTTTGATTCATCTGGGTTAGGATAGACGCATGTACGTGACTCATGGAAACAGTTCCTGTTGTATCTTTGTCTTGCAGATGAGGAAGTCCAAGAGTTAGAGGGGCGGCATCACTTGCTCAAGGTCACCCAGATGTTAGGTGGCGGAGCTGGGATCTGACTCAGAGCCCGTGCGGTTCCCATTGTGATGTGCTGCTTCTTGCAGAGGCAGGAGGAGCAGGTGGCTGACTTCTCAGGGCACCTTCTAGTGTCCCCAGCCCAAGGACATTACTGGTCCTCTCAGGGCAACTTGTTCTCTCTGACACTCTGGGCACTTAATGCTCTCTGTCAGGGCCGGGGGCAGGTGACCTCTGGCCTGGGCTGGACTGTGTTTTCCGAGTTCTCCATGCACCCCAGCTGTGCAGCCTGTCTCAGGGCCCCGGGCTGGGTCCGTGTGCAGCGGACAGCACCCCAGGATCTCCATCTCCCTCCTGGCGTGACGTAGTGGGAGCCGCGCTTGTGAGTGCTCAGACGTGTGGTGCGGGGAGGCCCCAGACCAGTACGTATCCACGCGTGTTCCTTCACGTTCGGAGGCCGTGCTGAGCAGAGGGGTGCGGTGGGCAGCCTGGCCTGCCTGGTTCTGCCTCAGGGTTTGCAGACTGTGGGTTGGCAGATGGAGACAGAAACAGGCTTCCTCCCTTCACATTGGCGATGCCATGGCACACAAGACAAAGCTTCTGGCCTGGGAATTTAACACAGAGGCCTCAGTGTTTGCGTCAATGACCCGGATATGTCAGAGTCCTAAGCCCTGTGAGGGCGCTAAGCGGAGTGTGCGACGTGAACACTGACCGGAAGTGGAGGCTGCTCCCGGGGCAGGTTGGGCCATTCGGGCTCTAGGAGTTGATAACATCCCAGCTGTCATCCGAACAGTGAGCAAAGGCAGAGCTTCGTGAAGACCTGATGGTAGAATTTTCTAGCAAGCGTAGCACCTCTGAGTGATGATGAGCGGGGGTGTGTTGGGGGGTGGGTGGGAGGGAGGCCAGGGGAGCGGGGACGGAATGGAGTGTACGAGCTTGGAGGGGTCAGCAGGGCCTGGCAGGCCATAGAAATGGGTTTAGATTTTTTTTAATTTAAATTATTGGGGTGACATTGGTTAATGAAATCAAATAGGTTTCAAGCGTACAGTTTGACGATACGTTTTATATATATATAATATATATAAATTATATATATATAATATATATATATTATATATATATTTTATATATATATTTTATATATATATTATATATATATAATTATATATATATAATATATATATATTATATATGTATCGCTTTTTGTGTTCACTGCGCAAGGTTAAATTTCCTTCTGTCACGAAATTCTTGACCCCCTTTAGCCCTGCCTACCTCCTCCTTCCCCACCTCCCTCTGGTGGGTTTAGATTTTAATCCCAGTGAAATAAAAGGCCCTGGAAGGTTTCTTCTTTCGAGCCGACGATGATTCAGTTTATGTCCTAAGTGATAGAGCAATAGAAACGTTTGAGAAAGCACACGGGCTTATGGGCTTCCACGGGAGGCACTTAGTCCAGGCTGGGGCACTCGGACAAGGTTCCCAGAGCGGGGACAGCTAAGCTGAAGCCCGAAGGATGATCAGGCATCAGCTACCTGGGGGCGGACGTGATGGAGCACTCGCTGCCCCCCTCCCCCTCAGCCCCCATGCGTAGAAGCGATGCTATGGACCGGTTTTTGAGTAAAGCAAAAGCTTTTATGGCGAGGTCGACCAGCAAGGCGACAAGAGGCAAGGCTCAAGTCTGCCTCCCTGCCCCAGGGTTCAGGGTGAGAGTTAAGGGTTTTCAGCACTGGACCTTCCCGGACGATGGACCGTTCACTCCTGAATGGGTTCCGGCATGCAGGTTCCGGTTGTGTCCCGGGCCTTCGGTTCCGTGGGCGGAGCAGTTAAGGGTTTCCAGGTATCACTGATAAACTTTGGTTCCGGGTCTTGTTAGAAGCAGGCTGAGACCAGTTCGAGCTGGTTCTGCGGTTACACTGTTCTAGGTAGAAGGAACAGCGGGAGGAGAACCTTTAAGGAGCTGGAGAAAGTTCATTCTGGCTGGAGAAGCGGGGCGCCAGACCACACCGGGCCCTGGGAGCGGGGCTCCTCCGAAGGTCGCTGTGAGCGCGTCGGGGTCGTGGGGTCAGTTTTGTCTTTGCCTTCCCAGTGCTCAGCGTCCGCCTAAGTGACTGCTGGGCCAGCACGTGAAGGGAGGGGCAGGTGGGGGGGGGAGCCTGTGCTGGGGGACCTGGCTGTGCGGACTTCTTAGTTCAGGGGACCCGCGGGGAAGCCTGGGTCCTGAAAGGGCACACAGGGTTGGTTTGTGGTGGAGTCCATCACCCCTTGGCCGGAAGTGCAGGCTGCCTGACCTGACAGCTTGGGAAGGGGCAGTGATCCTGGACCTTGTCTGCCATAATGTCAGTGACCCACGAAGAAGGCCCAGCTAAGGCTTCGAGGTGCATGGTGGCAGAAAGGAAGTCTAACTCAGGAATGCCACTTGCTAAAATATATTTGTTTATTCAGAGATTTAATTAACATGTTTAAATATTAAAGAGTAAACAACGTGTGTCTAGTGGGACTCAGCGTTTACCAACAGGAGTTCTGACTCAATTATTTGTGCTTTCCAGGCCCTCAGAGCCACGTTCCGGGCTTTGTTGTAAGGAGGCCCAGGTTCTCCCTGAAGATGGCGGGAAATGGGCCAAGGCGAGCAGGAAGTCGGAGGGAGAGCAGGGTGTGGGGAGGGGAAGGAGAGGAGTTTTCTGAAGAGGTGCTGCTGTCCAGGCACAAGAAATCAAGATGCTGTATTGGGTTTGTGCAGAGGGAAGAGAGAGTTTTGTGTCCCGACAGTGGGACCAGGCTGCGCATCGAGAAGGCAGGCGACAGGGTCTTGGGGATGCCTATTTTCGTGAGCTAACATTTGTGGGGCCCAGCTTCTCACTTCATCACCTAAGGGACCCGCAGCCCTTTGAGGAGCTGCCCATCCCTCTGTCCTCGCTGGGAGGAAAGGTACAGGCAGATAATAGGGCCCCGGCTGCCACCACAGGTGGAACTCTGAAACCAGAGGTGTTTCACAGGTGATCTGCATCAGAGTATCTCTACAAATGAAGTCCTAGATGCTGGGAGATGACACCGGGGTTATTTATTGGCAGTGCACTCTCTGGTTTTAATTTTTTCTTTTTGCTTATTCAGGCTTTAGCTCTAGAGGAAAATGGCCTGGGGTGGCTCCGAAATAGATTCTCTCTGCCCCATTAACTTATTCAGTGGGTTTAATGGTCCTTTTCTCCTCAGCCTTGAAACTGTCATTAAAAAGCAGAGATTTATAAGAGTAAAGACCCTGAGCTTTAGTCAAACTTTCGCTCTGGGCTGGTGGAGGGGCACCCCGCGCCCCCACCTGCTGCCGTGTAGGTGTAGCCTGAGTGGCTCCTGCCTTCGCACAGAAGCTCGAGGCCGGGCAGGTGGAGTCCCGGGTTCTTGAGGGTAGTGACACCGCCCCACAAAAACTCTTCGGAGGCAAGTGACCCTGGCTTTCCCCAGCTCCCACAGGTCGGGCTGTTTTGGAGTGTCTCTGAAGTGTCACTAGAGGGCTCTGGGGCGAGAGTGCCCTGGTCCTCAGTGGGCCTCTGGGGCCATTTCTTGTGCGTCCCACTGCCGCTCACCATCTGCTCTGGGGCAATTTACTGAAAATCACAAGTCACTTTGCAGAGGGATCAACTTGTCAGAAACCACTTCTCCGAAAGTCAGGTGACTCGAGGGCCAGTTGCCCAAGTGACCTATGAGAAAATGGCCAATTTGCCAACGGGCAACTCACTGAAAGCCTGTCTGCTGAATGCTCGATGCGCCAAATTTACCAAAACCTCGATTTAAGGAATATAATTATCGAATCAAGCCAAGTCAAGCTAGGGCCGTCCAGCTCTATTCAGTCCAATTCAATCCACTTCACTTCCTTCATTATTTGAGCATCTGTGGAGTGTGAAGCCAGATATTGCAGCGGCTACAACAGAGGAATAAACTAGTTCGGGGTGGAGGGGTTGGACAAGTGCACTCGTTTTTCAAGAGAAGGTGGATGTGACAAGCCAGGTCGCCACAGAATGGGATGCAGTGGGGTGGGGGAGGGTTTAGGAAAACTTCAGAGAAGGAGGCGATATAGGGCTGTCCCTTGATGCACAGGTAAGATGGGGAGGGAGGCAAAGGGAGGACACTCTAGGCCGAAGGTGCAGCTTAGAGCAAAGGTGTCCAGTGCATTAGAGGAAATGCAAGATTCTCGTTTGCCTGGAGAGTAGGTAGTATGGAAGGGCCCTGAGAGGTGACAGATGACCTTGAGACTCACTTGGGGCGGGCCTTGAATGCTGAGCTGAGGCATCTGGACTTTATTGCATTAGTGATTGGAGTCTTTGACGGTTTAAGAAGACAGTCTTCAACTTAAAATGGTGTTTTAAAAAGTTATAAGTATGTTTGCTAGGAGACAATTAGAAATAGCACGAAGAAAATAGACAAAGGAATCACTCATAGTCCCAGTGATCCGGGAATAAACCATACTTTGTTGGATTTCCTTCAAGTCTTGCAGTAGGGGTGATTCTAGACTGAGTGCACAAGGCAGAAAGTGCCCTGTGTGAACTCTGTCTGTCACTACGAGAGGCACACAGGCTCTGAGACTAGCACAGCGTACAGCAGACTGCGTATTCCACATGCATATCCTGATGGATTCTCTCATTGAGCAAGTTGGGGGCAGAAGCACCAGCATTTATAAAATAGTTGTTCTTAACTGTTTCTGGGTGCATAGAGCTAAATTCACATAAATTGATTGTATGGGTTAAACTATTATTCTCTGTGTGTGTGTGCGTGTGTGCGTGTGTGCATGTGTGTGTATTGTACTCGAGCAGGTAATTTTGATTAGTATTTTAAAAATAACCTGAATGTCAAGTGTACCGCGCGTTGAGGAAGAGGAGAAGCAGGTGGTAGAGAAAGAAGGCGGGAGGCAAATGCGGCAGCTCGAGGATGGGCCACGTGGGCGGGAGGCAGGCGATGGCGAGGGAAAAGATTTCAGAGCCACCGCGTACGTTGCGCACACTCCGATTGCACCTGTCGAGTGTAAGAGGTGGAGGTGTATTGGGGGGCCGAGGTCTCCAGACTTGGACGAGAAGGGAACAGTGCTGCCTTGAGCAGGAATAGGTATGGGGGTGACATGGCGACTTCTGTGTGGGACACACTGAGTGGAAGGTGCCTGTGGGGATGATGAGCACGCAGGTGAGAAACCAGACTGGAGGAAGACATCTTGCTTCCGACGGGAAGCTTTTCTGTGACATCTCACCGACGTAAGGAAGCAGCAAGAATGCTTGGTAAAGACAGGCACGGTTCGGGCGTGCTCTGGAGCTGCTCCTGCCATGGCCACCAGCTGGCCTTCTTCATCGGTGCCCAACCAACTGGCGCTTCTTCAGGAGAGGGGCTTTGCTCTCCCGGAGCAGGGACGCTGCACGGGAAGAGAAGGCACGTCGCACCCTGGTCGGGCAGCAAGGAGATCGGTTGTTAGGTGATTATTAGTGGTAATGGGGAGGGTTAAAATGGTAATTATCAACCTACACGCAAACGGCTTTTCAAAATAGCTTTTTACTACTTTATAAGGAAGGCTGGCCAGATCTTATTGTTCTGTTTTCCAGAGAAGACAAATGACTTATCCAAGATCCAACTGTCTATTAAGAGGGCAAAGGACCCTTTCCACAATACCCAGTGTTCCCATGACTGTGTTCTCCGACTCCAAAATGAGGGCATGGGCATACTTCACAGAGACAACAGGTCTACGTGAACTTTGACCCAATTTGGAAAATTTGGACACCCTGTTCTCCTCTTCCTAGCTGAGGAGGTCCTTACGAATAACGTTGCCTGTGACAATGGCACTGAGATACGTACCAGCTTCGTGCTGGACACGTTTTAGTCAGTGTCTTAAATCCTCGCACAGCTGAAGGAGGTAGGCGTTCGATGAGGACTAGGTCATGTGCCCACGATCACCCAGCTAGCAAGCACCTAAGTGGGTTGGAGCTCAGGCAGGCTGTGCCCAGAGCCCACGCTGCACACCTGCAGTTGGCAGGACCACCGCTCGCCCTGGAGCCCTGTGCTGCGACTTGGTTACAGTCCCCGAGCTGCAACAGCTGTTCCCAGTGTCAGTTCAATGAGGTTACGCTCCGTGGCCCCTGGGCTGCATCGATCCATTCACCTTGACTGAAATAACCATGTGGGGAGCTAGAAAAAATATTTGTACCATCGATTGCTTCATTTCTTGCGGCTGGGAGGTGGCAGTGAACCTGTGATCAGGTAAGGGAGGCCGCGCCCACTGTGTGCCGCCGAGTGGCCGAGGCAGAGCCTCAGGGCTGCTGGTGTCCCTGGGGGCATCGCCTGGTGTCCGCGGATCTCTCTGTGAGCGACTGCTGGCTCCTTGGAGGGTAACTCACCCAAAAATGCCGTCCCCGAAATTAGTCTGCCTTAGAATTTCTGAGTCAAGGAACCTTCAAAAGTTCATCGAAGCTGAATTTTTCTCATGTTTTAGTACTTCTGGCTGCTGGCGCCCTAAGCACATTTGCTTGGCTGGCCGCTGACCAGGGCATCTTTTGGACGGGGAGTGATCAGGGCATCTAGCCCTTCCCCACATCTCTAAAGAAGAGGATTTAGCCAGTGGGTGACGTTTTGCTCATCGAGTCACTCAACAAGCATTGGAATCTAGCGTGGGGAAGCAGGTCGGAAAGAGCCTGGACTGGAGCCGGGCCGATCGTAGCCTTGCTCTCCCACTCGTGGGCTCTGGGATGTTGGGCAAGTCACATAGCCTCTCCAGGCTTCAGTTCCTCATGTGGAAAATGCCCTCCCACAGGGTGCCTGTCAGAACGCGATGAGATCATATGTGTGATCAGACAGGCTTGCGTTTGGCTGCAACTAACTGAAAACTAACTTCGCTGGTTTAAACAGTTAGGGATTTATTTTTCTGACATCAAATTAGATAGTGAGAGGTGGATTGGTGTTGGTCTAGCAGCTCAGTTCTGTCACGGGTGGCAGCTCTGTGATTCTCATGGTGGCAAGGTGGCTGCAGCCAGTTTGCCCTTGTGAAAGGCAGGACGGAAGAGGGAGAGGTGAGGAGTGTGTGCCAGGAAAGCAAGAGAGTCCCCAGAGGCACCCAGACCCAGACTTCCGCATTTCCAGACGTGCCCCCACCTGCCAGGGAGGCCGGGCGAGTGCCCGTGTGGCTTTCAGGCCTCTGTTGTGAGAGCAGGGGAAGCTTTGGTCTTGCCCAGGAAGGACATGGACGGTAGGGTGGGACACGGGGCAGGAGGAAGCAGGAGGCGAGGGTGAGCAATGGCCAAAGCGCTCAGAGGATGCGGGGCGGGCGGGCGTTTTGTTTATGCTCCGGGGTCAGGGCTGAGATGCTGAGAGTGTGAGGGTGACGTGACGGTGGCTCTGATAGCAGTTGGAGATGGACTGTAGACACGTAGGGTGGGCAGACCTACTGAGAGACGCAGAATCGCCCTCGAATGGAGGGGTGCAAACCAGTTAGGAGGAGCACTTGGGTGAATCACAGGAGAGGGAAATGGCATGGCGGTGAGACTGGCAGGATTCGGGCCGAGGGGGCACACGAGGCGTCAGAGAGCTGGCATTTCCAGCGAGGAGCCGGGGAGACAGACGAGCGACTGCCGAGAGGCGGAGGCCGAGCAGGGAGCAGGTTGGGAAGGAGAGGGCGCGTCTGGCTTCACACGGGGCACTTGCTTTGGCTTGGAGATCCAGAGGCGCCTGTCTGGCCAGGGGTTGGAATTTCAGGGCTGGCCTTGGGCACGAAGGCCAGCTGGAGATTTGTGAGTTAAGTGCCCCAAGGCGAGAGCTGAAGCCAGGGTGTGAGGGAGCGATGAGAAGGGCCGAGGGCCGAGGGCCGAGGAGAGAACCCTGGCCGCCTGCGTTCGGAGGCGGGAGTCAGGACAGAGGGCCAGACAGGGAGCTCGCTAGCAGGGAGCAGGCCATGGCGCTGCCGCCACGGGGACGCAGGCTCTGGACAAGGGACCTGGTCAGCCGAGTCCGTGACCAAGTGAGGGTAGGGCTTAAGGGGAGGGGCAGAAATGGGCCGTTGAAGCAGCGAGGGCAGCTCTTCCTGCGAGGCGTTTGGTTACCCAGGGACAGGCAGCAGTAGGTCGGTAGGAAATGCATTTTTGTTTAAAGAATGGAGGAGACCAAAATGTGCCTTGTTCAGGTCTCCAGCCTCCTGGGGAAAGCCCCTATCTTGCCTTTTAGGGGATGTCGCATGCTGGCTCAGCAGGTGTCCTTGCATTTCAGGATGGGGCTTAGGATCCTGTCTTCATGGACCCACCCTGCTGGGAAATGCATCAGAAGAGAAGTGGGCCGTGCCTGACTGGTCCTGATGGTTGTGGCCTTTTATGAACTGAAACGGAGGAATGACTTACAGCGGAGCTGTCAGGGGGAGCCTCACCCGTACTGCAGCCGGGCTCCAGCTCCTCCTGTCCCCTCTCCATTGTCTGCCACTTGCTTTGGGGGTCTTCTCTGAATAGCCTCCGGGGGTCTCGCCTACAAAACTGAACATTCTTAGGGTTTGCAGAGGGGACGCAGAGGGTTGGGGGCTTCTGCAGCCCTGACTGACCGGTCTCTTTAGGATCAGGCAGAGGGTGCAGCCCCTGGTCCCTCCAGCTCAGCAGAGAATCCACATGTGCTTGAGCCCGGTATTCGATTGTGTGTGCATGTACAGAAATGGCTTCTCTTAAGCAAAACCCAGACCCCTGTTGGAAAGAGAGCCTGTGGGTGTAAATTGGTCCCTTTTGTTTGATCTTGAGGTTCTTTCCCTCTCATATCCCTGGCATCACCCTCTCCCCTGCACCCTCACCCCCCATGAGAAACACCCTCTTTCTTGTGTCCTTTTGGTACTGGTTGGCATTTAAATGAAAAAAGCTTCACTAAATACTAAAGGAGAATAAAGTAGAGATAATTATAGGAAAAAAAAAAGTAAAAGATATCAAAAGAGTCAGCTTTTAAAAGCAAAGGCTGCAGCGCTGCCCTGCTCCCCAGGGGCGGCTTCTTTCCCCAGCTCCTCCTGCAGAGCTTGCCTGCCTGGGCTGGGCACGGGGGGCAGGGGGGGGGCTCCCCCACACCTCTGTCGCGCCCCTCCCCTGCCTTCACGGTGCCAGGACCATTTATGTAGCAGCCTCCCTGAGGAGATGGGGACTCCTCAAGGTCACTGGCAGGCCGCGTCTAAGCAGCACGCATCATCTCGGCATCGTCACCGTGCTTGGTACCGTGCGCCTGGGCCCTGCGCACCCGTGGGAACGGGCGTCACTGGCCAGATAGCACAGCGGCCGTCCAGCTGCGCATCATCGTTTCATTCGAGCATCGATGAGATGCTACAGGAACTCAACTCTCGTTTCTATCAATTATCCTGTGGGAAAATTGGTTTCATTTTAGGTCGTTTTGCTTCAAGTCGCAGGACCAATCGAGGACATTAAGTGAGGACTTTGCTATAATAACATCGCGGTAGCTTCTCTTCACTGAAGTCTTAATGTGCCAGGTCCTGCTACGGACTTTACAGAGGTGAGCTCAGAAATACTTACAGCGTGTGTCTGAAGGTGGAGGTAATGCCATCGTTAGCTCCCCTTGACAGCTGAGGAAACTGAGGCTCAGTGAGGTTGGTAGATAAGGTCCCTGAAGTCACCCAGCTGGGAGGTGGAGGACAGTGTCTTTGGACCTGGCCGTTCAGGCCCCAAAGGGCGGATGGCGTGGAGCTTGTCTGCGTGCGCTGCCGGGCGCCTGCGGTTCCTGAGACTCGCTCTCGAGGCCTCAGCCTCCGCCTCCCAGCCTGTCCCGGACCCTCCCGCTCAGGTCGAGTTTCTGAGCTGTGGTGTCTGGGGCAGGCATCTCCCCGACCTTGCAGGGGGAGCCCTGTTCTGAACTTGGGGCCTCCCTCATCCCTCTCAGGCCCAATTCTCCCACAGGGCCTTCTGCCTGTACCCTGCCTAGGCCGGGGTCCAGGGCCGTTGCCTGTGCGGCTGCCCTGCCCCCAGAGGCGGAGCCTGAGACCGTTGCTAGCAGGGCTCAGGTGGGGTCCTCCCAGTTATGTGGGTGCTGCCTGTGTCTTGTTAATTCTGCAGCTCCTCGGAGTAGACAGAATACTCCCGTCAGAGCCCCAGTTCTACCTCCCCTGGCTCCCTGTCTCATTGTCCCGTGTCCCTACAGTCCTCTGCCCGTGGGGCACTGCCTGTCTCCAGTCTCCACCCCGAGCCATAGCTTCTCACGTCTTCTCCTCCCATCTCGTTAATTATAGTAACGATCACCGTCTATCGAGCACTGACTTTGTGCTCAGAGTTCTTAATGAATGTGCAATATCACATTTAATCCGCCCGTGGCCTAAGGAGGTGGGTGCTGTTATTATGGCTGTTTTACAGGCAAAGAAACAGATGGAGACCGGGAATGGCCGGGTTCCTTGTCCGAGGGCAGAGGGCTGGGCAGGGCAGTGGTGACGCTGCGTCACACATGTCACAGCTGCCTGCTTACACGGCGCCTCCCCAGCCCCAGCTCTGGGCGCCCAGGCCCCCATCTGCCCTTCTGCCCACGGCCTTTGCCCTCTAGGCCCCAGTGCAGCCCTCGCCTGCCAGCTGCTTCTCTGCCTCTGAGCGCGTGGGCAGAGAGGGGCCAGAGGGCAGTGAGGCAGCAGGGGCACAGCTGTGACCAGCTGCCATCCCCCCACTTCTGGCACTCAGCACTTGATGACATGGGCCACAGAATCCTCCTGGGTGGCCTCAGTGTGATACTGTGTCCTGGCCAGCCGGTCAAGGACATTCCGTTTGGCTGATTCTGGGGGAGGTCACTGTCTGCCCTGGAGCCTGTGTGCTGGGGGGGTTTCCAGTGGGAGCTGCTGACATCCGCCTTCTGCTGAGCCCGGGCCGTCTCCCCAGGCTGCAGCTCTGGCCACCCGCCCCCCGCTGCCAGCCTCCACCTCCACTGCTCACCCCACAGCCTGGTTTGAGCTCGAAGGGCACTCCGTGCAAGGCGTGAGGCAGCCAGCATCCCAAAAGGATTTGTAGGTCCCACAGCGACCCCATAGTCCTTCTTGGCTGCTGTCTGACTGTGGGGCCTTCAGTGCGTCACGACGTCTCCCTGGACCTTGCTTTCCTTGTCTGCTATTAATGATGGCGCTGACCTCGTAGAGTGGTTAGGAAAATTCCAGATGTCTAGCAGTGTACCTGGCACCCAGCACTTCGGAAGTGGGTACTCTGGTTATAGGTTATGGCTGTAAGCAGCCAATCCATGTTAAAGTGCCAATATTCAGCCACTTTTGGGTGACAATAATGGTAGTTTTCCGTCGTTCAACCTAATAACCGGACAGCCTAAACATGTTGACGAGTCTGAGCTCCAGGCGCCTGCCTCAGTTCCCTCACTGTGACATGCAAGTCCCTGGCCATGTCGCGCGATGGCGACAGTGAGTTCTGCGCGAAGTAGGATGCACACGCGTTCTGTAAACTGGAAGCGATGAGTGAAATGAACACAGAATATATATATTTTTAAATTACTGCTGCATTATTGAAAGGCACTTTCCGGGGTAAGAGCACAGACTGTAGAGACTGCCTGAGTTTGAATCCTAGGGCTGGTGCATGCTGGGTGTGTGACCTTGACCAAGTCATTCAGACTTTCTATGCCTCCGTTTCCTGATCTGTAAAATGGAGATCATTGTGGTACCCACCTCATGGGTTTGTGAGGTTTGAGCACCGACTGTGTGCCCGAGTGCCGGGCAGTATTGGGGGCATGTGTAGACTCATGTACGTGTAGGAGTTGGGCTCCAGGAGTGGTGCCCACGCCCGTGTGACAGAATCTGAGTTCAGACCCAAGTTCCAGTTGGCCAGCACACAGCCCTCCGTACCGACCGCCCCACCTGCCTGGGCCGAGAAGCTTGTGTTCTGGCTCATGCTCTGAGGCAGGCCGGCCTCTGTGGCCGAGAGATTCCAGTTGCCTCGAAGGCGTGTGAGAAAGCCTTATTCAGGTGGTTATCTCTCCAGTGTCTCCTAAGCTGTATTGATAGATTAATCTTATATTGTTGGGACCGAACAGCCCTGTAATTTTTCTATTGTGCGGCCTAATCGGTCTCGACAGCTGTGTCATTAGTTTATGTTTGTTTGTAATCTGACTCCCTGGGCTACCCTTCTTAGCCATGGAACAAGACCCCCCGCCGCCTCTGTTCACCGACCACGGGGGAGCCAGCCTCAGTGCCTGGACTGGCTGTTCAGGTGTGAATGTTGGGGGAGGGGTGGTTACAAACTCACCAGGTGAAGGAGTGAGCACCACACCAGCCAGGATCAGGACACCTGCGTCCTGGCCGTGCCCTTGGCATTCATTAGCTACTTACCTTGTGTATTTACCATGTTTAAAATCTCTCAATTTTTTCATCTTTATTGGTTTCCTCTTATGAATCTGTAAATGACCACATAAAACACTCGAGATAAAATATAAGTGAAGGAACGCTAGGGTTCAAGTTGTGTATCCATCGTCATCTCTTCTGCCCAGGAATGAAGACGGGAGGACGTGCCCCCACCGCTGAGGGTGGTTACCTCTGTGAGACGTGATGATGAGTGACTTTAATTTTCTTGAGATCTTTTCTTTTTTTCCCCAAACTTCCCACAAAGAGTTTGTGTTACTTTACAACCAGGAAAAGAGTAATTGAAATTAATCAGCATTAAGTCCATCAGCAAGAGCGTTTGCTCATTTGTAAAGTGAAAATGTTGGATGTGATTTCCAACCCCGGCCATGCACGAGAATCCCCAGGAGAGCTTGTTACGAGTACCGAGGGCCGGGCCCCGTCCTGGGCGTGTGACCCTGTCGTCTGAGATCTGGCCCAGGAACAGCACTTTTGTAAATGCCCCAGGAGTTTCAGATGTGCATCTAGGGTTTCAATCCATAGACGGATCGCTCTCTTGGGCCCTTTCTGCCGCGATCATTTCTTGTGGGTGCTTCGTTTTCAGACTGGGGTCGGAATGCCGAGTCCCACGGCCTGACTCTGTGGCTGCGGGGAGGTGCCGTTAGAATGTTCCTGCTCCAGCTGGGAAGAAGCTGGCTGCCAGCATGTGTGGCCATGTGCTGGAAATGGGTGGTCCAAAAGATGGGTGGGCTCCTGGGGCCGCCTGGAGAGGGGCCTTCATCCAGCCAACATTTCCTAACAACCTTGCAGGGTTGGTCCGCTTCCCGTCTCTGTTCACATTTTATCCTCGGTAACTTACACATTGGGTATTGCCCCAATTCTCAGATCTGAGGCACAGGAGAGCTAAGTGACTGGCCCAGCATCACACAGCTGCTGCGTGGCTAAGCCTGGATTGGAAGTGCCATCTGTACCTGCACACCGTGGCATTTTCTCTTCCGGCAGGCCCCACTGGAGGCTGGCCCACCAGACTGTGTCTTGGCGGTCTGTGAGGTCCCCATCGTTCCATTGGGTAGGACAAGCTGGGATTTTATTTGTGGTTTTTCTTGTGACCTCTCTTTGCTTCCAGCTAGACTCTTGCCACAGGGACCCCCATCCCCCTGCAGTCCCCGAAGTACTTAGGCTGTTCATTTGCTTGGGGAACTTTTGCAGTGTCTCTGTGTGTGGCCCAGAACCACCGTGGCCATTGTCATCCCTGCTGCTGGCACCCTTATTCTTTCTTTTATTTTATTGTATCTTATTGTAATTTGGTCTTCTGATTACATCATCTCTTAAACCCAAGTCTATTAAATTGTAGCCAGATTTGCTTGGGGATTTTCTGCAGGTGTTACAGCTCCCCGCTCCTGGCAGTATGCAGGTTACATTCTAGACATTGCTAGGATTTAGGGAGGTGAGCACATTCCTGGGTTTGACGCAGGTTTCGCAGTGGAAGCTGTGTGACCTTGGGAGAGTCATGTGGGCACCTTGGTTTCATCGTGCGTGCAGTGGGGACGACCTACTTGGGGGTTACCCGAAGACCCTCAGTGCATGTTAGTCACTGCCTCAGTGTTCTTCTCATTTCTATTTTGACCTTCATCACCCTTGAACAAGTCACCACTCCAGGAGCTTCAGTTCCCACCAGAATGAGCCGCTTTGCTGTTGGAAATGCCCCCCACGGCTGGGCTGGTGGAGGCCTGGGCTCAGTCGACCTTCTCCAGGGAGATGGGTGACTTCTTCCAGAGTGAGAGGGAAGCAGAGCTGGTTTTCACTTCTAGGCTTTGGCTGGGTTCCGTGGCCGATGGGCATTGGACCCCACCACAGTTGCCGCGGCCCAGCCGTCAGCCGGGACTTCTCTCAGCTCCGCCTCCAGGTACCAGGGAGCTGTCCGTTACCGAGCACATAGCACCACTGGAGCCCAGCAGCCGCACAGCTGGCTGGAGAGTGTTAAGCTTAATTTGCTTCAGGTCAAAGGGATTTCCAGCCTCCCCTGTCCCTTTCCCGTTGATTTTTTTGCTTTGATGTTGAAAGGGAAGTTGGACATGGCTAATGGGCTTCCCTCTGTGGCCAGGCAGGTGGCGTCCGGCACATATGTGCACCGCTGGCCCTCCGCAGCCCTTCCTCCACACATGGTTGATTGTTGTTTACATGTTTCCCATCGGTCTGTGTCCAAGAGGTTGTCTCCTGTCATCGTAGCTAGGGCCGTGGCTATGTCATCTGTCATCCAGGCTGTGTTGTGAGAGAGACCAGGTGGGAGATCTCAGGCCTCTTCGGTTCTCACTGTCCTTGCTGCTGAGACGGAGAAAGGCCTTGATAGGGACACAGGCTGGGTTTGCAGGCAGGTGGCTTTGGATGAGAATGAGGAGCTCTTAGGCCAGTGGAGGCTCTGCTACCTTAAAGCTCCGTCTCCCACAAGGTTCACCTGTAATCAGTCCCCAGTGAAGGGAGCAGACATAGGAGCCAATGCTGGCAGCGATGTCATTGAGCTTCTGGCCCTGGTATGGGGCATGGAAGCAACACAGTCACACGTGGCCTGGGGGTAGCACCTCCCAGGGACCCAAGTCCTGCAGCTGACTGTGAGCCTGAGAGTGGGCACATGGCAGTTCTCGCTGACAGCACAGTGGTTGAAACGCGGAATAGTCATCACTCTGAGATCACTTATTCAGTGCCTTCTTTGTGCAGCTACTTAGCAGGAATCATCTCAAACCCTCAGAACCGGGCTGTTGATGAGCATTATAATCCTGTTTTACAGAGGAAGAAATTTAGGCTCAGAAAGATCCAGTAAGTCACACAGGATCACAAAGCTACAAAGTGGCAGAGACGGGGTTCCAATCCAGGTCTGTCTGGCTCCATAGCCCGGGCCTTCTCTGCCAAAGCCTGTGGCCTTGCACTGAAGGCCTGCTCACTTCCCCCTGGGTGGTTTTCTGTCGAGGCCTCCACATAGGGTGTCTGCTTACACTGAAGGCAGGTGGTTAGCCTGGTGACATGTAGTGGGTCAGACTAGATGCGAAATGGTTCCTTGCTACACAACTGTGCTCATTTTGGGGCACAGAGGTGTCCTGGGGCCCTCAGTGGCCTTTGAGAAGAGCTAAGATTCCTGTCCTCGAAATATTCTTCCAGTATGGTGGCCCCCAGGGTGGCCTGGAGAATGGGCACAAGAGTCAGTTTTATTTTTCTTTTTTAATTGTGGTAAAATACTCATAACATAAAATTTACCATTTTAAGTGTACAGTGCGGCGGTGTTCAGACCTCCAGCACCCTTCATCTTTAAAACTGAAACTGTACCCACCAAACAGCTCTCCGTCCGTCCTCCCCCCAGCCCCTGACAGCCACCGTCCTCCATCCGTCTCTATGAATTTGACTATCTAAGTACCTCACGTAAGTGGAATCCTACAGTATTTATCTTTTTGTTACTGGCTTGTTTTACATAGCATAACATCCTCAGGTTTCATCCATCTTGTAGCATGTGTCAGAATTTCCTTCCTTTTTAAGGCCGAATAATATTCCCTGGTATGTATGTAGTACATTTTGTTTACCAGTGGTGGCCACTTGGGTTATTTCCACCTTTTGGCCGTTGCGAATAATGCCACTCTGAGTGTGGGTGTGCACAGCTCTCTTCAAGACCCTGCCTTCGAAGTTCCTTTGGGTCCATACGCGGAAGCGGGATTCCTGGATCACCTGGCAGTTCTGTTTCTGAGGAGCCGCCATCTGGTGTTTCATCGCAGCTGCACTGTTTTCCGTTCCCGCCAGCAGTGCACAAGGGTTGTCATGTCACATCCTCGCCAACACTGGTTACTTTCTGCTTCTTCGCCATACCTAACGGTGTGAGGCGATATCTCATTGAGGTTTTGGTTTGCGTTTCCCTAACGATTAGTGCTGTCGATCATCTCTTCATGTGCTGATTGGTGGCAAGAGTCACTTTTGGAGAGCCGAAGACCTTGAACCCCACACTGCCGAGGTTGCCTCACTCCCCCGGTACTTTGGAGTCACAGCTAAATATAGTTCTTATTCTGAAGGGATCCGTAAATAAAGACAAGTGGGGCCTGAGGCTAATCCACAGATAACTACAGCAAGGCGGGCTTAGGTGTTTCCCAAGAGAGAGGCAGATAGTGGATTCTGGAGTTCTTACTGGGGCGGAGGACACCCCTCTTCTCCCCTGAGGGGTGGTGGTGACTCTCATTCACCAAGCAAATCACCATTGCCATCCTGGGGCACCCCAGAGAGTGTACCTCTGTGGAGTCCTGTTTCGCATTAAGGAGAGGCCTCTCCTTCTGGCTGTGCCTGTGTGCTCAGCCCTCTGCCGGGCCTCACTGCCACCTGGGGCTGTGCAGAGCTGCTTGCCCTGCCCCCTCCTGGTGCCACTGGGGCCACATGCTCAGGCTGGGGCGGTCAGCCCTGGGGAGGACTGTTGGGGCACATTTGATTCTGTAGCAAGGTTTCCCTCCTTCCTAGGCTCCAGGCACACCAAGATGGCTTCTCTCTGAGCTGAGACAAGTGTCTGGGGCCACCATGTGTGGTTTTCAGTACTCATCCCTGGCGTGGCCATGATGTTGGACCTTGAGGCCTTTCTGATCTTGGGAGGCAGTCCCAGTGCAAACCAGACTTGGCTTAGGATGCCCGTTCATACCCAGCACTTTGTTCCTCTGGTGTCAGGGTGGACAGCTCCTGCCCTCCCTGCCCCACCCCTCATCTGACCCTGGATTAAATGGCAGTGCCATGGGGTGAGGCCACTAACATCCCTGAGCACCGCCCTGTGCTCCCCGTACATTGTCTTATTAGGGACAAGGAGGATGAAGGATTGTTTCCTTCATCTCATGATGCGATTGCGCAGACTAGGGGTTAAGAGCAGGGACCCTTTGCAGTAATGCTTACATTTTCCTATTTTTTTTATTCTTTGCATACGCCATTCAACATGGCTCAGTATTCAAAAGGTACAGTGAACAGTTGCCCTCCCAGTCACCAATTTCTTTCCCCTGAGGCAAATTTCTACCCAGGGGCGGTCCACTGGGCGTTCAGTTTCAATGCGCCTCTGTGTTTATCGTGCATTCTCTCGTAGCATTAATCCTGTTTCCCGGTCTCTCGTTCTGGAATTCCTTACGCCTCTTCCGTTCCCACCTTTCATCGCTACATCAGCCGATCTCTGCCGAGAGCTGCCTTTTGACCCTCCGGATTCTCTCCTGGCGGCTCCCTCCTGGCATCTTGCAAGGCAGCATTTAACACTGAGGGCGGGCGGGGCGGGGCCCAGTGAATAGGCCGTGATGCAGGGACGGATTCCTGCCCACGGAGCGAGCGACGGAACGAGGGAGGGAGCTGTGAGGGGTCTGCCGCTCTAACCCCTCCCTGGTGCCGGGGTTCTCCTTCCCCGAGCCTCAGGGGTGGCGCTCCGTTTGAATTTGAACTTGTCAGAGAAGCTGTGAACAAAGTGGGTTATCTGTTCTCTGATAAATATCATTCCCAAACTTCAGAACTGCTTCCTGAACTGAGGTGCTAGACACAGGGGAAACTGGGCACAGGAGTGGAGAGAAGGAAGGGGACTCAGAGCCGCGTGCTCCCCACGCCTTTGCCGGGCACCCGTCACGGGCCAGGCCCTGCTCTGGGCGTGAGGACGATCCCTGTGGGCCGCGCCCTTAAGGAGCTCACCTCCTAGTGGCGGGCAGGGCTGTGCCCAGCTGGCCGCGAGGATAAGATGCCGACTCCAGGTCGTGGTCATCCGGGCAGGCATTCTGGAGGAAGCTGGGCCTCACCGGGGAAGGATGCAGAGTGTTCCTTTGGGGGCTGATTTTCATCTTGATTCTCTCTGGTTTTGTCTTCTGCTTTATATTTTTTCTGGCTCAAAGTTGGTCCTGGCTCTAGTCACCTCTCCTTCCAGAGGGAGTGAGTATAGCACAGCGGCTGTACTGGGTTGAATGACGTCTTCCCCAGATTCTTGTCTACCTGGAAACTAAGAATGCGACCTCACTTAGAGATAGGGTCTTTGCAGATGTCATTAACTAAGATGCAGTCATACTGGAGTAGGGTGAGCCTTAGATCCAATGGCTGGTGTCCTTATGAGAAGGCCACACGGAGACCCAGAGACACGCAGAGGAAGGCAGGCCACGTGACGATGGAGCAGAGACTGGAGTGATGCATTTACAAGCCACCGAGGGTTAAGGATTGCTAGCAACGGCCGGAAGTTACAAGAGGCAAATAAGGGCCCTCTCCTAGAGCCGACAGAGGAGGGGTGGTCCTGCTGGCACCTTGGTTTCAGACCTCTAGCCTCCAGGACTGTGGGGGAATAAGTTTTAAGCCACCCATTTTGAGGTGCTTTGTTATGGGAGCCCCGGGAAACTGCGCAGTGGCCAAGAGCATGGCTGCCGGGGCCACATGGCCTCAGTTCAAGTCTTGGTTGAGCTGTGTGGCCTTCGGCAAGTTACTCAGTCCCTCTGTGCCTCAGCCGCTTCTCCGTAAGATGGAGCTAGTGGTAGTATCTATGTCACAGGGCATGTGAGGGTTCCGAGTTAACGAATCCCGAGCGCTCTAAGTAGCGCCTGGCAGGGAGTAAGCACTGTGCACGTGCTGTTACTCTCTCAAGTCCACCTACACATCTGCTTCACACAGCTCTCTCCACGCCCCAGGCGGTGCCAAGCTGCCGTGTCTGTCTGTCTGGACTTTGCAGTCTCAGCTCTGTCAAGAGAGGGGCTAGGACAAACTTGAACAGAATCTCACGTGGACACGTGCAGGCGCTCGTCCTTGTCCCTCTGTCCATTTTATTCCGATTCCAAGAATAGGAGGTGAGGGAGCCCAGATACTTTTCAAAGCAGATCGTTCCCTCTGGTCAGGGGGGGCTGTGGACCTACCGGCTGTGAGACCTGGAGCCAGTCGCTCAGTTCTCATAGGCCTCAGTTTCCTCATGTGTCAGACTGGAATGAGGCTCCAACCGCAGAGGCTCGTGAGGAGGGCGTGGGATAAGATGTACCACAGGCAGCAGGGGATCGATTAATGTTCCCGCTCTTCCCAGGTGTCAGAGATCCACGCAGGGAAGCCAGTGGTGCTGGTCCCTGTAAGGCGCAGAAGGGGCACGTCTTACAATAGTGGAAGCCTCGGACGAACAGGTGCATCTGTTGTGACCCGCTTCTCAGGAGGGGGGGATGCTTCTGACCTTGTATGGAGTGAGGGCAGAGTTGGGCTCCACTCGGTCCAGGGGCCCTGACGTTTGTCCTTCAGACGTGCAGCCGAAATATTGAGAGGTTTGCTTGGTGAGTTCCTCCTCAGCCCGTGGCGGCCTTGGGAGTGAAAAGTCGTGCTGGCTGTTCGGGCACCTGGTTGTGTGTGCGCGCGTGTGTGTGTGCGCACGCGCACGTGCAAGAGAGACTGAGACAGAGATGCAACAACTAAAATAGCTTTGCTGAAGCTTGGACCAGGCTCGGAAAGCGGGAAGAGCTGGGTGAAGCGGGAGTCAGGGCACCCGAGCGCAGGTCCAGCAGCGGCCGTGTTGGGTGGAAGGGGGTTCGGCGACGCAGAGGCAGCTCGTAAACTCACAGCTACGTGACGCTCTCCCCCTTGCCTGTCTCATGTCCAGGCTTCAGGCCGTCTTGTAAGTCAGTGCGTCACGGGCCTGTGTTAAAGAACCCAGAGACGGGCTGGAGGAACAATCTGTTAGGGGCTCGCGGCGGACGCTTCAGCTCTTACTTCTTTGATTCACGTTTGATTCATGTATTAAATTGGGCATTGAGAAAGCAGTGTGTGGGGGCCATATTTTTGTTAGCTTTATCTTACAAAATCGATTTTATTAAATTACAGTTTAAACGTGTTCATGATCCATGTAGAGTTGATTAAAAAGAAAAAAACAAAATTACTCATTTGAAAAACATTTCTGTCTCTAGCAGAAATAAAAAGAATATGTTTTCCATAATGTCAGATACAATCTTTCATACAAAGATCTATGCTATAGATGCCTTTCTGGATTTAATGTTTATCTCTAAAAATGACTTAGTTTCCCTTTTCACCTCGGCTGCCAGGAGACCTATGGCAAAATTCAGTGCCCGTCGTGGGAATTAGTTCATCTCGGATTCCTGTGAACATATAATCCTTTGTTCTCTTTTAAGCACGTTGTATTTCTATACCCGATTTCACTATTTTATATTATATCTACATTATATGTGCACTCAAATCCTTTAAAAATGGGTGGAACTCTGGGGTATATACCCAAAAGAATTAAAAATAGGCGTTCAAACAAAAACTCATACATGAATGTTCATAGTAGCACTATTTAAAATAGCTAAAATGTGGAAACAACCCAGATGTCCATTAACCATTGAATAGACAAAATGTGGCATAGCTACAATGGAATATTATTCAGCCATAAAAAAGAATGAATTTCTGGTACATGCGACGACATGGATGAACTTCAAAAACATGCTAAGTGGAATAAGCCAGATACAAACATCACGTATCCTATGATTCCATTTGTATGAAATGTCCAGATTAGGTAGGGACAGAAAGATCGGTGGTCGCCGGCAGCCGGGGAGAGGGGAGATGGGGCGCCTGCTCGATGGATACGGGTATTTTTGGTGGAGATGAAAATGTTTTGGAAGCAGAAGCAGTGCTTGCATGACATTACGAATGTACTCAATGCCACTAAATTAGACACTTTCGAGGTTAATTTGGTTATGTGAATTTTATCTCAAGAGAAAATATTGCATTAAAATTTAGAAAAATGAGGGGAGTATATACAAATCCAACTTGAGTAAAGATGAGATGCTGGGGATCTGGATGGAACTCTGGCTCCTCTGGGTCACAGGAAGGGTGTCTCATCACTGCTCCATGTGTCTCTTGCAAAGCTGCCATTTATTGGAGATGGCACCTGTCCCAGGTGTCCCGTCTTTGATCAAAGGCACAGTAGTGGTTGTACTCATTGGCCACGCTCTCAAGATGAGCTTTCACGGTCCATTTGTAAGCAAATAAGCTAGGAGATCTTGGTGGGACTGGTTGTGAGGGCAGGCCCGGGCTTTCTCCATGGACTTGATAGAAATGAACTTAGAGAATTTCGAAACAAAATCACACGCAAGTTCTGGTTCTGGGTCTGGGTCTGGTTCTTGGTCTTGGCAACCTCCTGCGCCTGTGGAGGCCCCGGCAGCACCATTTTCAGGGCACTACCCCGTGGAGTTCTCACTGCATTTGAGCTTTGCCTCTGGCCCGTTTGTTCTGTTCCAAACCATCAAGGTGCAAAGCCAAGGAAGGAATTTGGGAATTAAAGAGGAGTAAGTGCTTGAGATATAGGACGTTCCACAGCATCCCTTACTTATGTCAAAAGCTGAGGCTGGGGCAGATTTTGTTTTCGTTTTGAGAGTTTCTTCCATCTTCAGGATTCCCTGGGGAGGACAGAGTAGGTCCTTCTTGTTTTGGAGCCAGCGCCCTCTTTGAATTGCCTCTCCTGGTGCTCCCAGGGGGTCCGCTCAGTCCCATGGGTCTGGGGCAGCCTCGCCTTGGCAGGCCCTCCCTGTTCAAGAATTTCCTCTTCCTGGGTGTGGCTTCTCTTCCACTCCTCTCTCTCAGCCTTTCTTAGAGTAGCGCTTCCCAAACATTTGTACATTGTCGCACACAAAGAAAGGGATGATATTTGTGTAGCAAATGGAGAGGGTATTTGCAGCTAGAGATGATCTGCCCGGTTGTCTCCCCAGATCTCGTGTGGGCAGTGTCTGTAGTACATTGGTTGGGCAGCCAAGATAAAAACCCAAAAGGGATGAGGGATATGCTCAGCCTGCCTTTGCCAAAAGGCCAGAATGAATCTGTTATTTACCCGGAAGTGCTCCGTTCCATAGATCCACTCCCCGCCCTACAGGGCTTGACCCCAGAAAACTACATCTCCCAGGCTGCTTTGCCAGCTGGTTCCTGGCCGGGTTTGGCCAGCGGGGGGCACTGGTTGAGCCTGGTGTGCGGTGGGAGGGGAGAAGGCAGGCTCATCCTCGTGTCTTCCGCACTGGCTGTCTCTCTCAGTGGTGCAGCTCCTGCTGGGCAGTCCGTGCTGTCGCTGGCTCCCGCCAGCCGGCTCTGACCCCGGGCTTCGTGCTTCGGGCTTCGTGGCAGCACCGCCCCCCTTTATCTTCTCAGCCTGTGGGGTTCCTGCTTCTGCTAATCTCTGAGTCGCAGTGCGGTTCCTATTTGTTTTTTTCAGCAATTCCAACATGTCACTGGTTCGCCCATTAAGTTTTCCCTGTCAGGTGCAGCGTGCGCTTGGACACTGGCTCGCATGGTATCCTAGCCACTCCCACGTGGTTTTCCAGAGAGCGCCAGCCGTAGCGGCGAACACGCAGCGGGTCGGCCTCATTCTCTGTGCATACACTTTTGCCATGTACCTCTGGCAGTGGTAGGCAGCGGACCCAGAATTCAGGACCACGTTCCTGGCCCAACATCATCTCCATATGACCAGTAATGGGGGACGAAGGGAGGTTCGGGACAGCCGCTTTCCTTATCTGCCTAGAAAACTCCTGTGCCTCTTAAGGCCCAGATATCACCACCTCTTGACCTCTGCCCTTTTTTTCCCTCCCATTTCCCCCAAGGCTGGATCGCTTGCTTCTTTATCTGTATTCTCAAAACAGTTCATATATGAATATGCCTTATAGTACTTTTTCGATTAGAGTCACATGTGGACCTGGTTCCCCCGTTAGTGGTCAAGTTCACTGAGCGCAGGAACTCGGCCTTGCTCAATCTAACATGTTCAGTGCCTGGCACAGCAGGGGTGACACAGTTTTGCTGACTTCAGTGGAACTCTAACCTGGCTTTGTGTTGGGATCACCTGAGAAGCTTTAAAAGTACAAATGTCCAGGCTCTACCCCAGACCGGTGATGTCAGAACCTCTGAGGGTGGGGTCCAGGCGTTAGCATTTTCGAAAGGCTAACTTGATTTTAATGTGCAGCCATGGTTGCAAATCATTGGTTGAGTTGACTGCTTTGGCTGATTATTTATTCTTTGCTAATGATTTCTGCCATCAAACCTAGCTCCTCGTGCAATGCAGTCCCACCAAACGGTGTTTTCGGGTGCCCACTCTGTACCAAGCATCGTGTGGACAGACTCTTGCTACTCGGTGTGTATTCACTGGACCAGCAACACCTGCGCCACTTGGGAGCTTGTAAGAAAGGCAAGATCTTAGCTCCCACCCCAGACCTGCTGAATCAGAATCTGCATTTTCACCAGCTTCCCGTGAGTGTTACAGGCTGAGAGGCGATGATGTAGATTCCTTGCTTACTGTGACTCTCATTTCCTTTCTTATCCACTCTGTTTTGCTTCCCTCTGGAGGGACATCATTTGATGTTCCTTTCTCCAGCTCCTTAGGCACATCTGAAGGTGGGTGAGACCAGGCAGGAGTTAGATGAAATGCTAGATCCCTCGAGTGTGGGAGGGGCGGGGGAGGGGTTGTCTTTGGGAGATGGAAGCCTTTCTGGGCACAGTGCGCACAAGCGTTTGAGGCCGCGGGGTTGGGCTGTTGGGAAGGTACGGCTCCCGTTGCTGACATGGCTGTTTCCCTGGGAATGGGCCAGGCGTGCTGGACGGATGCTGTGGCTGTGCTGGACAGAGGGCTGCAGCACATCCGATGGCCAGGGAGAAGGTTGGCATTGAAGCAGATAAAGCATCCTTGCTTGCTTTCTGCTTTGGGGGCCCAAGCACAATAGGGAGTTTCTAGAGGCTGCTTTGTCAAGATCCACCAAGTTACCTGTTGTTCACGTTCAAATGGAAGAAGGTGATCTCTGTCCATGGGGCTGTGAATTTTAAAGGCAACCTGGAGCGGGGACACTGTATGTTTGAGTACATCTCTGCCATCTCCCCACAATCGGTGCGTCTGGCCCTGGTGTGTGTGTGCTCAGGCTGGGTTTGAGAGTGAGGCTGATGGCAGGGCCAGCAAGCCAGGAGGGGCAGAGGCTTGTCTGGGGGAGTCTTGGCTGGGGCTCTGCCCCTTTCCCTCTGTCGGAGGCCTCTGCTGTGTGCTGTTGCACAGTTGGTCCTGGGTCTTTGAGCAGACGTGGGGTGGGGACACATGCTTCTCTGGAGAAGAAAGTTCTCAGCCCCACCCCAGCATGTGGTTGGACTGGGCCATGGCGATAACCCAGAACCTGCTCCAGAGGGACAACTGTGTGTATTTCATCTTGAGCTCTTTAGATAGGTTTGACACTTTTAGAGGAACTGGGATTTTATTCGAGAAATGATCTAATAAGAGGTGTGGTCGGGCTGGGGGCAGGAAGTCAGAAAGTCGGGGTGAAAGGGCATCTGTAGGTGGCTCAGTTGTCACGACTGGTCCAGCGTCACGACTGGCTCCACCGACCAGCTCACGCGATAGCCTCCCCATACAGTGCAGCATCATCCTGGGGACAGGCCCGTGGGGAGTCCCACCTGGAAGCTGACGTAGCCTCCCCAGCGATTGTCCACTCTTTTGGGTTCTGCACCTAATTTCCAATGTGTGTGCCGGGTTTCCCCCACAGTAGCAAGAATTCTTGGCCACCAGTGGAGTGTCCTTGGAGTCAACTCAATTCTGACACTATCTACCCGAAGATGGCATCAGATTCCACAGGTTAAGGGCTCAGTCCTAAGAAACTGCCGCCCCCCCCCATCCCCCCGCACCGCCCATTCAGATGCCAGTCGCGAGCCCAGGTCGTTACCTGTGATTCTGACTGACTGCGTACAGATGAGAGGTCAGCCAGCAGCATGAAGCGAGACTGGCCAGAGAGGACGCAGGGCGTTCGCTGTGGAGGTTTGCAGGGTCTCATCCAGCCCCTGCTTGCCTGTTTTCCTGCTAGCCATTCGCATGTTTGTTTCCTGGGGAATCAGGAATGCTAGTCTGCTGTCTCTACCTTTCGGTCTCGGGCCTTGCTTGTTCTGGCTCTCACCTTGTGCTGAGACCAGGCGCGTGGGACCTGCTGGGCCTCTCGTGCACATAAGTTACCTCCTGCCGGGGGTAGCCACGCCGCAGACGTGGATGCTCACCTGGCAGCGTCTCTGCCCCAGGAAGACTGATGTGCACAGGTCGTTGTGAGGAGCTGGGCTGGACCAGTGACGGAGAGGTGGCCTGGGAGGACTTCTGGGGTGGGGGTGGCTCTGGGGCCCAGCTGGCCACACCGTGAAGAGGAGCGTAAATGAATCTCTTAACCGAAAGGGCACCTTTAGCCCTGTAACTCCCCCAAACAGCAGTCCGGAGGAGATCGCTGAGTGCCGGTGGCTTTCGGAGACACCGACTCGCTCTCTGGGTTCTTTGAGGTTCTGCTGCAGAGAATGGGGCCTTCCTTCAGTCACCGCCAGCTCGATTTCAGACCACACAGGTCAGCCGGCTGCGGGGGAGACGAAGGAACGAGTGATGGGAGAAACAGGTAGAGAAAGCCCGTGAAATGGGGGCGCTGGCCAGTGGAAGTGAGGTGGGAAGCCGCTGAGCAAGGCCGCGGAGACACGGGGCGGCGGTGGTGAAATAAAGCGCCCCGCTCCTCCCCCACGGGGCGAGGTGGACTGGGGAGGCCCTGTGGGCAGGAAGCGAAGACCACGAAGGGGGGCTCACTCAGCAGGTGTCCACGGGGAAGAGCCCTCAGAGGGGTTTGGGAATGGTAATCTGTGGCCCCCTGGCCTCCTCCAAATGCAGGATAGATTTGCGAATTCAGCCCTGGTGTACAGTCGTCCCCCTTCATTCATGGGACCTGGTCCAAGACGCCCAGCGGATGCCCAAAACCAAGGGTAGTACTCAACCTTGTATGTACTATGTTTCTCCTATACGTACATCCTTACGATAAAGTTTAATTTATAAATTAGGCACAGTAAGAGATGAACAATAACTAATAATAAAATAGAGCAACGATAACAATATACTATAATGAAAGTTATGCTAATGGCTTCGAGGCCATTATGAAATATGTAAGAAGGGGGCGACCACAGTAACGAGAATGCAGTGGACTCTGTTGTCAGGGAATTAACGCTCTCCCCTGGGAAGCCGGGCAAACGATGCCGAAAGCGGAGACGACAGGGTCACGTACCTACATCGGTGGCTACACAGAAGTAATTTCCCAGTAATTGGAGGGTGAGGCTGGGTTGCCGATGACTGCAACTGGGTGGAGACAGTTTGATAAAAGCTTGGTGGAGGGAAGCAGATGCCGCATATCGACCCCCGGAGGTGTTCGGCCTGCGAGCATTCGCTGGGCACCCAGGGGCTGGCAGGGGAGGGACAGTGGCCTTTCAGAAGAAGCAGGGGGAGCCAGCCCTGGTTGCAGAGCTTCGTTTGCCTGGCTTGTAAGTGCAGGCCGTGTTTTAGTAGGAGAAGGAGGCAGTCGGGGAGAGGTGAGGAAAGGGGTCTCAGGCGACATGCAGTCATGGCCGCAGCCACCGCACCTACGAGCAGGTTACTGTCCTGGCCGTGGGCGCCCCAGTTCCTGACCTCGGTCCTTGCACCATCCAGTGACTGCTTGAAAAGAAAATCTTCACTTCTCAGTACTTCAGTTCTTACCACCAAAAGTGTGGTTTTCTCCCCGCATACCAACCCGTTCTCCAATTCTGTGTGGAGTCCAGGTGGGTGGCCTGCAGCTCAATTCAGTGCTGACACTGTCTGCCTAGGTTTGGTGTCACATCCCATAGTTAAGGGTTCAGTCCCACAAGACTGCTACCCCATGCCCCTCACAAGTTCAGGTTGTCACCTAGGCTTCTCACTGTTCAGTCATGGACTGGAGGTTCCCAGGACCCCCTCCTTGGGTTTGATGATTTGCTAAAACAGTTCACAGAGCTCAGGAAAACAGTTTTCTTACCACGTTATCAGTTTATCATAAAAGGGTACAACTCAAGAGACGCATAGGGCAGGGTACGGGGAAAGGGCATGGAGAGTCCATGCCCTCTCTCTGGGGACCACCCTCCCAGCCCTGCCATGTGCCACTGACTTGGAGGACCTCTGAACCCTGTCTTTTAGGTCTTGTATAGAGGCTTCATTATGTAGGCACAGTTGGTTAAATTATTGGTGATTAATTCAACCTCCAGGCAGATGGAGCTCAAATCATATGGTTGGTTCCTCTGGCTACCAGCCCCATCTTGAGGCTGCCTGGGGAGCCCCAGCCCCTAGTCATCTCATTAGCACTTGACAGACACTATGGGGCGGTACCAAATACTTAAATTTCTTATTATGTCACATTGCTTTTCTTTTTAGAGGGGAAAATAAACATTCTTTGAGCTCTAGCATATTTCAAACAATGTGCTAGGCCTTTCACAAACACTGCTTTAATTCATTCTTTTGATGCCTCCACGAAGTTGGCATCATTATCCCTATTTCACAGATGAAGAAACAGAGGCCATGGAAGATCACCTGGCTGGTCAGTGACAGGTTGGAGAGTCAGGCTCAGTGCTGATGTTAAGCTCATGATAATTTTTGTACCCTAGGCTGCTTCCAGAGTCAAGGGAGAAGCTCAGAGAAGGATTGGTGAAGCGAGCTTACCTCCCTGAAGCAGCTCGACATTTTGTTTTCTGTGTCGGAGGGTGACGGGGTATCGGGATGACGGGCATGAGAGTCATGGAAGTCATTCACACGAGCCCCCCGGTGACCCCCACTCCTTCCTCTCGGCTTCTATCTGGCTTCGAGCCTCAGGGCAGCATTTCAGCAGTGCCGTGGGTCAGACTGGTCTCAGAGGGTCTGGACCTCTTTCCACAATCCCTTATCCTCACTCACAGCGTTCCCCACAAGCTTACACGCTTCCCAAAAGAAGTTTTGGTTTGCTGTAAGGGGCATTTGTTCGCCACTGGGCGGTCTTGAGTCAGTGACGGACATGTTCTAAGTCATCACTGAAAATGTGGAGCCTCCAACAGGTTAGGACACAAGGGCTAGAAGCTGAAAGGTCGGCTAAGAGGCTGCTGTGTCCCCAGATAGGGGCTGTAGAAATAAAAAGATGAGAGGAGTTTCTGGATATATCACGGGGGAGGAATTGGCAGGACTCAAATTAGAGAGAGAGGGAGAGGGAGATGTCAAAGGGTTTCTGGGTAGATATGGTTAGTAGGTGGTACTTACGTTGTTCTGTATATTGTGCCCATGGCAGACATCACTAATCCATCACTAATGTGTGTGTGTGTGTGTGTGTGTGTGTTTGTTTTTGCTCAACCCCAGGCATCTTATAAACACAGCAATCTATGTTAGCTGTCACCAACGCACTTAGACTGCATCGAAGTTGAAATCTACTCACCACCTCTGCTGTAATATCGAGTCAGGAGGACTCCGCAGAGGTAGTTTGGGAAGCGTTCAGGAGGAAAGAAAGCTGTTCTGTCTTAGGAGTCTGGGGAAGCGTATTGTGAGAACGAGCACTACAGGACAGGGGAGAGGTTAGGCGGCAAGGGTAGAGCCGTGGAACTGGAATTAATCTCTAATTAGGCAGTAATTGAAGTCATGTGAATGCAGAGATGGCTTCCAAGAGAGCGAGTGTGTGGGGAAAACAGAGGGTTTATTGCTGGAGGAAAGGAAATTGCTCACCCTGCTGAGCAAGGAAAAGCTAACAAGAGGACACCCTGCATCTCCTTCACCGAGCGCGGGTGCGGGAGACCCACCTCTGCCGCCCCCTGAATGGATCCTTCGGACCCTTAAGGAATTCCTGACAGGTGACAAGGTCCGATGGTCTTAGCGCCTCCCTTTTCTGCCTCACGCGTGAGCCAGGGTTCCTTCCAGTGCTCAGATCTTTAAAGGACCCGGGCTCCTCCCCTGCAGCCTCTCACTCCACGTCCCTCTCCCAGCCCTGGGCCAGCACACTCTTCCTCCTCCATCCCGTGACGTGACGTCTCTCTCCTTCCCCGAGGCCGGCTGTGCAGGGAGGGCGGCAGGCACCACCGGTGTGATCTTGTCTTTCTGATAGTTCCCTTGACTAATCACTCCGACACCCTCAGGTTCCAAGGATAATTATTCCTGCGAAGTCAAGGACTCCCTTCCTTCCCAGTGACCTGGAATTACCCTCCCACAGTGAAAATGCCCGGAGCCTTGGAGCGACTTTTCTGCATTAGCTCTGAGGCCAAGTTGCAGTGAGGAAATCCACCCTTTTAATAGGGGAAAATATTGCCCTTGTAAGTCTTTATGCAATGCACTTGAGCTTAATGTTCACTTACCAATTCGCCTCTGTAACTTCCATATTGAGTGAATTAAGTCCTCTAGGCGGGTAAGTATTAAAGAAGTGATAAGTGCTTTATAATTCAGTAAAGGGTGGCCTGGCCATTTCATATTTTTCTAAGGAAATTGGCCACCCGAAGGGCAGTACTCTCAGGACCCCTGGGGCCAGCTGAGCTCAGGCACAGAGCTTGCACTGCTGGAACACTGTCAAGCCAGCTGCCCTGGCCTGGACCACACTCCTTGCTCAGACTTTCTCTTCCCAGGCCCACTGGGGAGAAAGGGTCAAAGTCCATATGTCTCTCCCTGCCTCAGGCTGTCTCTGCTCTCCATCAGAGACCTCCTCATTGTCTCCTGGTTCAAAGCTGAGATGTCTAGTAGGGACCAGAGGCTTTATGACCAGCGTGGTTCTGCTACCATCACCCAGCCCGGCAAGCACAGCTTGCCTTTTCTACGCTTAAATCTCTTCACATGGTCAGAGAAAATGCTGGTTCCATCAAGAACTTGGAAATCACAGCCTTTTCATAACTTGCCACAAGGTACCAGGGTTCTGAGGAAGGATAGTCATATATTCATTTGTTCATTTCAACTTTCAGCAAGGTACCAGAACGGGGCTGAGTGTGGTGCATAAACAGTGAGCAAAGTGGGTTGTCTGCCCCCATGGAGCTTCGTGACGTGAGGGGAGAGACGCAAACAAGTAAACGCGGATGCGGAGTAATTACAGATTTCGGCAGGTGAAATAGAGGAACTATCTAGAGCAGCATTTCTCAGACGTGGCACTGTTGACGTTTTGGATCCGATCATTTCTGCGAGGGCCTGTCCTGTGCATCGTAGCATGCTTAGCAGTATCTCTGGCCTCTCCCCACTAGATGCCGGTAACGCCTCCCCAGTCATGGGAATCAAAGATGTCTCTAGACACTGCCAGATGTTCTCTGTGGGTCAGAATCCACCCCTGGCTCGAGAACTATTGATCGAGAGAAAGGCGGTCGAGAACAGCTTAGGCTCGGTTGGTCAGGGAAGGCCTCTCCGCCTCTCTGAGGAAGGCGAGGGCTGGGGCTGGGCTTTGTGAGCTATCGGGGAGGAGCCAGGAGTCAGGGGGCCAGTCTGAGTAGAGCTACACATTTGGGTGCCACGAGAGCATAGGTGGAGGTCAGAGCCAGCACGTGGGTGAGATCACCGTGGCACGGCAGGTGGTTAAATTTGGGAGACTCTAACATGTAGAGATCAAAGAATATGGAACCAGCAAGGGAGACTACGGAGGAGAGCAGAAAGAAAGCCAGGAAAGTGTGGAGTTGACGGATCCCTGGAGAAGAGAATGTTTCAAGAAAGAGAGTGGTTAACTAGGTACAGCGCTACCAAGAGATCGGGTAACTCGATGGCAGACGAGAGTCTGTTGTCTTTTCCAATGTGGAAATCACCGGTGACATTGACATTGTAGTTTCAGTAGAGTGGCAGGGACAGAAGGCAAATTGAGATGAAGATTCAAAGGGAGATGGAGAAGCAGGACCTGCGAGTGTAGACAATTCTTTTGAAAACATTTCCCACGAAGAGATGCAGAGACATGAGTTGGCAGCTGCAGGAGGACGTGGAGTCAAGATGTCATTTAAGATGGGCTGTTCTAGAATGTGTTCGGATGCTGACAGAAAACTCTAGCAGATAGTGAGGGTACAGAAAAGAAAGGGACAAAATGGGAATGGGTCCTTGAGAAGGCGAGAGGGGTCGAGGGCGGGTTCGCGTGGGGGCTGACAGAGTGCCAAACGCTTCGGTTCTGTCGCTCACGTTGTGGGTTTCGATCATTCATTCACTCACTCACGCGGATGTCACTGAGCATTTGCACGGCACTGGAGGCACAAATTCCTGGTTAGTGCCCTTGGAAAACTCGTGCTCTGGAGGAGGCTGTCGCCGTGTGGGGAAGGGAAGAATGAAAGAGATGGGCCAGGTGCCACGAGCACGCCCGTCTCCTCTCTCCGCGCGTTTGGTGAGAGGGGACGCTGCCCCCCTTCCCCGTCCCGACACTGACGGTGAGCAGCAGCCTGAGATCTGGTCTGGGAGGGACATCCAGCCCGCGGGCCTCCCGGGACCTCTCGCGTCACCGTTGCTGGGCTCTGCGTCAATTCCCCGGGATGCCCGTCCCTGATTGGGAATTTGAATGGTGTGCCTAGGGCTACATTTCTTCTCAGAAATCAAGTTCAAGGTGCCTGTGGGGTCAGATCGGGGCTCTGGGCTGCTCCGGGGGCAGTGTGGGTGAGTGGGTGGGAGGGGTGTTGCAGATGCTGAGCACCGTACGTACGTACCCTGGCCCGACTGCCCTTTTGGAGATTCTGGAGGTGAATAATTGATGAAAACTGCAGACACGATCCCCGTTCCCACGCATTGTGGTTCTAGTGTAGAGACACCGACGACAAACACGTAATCAAATAAGACAGTTCCAGGCGGTTACTAAGGGCTGTGAAGGACATAAACAGGGGCATGTGCCAGAGCACAGCTGGAGGGGAAGAGGAGGGCTGTATGCACATGGGGTCAGGGTGGGCTTCTGGGAGAAGGTGACCTTTGAGCAGGGACCTGAAGGATTAAAAGGAGCCAGGAAGAGTGTTTCATGGAAGTTCTGGCGGGGAACAAGCCCGGGGTGTTTAAGGGATAGAAGGCGAGTCAGTGTGGCCCGACCCAGAAACCAAGGGGAAGGTGCTAGAAGGGGCCGTGGAAGCCAGCTCCTGAGGGACCTCGTGGGCCATGGGTTTTATTGTTAAGAGCCAAGGGAAGTGGTTGGAGAGCCTTAGGCGGGGATTTTAAGCCTGACGGCTGTGGCATAGAGACAGGCGAAGGGCAGGAGCGAAAGCAGGGGGGCCAGTTAGACGGAGACGGTTGAGCGTCGCTCAGCGGTGGTGGCTCCCTGTGTGCTGACGTGTGAGCATTGCCGGGGTCGCCCACTGAGCCCACCCGCCCGGGTGGCAGCAGTGCAAATGGAGAGGATAGACTAGTGAGGGGCAGGCCAGTGCGGTCACAGGCTGGGGTTCGAGCAGGACCGCTCAGACTCCCCGGTGGACTGGCTGAGTCCCAGATGAGATCTCGCTCCTGGGAGTTAGGTCTTTTGTTAGTGAGGGGTTTGGGGGCTTGCCTTTGATCTTTTCTCTGTTGGGAGACGCGGCATCTCAGCATCCGAAGAGCACAGGTGTGTGCACGAACGTCCCCTGTTCCTGGCATGAGCTTTGGAATTGATCAGGAAGCCGACACAGATGCTGTCGCCTCCCATCTGTTCACCGCACGATGACAGCATTCCTTTCTGTGGTCCCGGGGGGTCCCAGCTGTGGGACTGGTTCACCGTGGTCCTTGGCGTGCAGCTGCTTGTAGAGCTTGTGTGCTAACATGTTGGCATGCTGGGGTTGCCAGCCCAGGAAGGCTCCCAGGCTCACGGGTCCGCTCCCCAGGCATCTAGTATCCCCTCTGACAGCTGTCAATGGAGGGAGAGCCGGGTGACTTGGCTGGTGTGATCCGATGCGGCTCCTCCCCAGCCCCCTTGGTGCCTAGGCTCCATGGAGCTGTTCCTCCAGACGGTTTGTTTATAATGCTAAACATATCAGATAATTGAAAGCTAATGCTTCTGTCTGGATCACTAGACATAATATGCCTGGATAACAAATCAATTTCCTTGTTGCCTTGCAAGATTCGAAGTCAAACGCACAGCACATTCTGTGTGTGTGCGCGTGCACGTGTGTGCGCGTGCTCATGCATGTGTGCGCTCTAACGCTGACTTGTTAGAAAGTAGAATTCCAGGCCACTTTCCCCAGGCACCCGACTTCGTGCTTCAGTGTGGGTCTGCGTCTTAGAACAGAGTTCAGGTTAGGAGGGGATGGGAACCTCAGGTCTGCTGGGGAACAGTCTGGAGAGAAGGGACATCTGTACGTAGCCTCGTCATCCGAAGCCCTCGTGTTCCGTGTTGGAGGGGTGAAAGACTCGTATACAAAAACATGTGGAAAGTGCCAGTTTCAGCGGCCTCCTGCAGGACGCAGCTCCAAGAATGGATATATGGGACATCATATTAGTGGTGCCACCAGGGAAGTGTGAGTTATAACTGTATCTCCAAGAGTACTTCACTTACCTGGCAGCCTCAATTAATCAGAAACGCAATGCACAACAGACCACAGAGGGCAAATGCCTGCTCTCTCCTTGTGTGTGCGTGTGTGTGAATCTTTTCCTGTTCTCGTAGATCCTTATTCATGTTCTTCCCACTCTCACATAACACCAAAGTCTGGCAATAGTAATGCGGCCTGAGCTGGACGCCCTGGCACGGTGCGTCCACACTGCATCGAGATCTCAGGCCTCCCCGCACCAGTCCTCACCACTAGATTGCCTGGGAGGAGACCGAGGAGCGGCCCAGGGGCACCAGCTTCGGAGTCACAGTGCTAGGTGTCCTCTCTGGGGCAGCCTCTTAACCTCTGTGCTCCACGGGCTGCAGAGCAGACTGGTCCCAGCACGTTGGAAGTGGGGGTGGGGGGGACCCTGAGGCTGAGGGTGGGCATGTTCAAGGGGGTGATGGCCACAGCCCAATAGCAAAGGAAGAGCAGACAAGCCCTGAAAATGGATGTAGTGACCTTCAGAATTGAGGAGTCGCGTCGGCGTAGGTGCACAGACCCCGCATACTTGCGGAGCCTCTGAGGGTGTCTGTGCAGCGGCTCGGGGGACTGGCCACTTAGGTCGTGACGATCCAGGCTCATCAAGAATATGTGAGTCACGTTCGGTCTCCTCTGCTTGAAAAGTCAAGGAGGTGTGTAATGCATTTTAGGGGAGAAAAAAAGAAACATCCAGCAAGGAAGTTGAACATGCAAACGTTTTGCATTTAAATTTAGTTGTCTGGAAAATTTGGTTATGAAGAAGCTCGTTAATAGCAGTGAGAAATTACAGTGAAAATACCAGCGATCTGACAGCGAGGGAGGGCAGAGGACGAGGCCATACTGGGCCTGCCACATCTGAAGGAAAGAAGGGAGCTCCTTTGTCACATGAACTGACCCCTGGTCTTGCTGAGTACCCGGCCGACGGGGGGCGTTCTGTCAGGTGTAGGGTGACTTACCCCTTTAACGGGCCTTCCCAACAACCCGAGTCCCCGGTGTTGGTCGGGGTGGACATCTCAGCGTCTAGAGTTTTCTATGTATAGGAGTTAAATATTGGCATTATATACAACTCTTAAACATATCCACATGACATGTTTTTAATTAAAATATGGGCCACACAGTCTGCACCGTCTGATTTTTATGTGCATGGAGATTGCCAGTTCATTTCCATACTGGCTCGAGCCAGACAGGAGGAGGAGGAAGGCTGCGGTGCAAAGGCACACTTGAATTTACTCGAGCACAAAGGCGTTTTCTGTTTTCTGTGGATGTATTAATGAGTATTTCACTGTGTCCTAGCTCATCCCCCAAATGGCTGTGAAGCCTCTGTCTGTTTGGGTTTGGGTTTATCTGCTCCAGACCTGGGTGCGGTTTTAGTGCATCACTGGGAATAGCTTCCTTTCTGAGGGCTTTTCTCAGACTTCTGGAGAGACTGCACCCAAGAGTGGTCCCCTGGCCCTGCCACCCCCTGGTCCACCTGGCAGCAGCATCTTTGACCACTGAGGTTTTTGTGAGCTGCAGCCCGACGCCCAGCTCTGGCTGTGGCCTGGGAGCTCAAAGCTGTCACGAATTAAGCCTCACTTCCTCCCGCTCTCTGGAAAAGGGTTGTGTATTAGATCTTGGAAAGAGTGGTGATTCTCTGGTGTCAAGGAAGGGCAGTGGCGAGGGGGTAGGGACGGGGCACTGAGCAGCCTCAGACATGCAGAGGAGAGACCTGCAGGGCAGGGAGAGGCCCTTGGCCAAGGGTTTCAGCCAGAGCTCAGGCAGAGGAGACCGTCGTGGCTTCTGGAATGTGTCACCTGGACTGGCCGTGGTCCAGTGGGCCATTTCTCCTCAAGTTATGTCCTTGATGCAAGAGGGTCCGGCAGCCATGGCTTTTGATTTCTTCCTCCCACCCGGATCCAGTGACCTAGAGGCAAGCTTTTTGGTTTTCGCCTGGGGCCTCTTCGTGTTTGCTGCGAAGTAGTCATTTAAAAAATCGTTGCTGTTTGAAGCCATGGAACTCTTTCTTCAGTGGCAGGGCTGGGCAGAAGCCTTTTATGAAAAAGCAGGGTTTCCAAACGTCGGTGTCACGGACATTTGGAGTTGATAAATCTTGGCTGTGGGGCCTGTATTGTGCGGTTTTGAAACGTTTAGGCGCATCCGTGGCCTCCACCCACTAGGTGCCACTGTTACGCCCTTACCCCCAGTTGTGACAGCCAAAAATGTCTTCAGAGGTGGCCAGATGACCCCAGGGAGGCAAAATCGCGTCCAGCTGAGAACCACTGTGTTAGCTGAGACTGAGGTGGAGGTGACTTCCTTAAAGCAGGCATGGGAACCTGGAGTCCCCCTCTTTGCCTGCCTTCTGCACCCTCCCCTCAGCGCCCGCAGCCTGAGACCAGGGCCGCAGGTCTCGGCGGGCGTGTGGACGAGCCCGGGCTCGCAGCCCCACTGGCCGTGCTCCGGGCATCGCTTCGCGTTTCTTCTCTCCCGTGGCGCGTGTCTTCCTGAGGTGCCTCCGCCGGGATGGGCTGGTGCGTCTCTGGTCCTGGAACAGGTGACCAGGGACTGCCTCGCGTAGAGTTCACGCACCTAACCTTCCTTTAGAAAGTATCGTCGTTGTTCTTCAGATGACAGATGCTCGATGAAGACGACCTGGACAGCCCGGAAAAGCTCCCAAAAAGAAGTGACTTGTAATTGTACGAGGCCAGAGTACCCACCGTTTACTGCGAACAAAAGCAGAATAAACCTGCTCTCAGACTCTAGCTTATTTATTTTGTTTCTAGAGCCTGCCTTTAGCTCTTAAACTCCCGGCCTCCCTAATAGCACTGAGCAGCCAGCAGAGTCACCATAACTGACCCTCCGGGGCTGGTACCAAGTGGCGAGTCACAGGAAAACTTGGCGGGCGCCCCGCTGATGCCATCGCACATGTCGGGGAGCCCCTTCGCGGCCCTGCATTCCTGCAGAACCGGCTCTGAGCTGCTGTCCTGCAGCCCTGGGCCTGTTCAAGAGTTCCGCTCGATCAGCGTTCCCGGAGGTCATGAATGACAGCTTTACTACCCCTCCACCCTCTGCCACATGCAGTTTTTATCAATGATTGCTGAGAAATGCCGACTTCCAGTAGAACCACGATGCCATTTTTAGCTTGAAAACTGAGAAAGGATTGCTCAGCTTCTGCAAGGCACGGGGTTAAAAATAATCATCATGGCTAGCACTTCCTAAGGACTCACTGCAGCATCGTCTTAATCCTCATGTCATTCTTCATTCTTGTGCTGGAGGTGTCTTATTGTCCCTGTTTCATAGATGAGGAGACTGAGACACAGCCAGGCGAAGTAACCTGGACGGGGTACGTAGACAGGTGGTGGTGGGGGCGCCGATGTGCATCCCGGCAGCCTGGCTCTAGGTGTCAGCCACCCTTGTCTGTGCAAGGCCAGGAAGCCAGTGTTTTTGACCTGTCTCTGCAGCCCCGCTCGGTTCCATCTCTGTGACGCAAAAGTAGCCATGGACAATAGTAAATGAACAGGTGTAAACAGCGACCTCGGAATCTCACACTTTTCACATGTCATGACGTAGGATTCTACTTCTGACCTTTGAAAAAATGTAAAAACTCTTCTTGGCTCTCAGACTGACGAAAGCCAGCTGCGTTTGGCCCACGGGCTGTAGTTTGGCGACCCAGTTTTCAAGCTCTATCTCCTAACCACACCACCGCACTGTGGCTATAAACATCGCAGCCCCCAGTGCAGAAGAACTCAGCCCTGTCGAGGAAGCAGGGACCACACTCTGTTGACCGGGGACCCCGTGGCACCCAGGAGCCCACGCGTCGCCCCGCCTGCCGCGGTGTGTGCCCGCGTCAGGGAAGGGTCGGTTTGCGGGCCCGAGGATACCAGGGCGGAGAAGGGGAAAGCGTTAGAATGCGGGAGGGACGAGCGGCTCCACCATGATCAAAACACATTTTCGGAATGTGGGCCAAGGAAAATGATTTCACTTTATTTAAAGCACTTGATTGACAGCTGCTTAAGAGTGGGTCCTTCTCCGAAGCTAGGCTCTCGTGAATTAACAGTCGTCTGTAGGAACACTGCGATCTGCTGGTCGTTTACGGGAACCAGTGACCCGGTGAATACACTGGGGGTGGCCGGGCTCGGGGTGGAGACTGGCGCAGGACGCTCTTCTCCTTCTGGGCTTCCTTTTCATCTGAACTGGAGCCAGGGGCCCTGCCCTGGTGGGACCAGATCAAGTAAATGGTCTATGCCTGCGAGGCTTCCAAGGGGAGACTTTGGCCTTAGAATTTGATGCTGAGCTGGCCACCTGGTCCATGTCCCCAGCAGATGTCCATGTGTCTGGCTGCTCAGCAGGGGCCCCAAGAGAATGTGATACTAAACAGGCTCTCAGCATACCTTGTCACCACGCAGCTCTGAAATTCTTCCAGAGACCCCGGCCACTGCCACCCCACACACTTTCTGGCTCTGGCTCCACTCGGTGGCAGATGGCAGAGCCACGGGTGTGGTGGGGCCGGGGAGGCGATGTCGGGGCAAGGTGGCTGCCACGTTCCTGGCCTGAGTGTGCCTCGGGTAGCTCTGTTGCAGGACGAGCTGTTACCTCTCTGCACTTCTCGCCGAGGGTCTTAGACCTTGGGGGCACTGGCAGGAGAGTCAGATCGTGGGAGGGTGGGGGCAGCAGCAGGCCTTCCCCTGAGCCCTGTTGGAGCTCCTTGGGGTGGAGGTGTGAGGAATCGTAACCTCACACAGCTCTGGAGCTGGAAAGGGCCTCCGTAGTCTGGTGGCCCTGGACCTGGGGACCCCAAGAGCAGTAATAGAGGATTTCGTCAATTAAAAAAAAAAGCAACACCCAAAACATACCGAAATCAAACCCCATACCCATGACAAACCCTCCCTTGCTTACAGAACTTTCGCGTTTGTTTGCTTTGGGTTGGAAATCATCTACAGGATGAGTTAGCGCTGGTTTATATATGTTGATAAAAAGCTCTGGTTAACGGTGATTGATATCTTTGATTACTAAGTCCGAGAGGATGAATTCATTAGTGCTTAATAAACGTAGTGTGTTTGCTTGACACAAACCTTAAACACGAGGTCTCGCGGGAGAAAGTTCTAAACGCAGATGTTTGTGAAGAGAAGGGGAGAAACACTGATCTTGTGCGGTCTCCTCTCCACAGACGGAGGCCCAGGGAGGTCGGAGCTCTCGACCAAAGCTGCCGGCCACTCAGGTCGCAGAGACGAAGCCAGAATTGGGCTCCTTGACTGCCAGTCTCACCTTCTTTCCGTGACACCCTGGTGACTCCCCGGTCCCTCGGTCGTCCCCTCCGTGGAGTCAGTTCTGTGAAATCAAGTCGTGGTGTTCTCGACCTCTGGAGGGTTTGGGCTGCAGTCACCTGGTGGGGCCATCCATGTGTGGACGCCGGGGCATCCTGAGGTGGGAGTGTGTCTCTCCTGGCCATGCCCGCCAGCGAGCCCCCCACTTCCCTTTTTTTACCATGTCATTTGTATTGTCCTTACGGGCAGGAACTCTTCTTAGGAAATCCTACAAAGGAAAAGCCAAGGAGAGGGAACGAAGGGGACTAAGTGACGACGACCGACAGGGACATTGGGTTTCAGGTGTCTAAGGCGTAGAGTTTGGAGCTGAGGGGGACGTTAAACGCTGTCCGTGGGCCAGGTGCTTTGGCCCCACAGTGATCACGTCAGGCAGGTGGTGCGCATGTCACCACGCCGGGAGAGAAGCTGAGACTCGGAGGTATTTGGTGACTCGGTGCAAGGCCTGGCTCGTGCGTGATGGATCCAGCGCCTTTCAGGCCCCACAGCTGACCCACGCTCTGTGTTCCCTCCTCCCCTGCAGACACATAGAGAACTGGCGCGGCCTGCACACGCTCAACGCCGTGGACATGGAGCTCTACACTGGCCTCCAGAAGCTGTGAGTGCACCCAGTGCCCGAGGGGCCTCACGGGGTGGAGGAAGAGGGGCCGCCTAGCCGCCTGCCGAGGCTGGGTGAGGGCACCGCAGGGCTGCTGTCTGCGGTTCCTGTGCTTCCTCTCCCAGCAGAGTCGGCACCACCCGCTTAAGACATGTCGGGGGCCTCTATGGCCAGCCCTCACTCGCCCGCGCTTCCCCTAAGCCTGGAGGCACGGGGGCCGCGTGACATCTCACCCTGGAGCTCAGAGTTTCAGGGCAGGACCCGAACCCAGGTCTCCCAAGCTGGTGTCCTTTCTTCAGCCCTCTGCTTGACTAGTGGTCCCCAGAGCAGGAAATTCTCCGGCCACCTCCTCCTCTGGACTTCACTGCTAGTGACTGGGGATTTGGGGGTGGGGAGGGGAGGCACAGAAGGGGCTTGTAGTCACTGGGCCACATTCTTAAGCAGGAGCCCCATTCTTGCACGCTAACCAGGCTGGGTAGAGGACAGCCACCGGCACTGCCCACTCACATCCCAAACTGCCCCCCAGGTCCCAGTGGGGTGTGAGCCCAGGTGCCCCCCAGCTTGGCATCCTCAGTTGGACCACCCAGTGATACCGACAATGAAGAAAAGCACTCGCTTCACCGAGGTGGCTGTGGGTCCAGTCTTGGCCTGACTTCCCGTCAGCCTCAGCCCGGAGCAGATGTCCCTCTGCCCCTGAGAGCTGTGGATGACACAGTGTCCCGGAAGGCTCTGCTGACCCTCCTCCTCTCTCTCCAGGACCATCAAGAACTCAGGACTGCGGAGCATCCAGCCCAGAGCCTTTGCCAAGAACCCCCACTTGCGCTATATGTGAGTAGAGCTGGGCCTTGGGCCGCAGGGGCCGGGCGGGGAGGGGGAGTCCTGGGCGGTGAAGCCGGAGGCCTGGGCTCGAGACCCGGATTTGCCACCGTGTGCCCTGGGGCGAGTCCCTTACCTTCTCTGGGCCTCAAATTGTGTCTCTTAAAATGAAGGTTTGGGATATGATGATTTCTACGGTTCCTGTCGGAAGGAAGAGCCGAGTACCAGGGCTTAGACGGCGGGGGTCCTGACCTCCAGGCTTGCTCACTTTTAGTGATGAAGGTTTATGGGAACATAAATGATAAGAAATTCCACTCAGATAGGTCGCGGATACTGCCCTTCAGAGACCATTTGTAGGTCCCTGAGTGTGCGTGTGGGGGACTTGGGGTTGAAAGAAGAGGGAAGGCCGGGCCCGACCAGAAGCTATGTCTAAGTAGGTTCTGGGTTCGATGCAAAAGAGCCCACGGGAGTAGAGTCACCTGCATAAGCGGTCACACGGCTTTGGGACACGTTGCAGGTCACATGGCTCTGAGTGGGGTGGCTGCCTGTGCCCCCCTCCCCCCCTTTTCCTCCCCTGGCCCGCGGTGTCTGATGGTGAAGGGCTCACCTCAGCGTTGGCTCTGGCTACACCTGCAGGGCAGAATCACACGAACTTGGTGCTTCTTCTCCTAGCCTAGTTCCGGGCTGGAGACTCTGGGATTCGATGGAGAACCGCCATTTCCTGGGGAGCAGGTGGGCTTGAAAGGAAGCTCAGGGTGGCTGATGGGGGGAAATGCCAAACTACTGCACCCGCAGGGTGCTTGCTGCCTGGCCAAGGATAGTGGCTACCGTGGCCACCTGTCTACTGGGCATGTGCCCCAAGAGCAGAGATTCCACGGAGCCAGCGGGGTGGCGTCTGCTGTGTTAGGGGAGAAATGGAGTAACGACGTGCAGACGGTCTCTCCTTGGGCCGCCTGAGAGTGTATGGTGGAGGCACTTTGCATGTGATCATGGAAGGGCAGCCGGGCTGGATAGGAGCCTCATAAGAAGAGGCAGGGCATCTAAGGAAGCTCTTGGGAAGCGGCAGGGAGGGGAGGTAGAGAAAGAGATGAGATCATGGAAAATTGTGGTGGTGGGTGGCTGGCCTCACCTCCAGGCCTCTGTGTGTTTTCCCAAGCACGCAGTGAGTTCTCGATAAATATTTTTTTATTGGTTACGGCCACCCCTGCCTCGTGCTGAACTTTCTTTCCTCCCTCTGGAAGTAGCACGGTGCGTGGCCGTTGCTCGGGGCCTGATGTGTTATTGGCTGCAGGGGACCGAGACCTCGCTTTCAACTGTCTCATCGAGCTGTCGCCCCCTGCCCTCGCTGGGCCTCTGTAGTGGGAATCTCCTGATGTGTGTTCTTTGCAGCTGCAGGCGTGGCCGGGGCCAGAGGAGGGTCTTGGACCAGATGTTCCAGGTGTTTATTTTATCAGGGATCTGAGTTTCATGTAAAATATCCCAGGGGAGGAAGCTTTGACCTTTGAGAAGTCTCCCTTTTATCTCATAGAAGGGTCATGAAGCTAAATGCCTGCGGCGTATTGGGAGGGTAGTAGAGGCCGAGGACCACATGTCCCCTCTGAGGGGCAGCCAGTAAGCCATTCCAGCTGAGCGCTGCTGCGTGGAGGGCCCAGACTTACTGGTTTTTTTTTTGTTTTGTTTTAATAAGAGTTGGAGGTCCAGTGCAACCTCTTAAGTTTTAAATCTTATCAACTCAAAGTAAAACCTCTTAACTCCGTGGGCCAAACAGGCCTTCTCTGCGAGCAGAAGACGACACGTGGAGGGCTAGTTTGTGCTCTAGGGTCATCCCTGGGGGAGAGAAGCTGTCGGCATGGGAGAAGCTCTGTGCCCTTTGGGACAGTGGCTGGGTACTTGGACCCTAGAGCCTTCTAGGACATTGTGTCACCCACAGCTCTCAGGGAAATCGTGAGAGGGCAATCATGTGATCGAGTGGGCGATCACATGATTGCCCTCGCAACCCATCACGTTTCTAGGAGCCACAGCAGTGGGAGCAGGTCTGCATCTCGGGTTACAGGTGTCCCTGCAGTGAGTCTTACTGGAATATGTCTTTGACTTACCCTTGAGGTTTCAGATGAGGGCTGTGACCCACCGTCTCTTGGGGATGATCTGCGGTCTGCTGGACCGTGGCTGTGACAGGCCGGTGGAGCTTTGCAAGATTCCCAAGGCTCTGGGGGCAGAGCATCTCCTTGGAGTAGGTTCTGATGGTACCAGGGAGCCTCCCCGTGACCTTGGGCCCATTTTCTCCTGGACGCATTGGCCAGCTCTTGCCAGAGTACTTGCTACGGGCTCTAGGGGGACTGAGAGCATGAAGGATGGGTCCCTGGCAGTCCCCTGCAGTTTGGGCCTGACTGCACAGTGGGGGCGAACCGGATGGGCAGTTTGGTGTGAAGGGTCAGCGCCTGGCGAGGGGCTGTGATAAGCACTGGCGGGGCCTGGTCATCCAGAGGAGCCTGGGGCTCACAATGAAGAGTCAAGAGAGTGAGTCGTAGGCACGGCCTCACCGACGGGTTTATTTATTCACTTTCCCATTCGTGAAGACGCACCCCAAATCCAACTGAGTGAATTTCCCAGCAGTTCCGGGACATTTTCTCCTGGCAAGTGGGCCAGGTTTCTCTGCCGTCTCACAGCATCTTCTATTTCTGTCCCCTAAATGCATTTACCAGTCTTCAGGCCCCAGCTGAGCAATCACAAGATGATCACTTACTCCAGCACTAATTGCCGAGCCCTGGCTTGGCGGCTTTTTCTTTCTTTCTTTCTTTTCTTTCTTTCTTTCTTTTTAGGGTGATGGCTGAGAAGTCTTTTCCTCCTATCTCTGTACAGAGTAAGAAGTAGGGAGTGGGACCACTGCCTCCTGGACCGATGTCAGGCTGTCCATCCAGATCGGTCTGATTGGCTCAGCTGCTCCCTCCGCGAGCTGCTGTCGTGTTGTTAGCGTAATTCTTCCTTATTTCAGATTGTGAGCCAGCCAGCTTGCGGTGGAACCAAGCTGTCTGCCACGAAGAGGGCTGGAGATTAGGACGCTTGGGTCCCACTTCAGGGTTTATGAGTGACTGGCCGTCCTCTCTTGGCCGCTTCAGTTTGCTTTATCTTGTATGGCATGTGCAAAAATGGAATATTGATTCACACACGTCAAGAGAAATCCTTTTTGAGAGACTGGAATATTCTTGACTCTTAGATCCTTTCCTTGATCTTGAGGGTTTTGGGGTAAGGATTCTTAAGGATAAGTATTTTCCAAATTGACACTTAGAATAGCTATTTGCTAACCTGTAAAATGGGCATCATCATCATCATCATCATCATCATGCCTACTTTAGGGACAGGGCGGGGTCAGGAAGAAATGGCAGCAGGCGCACACGGCACTCAGCCCAGCGCCTGGTAGTCAGAGCTCAGAAACGGCAGTTGCTAATAAGGATGGTAATTTTTATTATTAGTGGTAGTGACAATAGACTCAGAGGAAGGATGAGGTAGCCACCACTTTGTTCTGGAAAAGCTGGATTTCTGTCCTATGCTGCAGTCCATTTCTCTGGGGACTAGAAGACTGACAGCCTTAATCTCTGGCGTCTTCCTTGAATACTGAGGAATAAACCCTGTTCTCTTCATTTAGTCCCTAGACTCTGTGTAGACCTCCCCACCCCCACACCCCAGTGCCGTTAGTTTCAAAAAGGACCCAGGCGATGGTAGTCGATGGGCTGACGTGTTACCTCCACTGACGCCGTTGAACTCGGATTGTTGGCCGAGTCCTCTCGCCCGGCCTCTGCAGCTGGCTCATCGCTCCCTTTTGGGGGTTCGTTTCTCTGGCGTAGCTCGCACGCTGTAGCTCCGCAGTTGGGGACGCAGATGTCTGTCTACGAGCTGCACTCAGATGTGGCGCTCGCTTTCATCTCTGGAACACTTCGTGGGGTTCACAGTGCGTTCTCCCACCGGATCTCGTTTGATTCTGGTGCCATGCTGGATGGGGACAGCCTTCCGTCACAGCCCCAGAGACAGGCCCAGGGAGGGTCCCACTCGTAAGTACGCACATGGAGCTGCCTCACAGTCCTCTGGTTGTCTTTCCGGGAATCTTTCTGCTCTTCCTCCTAGGTCAAAAGGGGCAATGTTTTTCACCGAAGCAGTTTTAAAAAGTTATTAAGATATTTAGAAAATTGCATTAAAAAGGCCGACATCGGAAGAGAAGAGGGAAAGGCTGGTATTGATTGAGAACTTAACTAGGTGACAGGGACTGTGCTGGTGCCTTTGCAGATATGATCTCACTCCTCTCAGTAACTGAAGTCAGGGTCCTATGCCCATTTCGTGGACGAGAACGTCGAGGCTTGGAGGCGATGACTGAATTCCTTCCAGGTCATGTGGTAGTTAATGGAACAGCCAGGACTTGGCCTCTGGTCCCTTAAACTCTGAATTCCATGTACTTTTCAGCATCCCAGGCATTTTTGTTTGTGTCTAGTTTTCACAGAAAGAGTTCTTTATGGGAGGGGTGGGGGTCTTTACGGTTTTATTAGAGAGCCTCTGTTTCCCCTGGGCATTTAACACCAGCCATCTTCAAAGAGCTCCGTTGAGAAAGCTCTGTTTAGTTTCTTTTGTTATTCAGGTCAAATCCTGTAACAACAGTTACATTACAACCTGAATTTCTTTATTATAAAAGACTTCTTAGCATTAGCCTATGGCCCACTTACTTCCAAGAATATGTAATGTAAGATTCCGGCAGCCAAAAGAATTTATTTAATCCCTTGGAGTTGTTGTTGTGGGATCTCTCTCTGGTGTTCAGTTTCTTGCCTTTTCCCCAAAAGCTCTGTGTGCCGCGTTACTTCTCTCCTAAGCAAGCACATACTTGGTCTTCAGCTGAGAGAGCCAGCTCGGAGCGCACCTGTGTGGGCGTACGATGGGGCGAGGAGGGTGCTAGTGTCCTGCTTTGGGCGTCACTTGTCAACCGTGTGATGTACACAGGGAGAGAGAGTCAGCGACATTGGGCGGGTAGGAGAGAGGAAGTGGCCAGGGTCCCAGACCCTTCAGGACATGGCCGAGAGGGCGGTACATCTCTCCTGAGATGGTTGGGGTGAAAACATGGCGAGACTGGCTCATTATGTATTGTAAATTACTCAGCGCCTTTTCTCCTTGAAACAACCTCCCCATTCTGGGTTCCAAGACAATGCGTAGCTGTCGTATCAGTAGACTTTTGCCCTCTGCACTGAGACTTTTCTCCAGGTCCCACAGGGATTGGTAACTGGCACGCTCGTCCCCTCCCTGCTTCTCTATATATGCCCTTCCCCCCCTGCTCTGTGTGCAGGACTCAGCCATCGAACACGGTGTAGCTAACAGAGCGTGGGCTTTGGAGATCAAATCCTAGATCTTCCACATCCCGCTGTGACCTTGGGAAGCTGGTGAACTTCTGTGAGCTCTGAAGGGACCGTAAGAGTCCCTGCTTCACACGCTTGTTCTGAGCCTTAACCGAGATGACGATTAAAAAGTGCTTAAGACAGCGCTTTACAAGAGACTCAGTGTATTTTTGCTGTTATTAATGACTTCTTCCCAGCTTGTTGGTCTCCGATTTCACAGAATTACAGATAAGTAGAGCTGGAAGGGGCTCGAGAGGTAACTCCCCAAATTCATATTTCTGCCCTTCAGACTCATATGTTAAGCTGCTTCCTTGATGTTTCTCCTTGGGCGGCTGAGATAACATCAGACTTAACTTGGCCAAAGCGAGATTCTTGATTTCATGCCACCTCCTCACTCGAAACTCGTTTCCCCTCAGCGCTTCTCGTGTTTTTAGTGGCACCGTCCACCGGATCATTCAGGCCAAAGCTCTTCTCCGCCCTCTGCCTCCCCCCTCCAGTCTTCCACCGGGTAATTGATCAAGTCCCTGTCACGTTCAGTGTCCGCCACTTTTCTCGCCCCTGCCATAGCGTCTTGGTCCAAGCCGCCATTGTCTCCTCGGCTCTGTGGTCATAGCCTCGGAATGAGTTTTCTTGCCTCCACTTCTGTCCCCTACGTTTCATGACCAGCACAGTTGTCACAGTGGTATTTTAGCACATAGGTCCGATGGTGTCACTCTGCTGCTCAGAGCCCTCCATTGCTTCCTGCTACCGCCTGCGGCTCCTTCCCACGGCCACAGGGTCAGCTGTCTGGGTTTCCACGGCCCCCTCTGCTGTCCCTGCCCTCTCCCCCTTGCTCTCTGCCGCAGCCCGTGAAGGCCCTTCCCCCCTGACCAAGCCGAGCTTACGCGCCCTTGGAGTTTTGTGCTTGGCGACCCATCGACCCAGGCGGGTCTTCTGCCCCCAGTCTCGGCCTGGTTGGCTCCTCTCATCCTTCACTGTGATGTCCCTGCTTAGCAAGGCCTCTCCGACCCCCAGTCTTAGCGGCACATCTCCTTTCACACCAGCCAGTCTTTATTACCTCGTCCTGGGGCTTCACGGTTCCCCCGGCCCTTGATTACCGTGGACTGTCTGAATGTATCTCATTCAGTTATCTGTTTAGTTCTTTATACTCTGTTTCCCCCGCAAGATCTCACGGGTGAGAGCTGGGCCAGGACTGGAACTCGGTGCTGTCGGCTTGACATCCTTTCCACCAGCTCATCCTGTTGACTTTTCTTCGGTCCTGTCTGGTGAGAGCTCCGCAGACTTCTGTGTATCCTTCAAAAAAAGGATATACGGGCAAACATCACATGCGAAGCATTGATGTATAAGACCGATATTATAACACTTACAAGTAGGACAGAATCATATTGCAACATCGCTCTGCTGAAATGTCACACGAACAGGTACAGTGAAGGCAACTCATCTATTCGAGCTTTCTTCTCATGCCGCTCTCTATCTGCGCAGAAGATTCCATCGAGCCTGGTGCTTGAGCTGTTGCCTCCAACTCAATCCTGTCAGTCAGTTTGGTTATTTTGATAGTTAAGAGAATGAGCTCTTGAACCACACTGCCTGAGTTTAAATTCTGGCTCTCTCATATATGTCTGTGTATCTGGGCAAGTTACGTAGCACATCTCCATATCCATGCCGTAAGCTCCTCATTTGGAAAACGGGGATAATATGGTTATTAGATTAAATGGGTTCATGCATGTGAAGCATTGCGAAGAACGTCTGGCCCATGATAAGGGCCCAATACATCTTTGCCGTTACTGCTGTGTCATCCTTTAAGCAGCGCTGTGACTGACAGTCGCCTTCTCAGTGTGCAGCTGAATAAATACGTAGAGACACATGTATTAAGACTCTGCTGTGACCTCCATGAACCGCCCCCCCGCTCCCCCCGCAAAGTGCTGTATTCTGCAGGAGATTTATCCACGTATGAGACCTGGTTTCTGTCCTTCCAGAACTTGCCATCTATTTGGGGAACCTGGAGCCTTGACAAAGCCAGAACAGTGGATCCTAATATATATATATGTATGTATTTATTTATTTTTGAGAAGCAGGTTAAAGCTATAGAATTTCTCCTTATCAAAAGCCCCCTACCACACCATATTTTTCACAAGTTTTCGGGGACTTCTTTTGGACCCTGAATTAAGAACCTTGTCCAAGGATGTCCTAGAGAGTAGAAGAGGTGAATGGTGTCTGGGTTGCATGGTTTATACCTAGTAAGTCTCAGTGATTTTTAAAATACTATTTTAGATGTGACAAATAAGATTTATATTATGCCATATTTTCATGAGCATAAAAGAATGCCTTCATGCTTTATAATCTCCACTGTGGTTAAGATAAGTCGGGAGTATACTGGGTATGGGATTTCTTTTTAGGGTGATGAAAAAAATGTTCCAAAACTGATATGGTGATGATTGGACGACTTTTGACTATATATTTTAAATGGGTGAATCGTATGGTTTGTAAATCAGATATCAGTGCTGATGAGTGTGTGTATGTACATATGTGCGCATGTGTGCGCGCGCGCGTGTGTATCCTTCGTCCCTCCTCAGCAGAAGCTTTGAGAGCCCGCGTGAGGTCCATCGCGTCTCTTTGCCCTCTGCCACAGGACAGAGCGTGTGTCACTGTTCCAGACGGAGGCTGATCCATTAGCCTGAGTCTCCTTGGGAAGATGATGGGAGCCAAGCCACAGCTGACCTTCTGTGGACGTGTGTATGAGACAGAAATAAATGTGTGTTTTTTTTTTTGTGGTTAAAAAAAGAAAAAGATAAACCAGGAGTGGCAGTGGCCGTAGCCAGTGCACAGGTGGGCGAGCTCCCGGGAGCGCATAATAGCTCTCGGCATCTTACCTGTCATCTGCTCCTGTTTCTTTTACTCAAGAAAGAGTCTCAGAACACAAGAGAGAGGGATGCTGTTGCCGACATGGCTTTGGACCTTCTCATATTGATATGTATAAAGAAGTAAATTGTAAGGAAGTGGTGGTTATTTATTAGAGGCTGTGGGTTACTTGAGACACAGCTCACACCTTCGACACACTGCTCAGATGGTTTACTTTCTCCAGTCTTCCAGTGCAAGGCACTGGAAGGGCCACTGGTTTAGACGGTGAGTGTGAGTGTCTATCAGAAGTGTGCCGGACTGACTGAGGAGGCTTCACGGAGGAGGCGACGGTGGGGTGGGCTGTGGAGGAGGTGTGGGTCGGTGGGTTGGATCGGTGGACGGGCCGGCCCACTTATAGTACAGGCGCTGCTGCTCACTGTACCAAAAGGCTGATGAGCGTGGCCTTCTCCTACTTGGAATCCCTCCCAGAGCTGTTTAGACACATGTTCATGGTTCCAGGCCGCCGAGTCTGGCCAGCAGGTAAACTTGGAAAGAATTCCACGGGAACAGGGTTTGGAAATGGAGCCATTTGTCAGTGCAGTGGGATGTTCACAGATGTAATGATTTGGGAGAGTTGAGTCAGGACTGTCTGCAGGGGTGTGTCTGGATGGTGCCAGGAGAGGAGAAGATGCTCGACTTTGGGTCCGCGTGGGTGTGGGAGGGCTCGGCACCTGCGCGGCTGCCGTGTTTGGGAGGCACTCTGGCCACGTGGTGCTGGGTGACCGCACCTTGCACATCACTCGCTCTTTCTCTGCAGTGCTCTGTGACCTGGATGGTCCGCTTACCCCCGTTAGTCTGTCTCCGCATCTGTAAGATGAGACGGTGTTGCTAGTGGCTCAGACCTGTCCTCAGAGCATTTTGGGCAGTTCTTCCTGGACGAAGGGTAGCATCTGCGGCCATCGAGGGTCAGTGCAGAGGACAGCTGTTGTCAGCTGACTTGGGCCCTCCCTTCCTCTTCCGTCCCCAGAGGGGCAGGCATTCCAGTGCTTTGAGGTCCAAGGACGTGGTGTCATTGGAGCACTGACGATATGCTAGGCGTTTGTCCATGCACTTCGTCATCTGATGCTCGTAGTAGCAAGTGGGCACAATTGTCTCCATTTTACAAATTGGGAATTTGAGGCACAGAGAGGTAAGTGACTTGCCTAAGTCTACACAGCTACTACGTAGCAGAGGAAGAAGCCAACCCTCCGCGGGCCGCCTCTAGAGCTCCAGAGCCCGTCCTCTTAGGGACTCTCCCGTGGCTGTGGGCTGGTGTCAGTTCTCCAGAAACCAGCTGGAGGGGAGGGGCAGGCAGTAAGCTTCAGAGCAGTACTTCTCAGAATGGGGGACGTTGTAGGAGCAGGACCACGGGGATGATGGAGGGAGCGCCTGGATCCAAGTCCGCTTTACACCTGGTTGCCAGCGGGGTCTAGGTGAGTGGGCAGTGCCCTTGGTCTGGTGGCTGGCACTCAGGTGGGCCATTAGCGGAGGACCACAGAGAGTGGATGGTCAGCAAAGAGAATAGAGCCTGATGATGGAGCAGATGCGGATAAATCCATGCTTACCACATGTGGATGTGCGAGCAGCAGACTTTCCACGTACCTGTCTCTAGGGAGCATGGGGCTGCTTTCCATGTCACCAGCCCTGGCTGTCTTTGACCTGAGTCCTAGACAGGGCCATGTCGGTAGGTGACAGACCTCATTACGGAATCTGGAGATGGGAGTGGGGTGTGGAACAGATTAGAGGGACTGTAAGGCCCCTTCCCGGACGTCTCATTATTTCGTGCCAGTGTTTGCAGCTTCGCCACCTGACGCCTCCGGTGGTGGAATTTCTGTAGCTGTGCTGGGTCCCTGTGCTCATCCCACATCCCAGCCCCCCCCCACCTTGACATCTGACGACATCAGGCGGAGCCTTTGTTCTTCTTCCTTTAGATGAATCCTGTTTCTCTTGAATGCAAAGTATGTTTTGTACTCTAGAATTCACCAGGCTCTGGAATTTCTTAGCCTCCTTTTATTTATCTGCTGCCTCCAAAGAAAGCTAATTTCTAGTCCACTCGCACCCTCGATCTCCTGGGCGATGGCCTCTCCAGGACCCTGGAAAGTGTCTGCAACTCGTTCCCCAGTGAGGCAGAGGTAGCAAGGTTCCTAAACTGAGTTTCTTTTTTTTTTGCCCTCATCCCTTTTTGTCTCTCTTGCAGACTCCCTGTGACCCTAGAATTACTGTTGTCCAACCTGATGATTTCTTCCTGTTCACTCTGTTTTGTGGACAACAGTCTGATCCACCCAGGGAAGACCCAGCATGGCCCAGGCTGTGTGGCCGCGCACCTCCCCCGCCAGCCGGTGTGTTTGTGGCACTTTGCAGTTCTCTTTCTTAGTGGAAGCCATCCACTCACTGAAGCGACTCTGTTCTTTTTGGTTTCGGGAATCTTCATTCTCTAGGATCCTCTGGACTGAACTTGAAGAGTTTTCTTGTAACCTTGTCAGCTTTGCCTTTCAAAACCTCAGTGTGATGCTGAGTAAACACTGTGGCCTCTGGGCTGCGGTCCCCTGGCTGGGAGATCAGATCATGTGCCATATTTTCCAGCCTGTTTATTCTCAGCTGATTTTCTCCCCCCACCCCCAAGACTTCATTGCTTCTCATTTGTCCCCATCTCTTTTCTCCATTTTTTTTGTTAAGGACAGATTTAGAAAATGAGATTAGCCTCGTGGCTATTTTGGAGTCGTCATTAATTCTCGTCCCTCTCCGTTCCTTATGGCAGGCGGGCAGCCTCGTGTCTCTCTCTCTCTGATCTCTTCTTGATGGACTTGCGAAAGTCTCTTTCATTCCCTGGTTAACCCCTTTGTCGCTTGGGGCTTGCCTTGGTCCTGAGCGGCCTCCGCCCTGTCTGGGCGGTCTAGGGGACCCAGCCATTGTGACTGCTCTGGGTTGGAGGTGGAGGCAGTTACTCTGCAGTGTGAGGGGGACTGAGGGCTTCCAGGGAGCAGTCAGCAGAGGCAGGGGAAGGGGGGTGACAGCAGGGAAGGTCGCCTGTGGGATGACAGGCACCCTGAAACCCGAGGGGGTCGGACGAGTTGCGTTAGAGACGTGTGGGGAGTGCGTGGCGGGCGCCGGGCGAGGACTGTTCCAGGTGGCGGAAGCCGTGTGCTGTGTGTCCAGAGGCCTGGCAGTGAAGGAGAAAGCTTGGCGTGTTTGAGGGACCACAGGCCCCCACCGAACCTGAAATCAGGCAACAGCGAGACTCTCCACCCTCATCCTACACCATGACCCTAGGTTAGACGTTCAGTTCTCCTGTCCCCTAGGCTGGTCCTGTGATCTGAAGCCTCTCTTGGTAAAGCTCTGAGGAGAAGCTGGGCATGTTATGGGGGTCAGGGCTGCAGAAGGACAGCTCCCCCCACCCTCCCTCATCCAGAGCCCCATCTGCTGCCAGATGGTCGGTGCCTGAGGCCTCCGCGCCTCCTTCCAGAGGGAGGCCTCGGTGCTTTCCTGCCCGGGGCCCGGCCTCTCCTCCGGCCAGTGTTCTCAGCGCTCGCCTAGAGCAGCTTCTCCATCCCACACGTTTGCCGTGCAGCTGGCCAGTTCAGACATTTCTGTCCGATTCCCCCAAATGTGCCCACAGTGCTCTTAGCTGAGAGCAGAGCTCCCTGTGTCCGCCTGCCGGGCAAGCACGCAGCCTGACAGAGGCCTCCGTGGGACGGCCCGGGGCCCGGCCTCGTTCTCCACCTCACCTCCCGCCTTAGCTCTGCTCGCAGGCTCTGCTTCCGCTGAGCGAACCGCCGTCCACGCCTGCAGCGCGCGCAGCCCTCCCCTCTGCCGTCGTCCGTCCCGGTCCCTCGCCGAAGGCCTTCGCCCAGCCCCCATCGTCTTCAGTCCGTGCCGCCGCCTCCCAGCTTCCGCTCGGGGCCCAGCTGAGAGCTCTCCATCACCCCGTCCCCGGACGCGCTGCCCCATCACTTCCTTTGGCTTCCTCTTCCTTCTTCCACTGCACTGGTTCCAAGAAGTTTACACGCGGATTTAATAATTATGCTTTGAATTATGTGCTCTTCGCAGTCCCTCTTGGGCTGGAAGCTCCCTGAGGATGGGCATCGGACGTCTTTACCACCTGATGCCCAGCACTCGGCAAGCCCTGGCACGTGGTAGACACGCCAGTGGGTGGACGAATGGATGAGCCGGTGGAGGCGCTGTGTGGCCGTTGGTTTCCCTTTCCTCCGTGGGTAGATCTGCAGCCTGAAGGCTTCCAGCGAGTTGGACGCAGCCACAGGGCAAGAGAAAGTAGGTTTCTGCCTTTGAGAGACTGAATGACCTGCGCTCGCTGAGCCTGGTTCTGTACCTGGTTCTCTTGCTGCTCCTCAGAGCCGGGGGTCCCAGCAGCGCCTGCTCCCCGGTAGCAGCGGGGCTGCCCCTGTGCATGCTGCTGTCTGTCTCCAATCAGGAGCCTCCTCCGGTGCCAGCAAGGGCGGCGTTTGCAGAGAGCGACCGTGCACTCCTTACTTATTGTGTGGAAAAGAAAACAAATTAAGGCCTTGTAATTATATACTCAGGCGTGTGCTTAAATAAAGCTTAAGGGGTCGGAACTCCATTTAGAATATTAATAATCGCGTTCCGCAGCCCTGATCCCCAGCAGCTTTCTGTCTGTCTACTCTTTCCCTCTCCTCCGTCCTCCCTTCCTCCTAATCCCCTCTGTCTCTCCCTAGTGCAGGTCTCTGCTTGGACCGCAGTGATCTCTGGAAAGCCTCTTGCCGGCTGTGACCGGGCATACTTGGGAGCCCACGGTGGTCTTTTCAGAGATCATCTACGGTATTTATTAAGTGATTTCATAGGCATGGGGCTGTGCTAGGATGTTCCTGCCCTGCCCACCCTCCCCCCTTACTTGGTCGAGCATCGAGAAGGGGCGGGATGCTGTGTGTGAGGACACGGGCGCGGGAGTCAGGCAGAGCTGGGCTCCATTCCAGCTTGGCCGCCGAGCAGCTGTGAGGCCTTGGTCGAGTCATCTCATCTCTCTGAGCCGGACCTTTCCTCTGGCGAGACGATCTCATAGGCTTGTTTTGGGACTTGGATGAGATAACGCATTTGCAGTCCTGGCGCATGGCAGGTTCCTTACAGATATTTGCTTTCTCTTTTCTACAGCTCGAAATCAGACTGGGATTTTAGAGTTTCTTATTTCTGTTGTCCCGACTCAGTCTTTCATCGATGTGCCTAGAACATGCCAGGCACCTATTAGGTCTCCCTGAGCACCTATGAAATGAGTGAATGTGTCTGTCTGGGACCCCGTAGGGGGACAGAGATTGGGAGTGTTCACTGCATTGGTGTGCCTTTGTGAAGTCCCACTGACATTTCCCTGAGCACTATAGCCAATGTGCCTATCGTGCTTTTTAAACCACTGCTCAAAGGTACCATCTCACTTAATGTGCAGTATTAAGATGAAGTAGCAATCATTCTTATCCCCATTTGTTGCTGAGGAAACAGTGCATTGCCCGAGGCCACATCACAGAAGCAGTGAAGTACGGACCGGGACCCAGGTCTCAGACTCCGAGTTCGTCATCTTTCCTGCCACACTGGGCTGTTTCCTGTGTCATTGTCGACACCCGGGAGGGGATCGCATGGCTTCTGGACCCTGGGATCTTAATGCTGCTCCCAGACTTAACGTGGATCAGTCACCACCTGGCTTTTTATTTTAAGTTCCCTTTCCTGTGACATGGGAAGCACAGATGAACATTGGTTTTACTGATTCTGGAACATTGCCAGAAGCTAACTCAAAAGTAGTTTGAAAACATTCAGATGTCGTTAGGTTCAAAATCTCTGTTAGGTGATTGTACCGATGGTGCTATGATGGGCCTCGTCAAATGTGGGTAACGGGTGCCTGGAAGTGTCGCCCCGCGGCCAGCACTGTCACTGGGGGTGGGGGAGGATGGAGCTACTAAAGCGGGGTCTGGTGCAGTGGAGCTGGGATGCTCAGGCTTCCGGTCAAGTTGGGAAGAGGAAATTCACTTTCTTAGACCAATGATGCCAATATGTATTCCAGAGACGCTGGGGAGGAATTCGGAAGGGGCATGGTCTGAAAGTCGTCCTTGGTGTAAGATACGCAGTATTCCATAGGAAGAGGGAGAAAACTCATGGACTGTGTCTGTGTACGCACACGTGCACGCACACTCGCGAGCAAGCAGGAAACGAAGCCAGAGAAAAAGAGAAGAAACATTTATTGTGTTGTTCTCTCTGCTAGGCACTCTTCCAGCAGTAATCCTGCTTGAATAAGTGATATTCAGCCTGTTTTACAAATGAGGATTTCCAGGGCTTAGAGAGGTTAACTCGTCCAAAGTCACACAGCTAGAGATACGGATCCATCGGTAAAGGTCTGCCCTACAATTCCTGTGAAGACCAGTTCCCCTCTCTGAGGGTGGTCAGGAGCCCAGCTTTCCTGAAGGAATATTGAAAAATGGTCTCACTACCACTATTCTTGCTTTCCAACTCAGCTTCCATGTTCTTCTCCCTGGGGGTTCAGCACCATGGCCAGAGCTCAGGAGCCCTCATGGGCACCGTGAGCTGTGAACAGCTCCCCAGAGAGAGGCTTCCATCATCACTGCAGCTACAGGCAGCTGACTTCTGTCCTTACATGAGTGCTGGGTGGCATGCTAGAAGAACCAAGCACATGTAGGGGACAGATGGCCTGCTATCTGCCCACCCGCCTGGTGGGGTCCAGATATGAGCAGGGGGAGGGATGTGTGAAAGGCCGGCTCCTCCCAGAGAGAATGAGGACTGCGATTCATGCCCTCGCTTGCCCTGAATGGGGATCATCTGGGGCCAGGGGCTTGGGCAGGGGTCTGAGCCGGAGGGGCGTTCTTCCTTCCGGGGCGGAGCTCCCGGGGTCTGTTGTCCGGGAGTGCTGTGCCCATCCCTTTACCAAGCTGGTTCTGTTTCTGTTGACTCGGGCCTGAGCAAGTGGATTTGTCACATGCTTCCTCATAGGAATAGTCCGGGGAGGCCAGACTGTGGAAAAAGCACGACAGAGGTGGCTGAGATACAGTGCGAGAGGGCCGTCCTTCATGACGGCGCGCCTCTTCCTCCCTCCTCCCTCCCTCCCTCTCCTCCTCCCTTCCTCTTCCTCCCTCCCTCCTCCTCCCTCCCTCCCTCCTTCCTTCCTTCCTTCCTTCCTTCCTTCCACCTCGACGTACAAAACAGAGTCCCCAGTTGGAGATCGAGACACCTTCCGGCTTGTGTGTCAGAACACACACACAGAACACAACACACACACGCACAGGCGCACACCGTAGTAGTGTGCTAAGGATGTGGATTCTGGAATCAGCCACAGGGATTCAGGCCCTATTTTAATGTTACCAGCTTTGTGACCTCGAACTAGTTACCTAATCTCTAAGCCATGGATTTTTTATCTGTAAAATGAGATGAATCGTAACAATAAAATGGACCATAAAAGGTTTTTGGGAAGATTCAGTGGCCTGATATCTTTAAAGCATATACTGATTAGTTCCTAACAGGCACTCAATAAATGTTACTCGTTTTTATGTTTCTCAGAAAATTATTTCTATACCCCGGTTTTCTTTAGTTTATTCACATGATTATTGTTAATGACTCTGGAAAAATCCCCATAGCAGCATAAAATAATTAGAAGTTAATTAATTGTTTGCACTTGTGTTCAAAGCGCAAGGTTTTAAATTCAGTTGAGGTCAGCCACAGCCGTGCTGGTGTGAGGGAATTATGGAGCCTGGCACCCTGTCCAGTGCCGGATTTGCGAAGTTCAGTCCCTTCAGTGAAATGTACCTGCGTGCCTTCACTTAACAGCGCTGGTGACCCACGTGCAGACCGTGCCTTCCGCTTCGTGAGAAGAACGCACAGCAGCAGCCTCCTCTCATTTCTCTCAGTCTCGATTCAAAGCGCCTTGTCCCTGTAGACACGCGCCCTCCCACACCCAGCGTATAGTCCATTCTCACGCAGCCCGGGGAAGGCGAAGAAACAGCAGCTTGAGGATCTGCATGGAACGAAGTTCCGTGTATTCAGCGTGAGATAAGATTCTTAACTCATCTCTTCTCTGCAGTAGTCCCTGTGGACTCTGCCAGGTCTCTGCGGGAGAGAGGCCACAGGGACTAGGAACGAACACTGCTTTTCCCAAACATTTTGTGGAATTGGACAACAGTGGCCAAAAGGCTTGTGCACAGCATAAATTACAGAAAATAGTGGTGTAATGACATTGTTTGGTGAATAAATTAAAACCCCGAGTCATGAGGCCAATAACAGAGAGGGAAGCAGAGAAGTGTAATTAAAAGGAGAAAAGAGATGTTTTCAGCTGACACTGTAAGTGAGACCAAAGTGGGGGTGGGGTGAGTGGAGGGGGCAGCTGGCTCCTTCCCAGGGCTGGAGCTCAGAAGAGAGGACACGGCTGTTACTGGCAGGCAGGGAAGGGGAGAGAGGCCAGTACCTACGAGACCGAGGAGAGAATACTGACATGGAGAATTCAGTGGAAGCAAAGTCACGTGGGCTTTGGAAGTAAGGCTGGCTGTGGGGTCTGAACTCTGCAGCGTTTGAGCGTAAGCCGGGAGGGGAGAGGCCTGTGTGCAGACAGAGGAGACACTGGGGGGCCGGGTCTCCCTGGAGTCCTCGGCTTCCGGGGATGGCTCTCCAAGGTCTCTGGTATCTGCAGCTCTGGACCTTCTTGCAACCACCCTCTGACCTGCCCTTTCTAAGGATTAGAAACAACAAGATATTTTAGAGAAGGGGCAGGTGCCCTGGGCCAGCTGAGGTCATGGTATAGGGGCTGTAGCCAAGATGACTGCGTCCCACTACCCTGTGGAGCCAGCAAGGGTTCAAGACCGTGGGAAAGTGCAAATTCTGAGCCACAAACAAACCTTTTAGACAGATCTCCTCCCCTAGATTCTTCCAGAAACAGACTTTATGAACAGATTTCCATGAAGGAATGTGTCTCGTTGACCCCGTACACGAGTGCCTGGCATTGACTAGGTACCAGGTTAGTATGTGTTGAGTGGGGGGCTGGAGAGTGCCTTTCAATATAGTCAAAGCTGGGATGATGCTAAATCTTATTTTGTTTAGAGAATTTGCTTATCTCTTTTGTTCTGTGCTGTAAACCAACACTTAGAAGAGTGTGTGGCACATAGTAGGAATTCAGTAAAATGATTGTCCTAACTAGGGATACTTTTGAGAGTGAAAGGGAGACTAACAACAGATGTGAACTGGGGTTCTCTGGGCAACCGGGCCACCTGTCATCAGTACTTACTGAATGGCGAATTGCTCTTGTGTCCTTGGAACTATGTAGAGGAGAGTGACAGTTTTATGGATTTTGCCTCCTTTAATCAAATTACTTCCCTTTCTCCTTGGGCTCATTCAGCAAATACTTACTGAGCACCTACTATGTGCTAGGTAGTTTGCTTGCATCAGGGATGCAAACAGAGAAGCTGTGATTTCACTCTTAGGACGCCTGCTGTCTAATAGGAAGCCAGACTGTCGACAGACAAGTGATCTGACAGTGTGACAAGAGCTAAACGGAGGGAATGGACAAAGCGCTCTGGGAGCACGTGAGGGGCAAGAGCGGCGGTCTGGAGGTGATGGTCATGAGGGCTTCTTAGAAGGAGTCGCAGCGGATAATTAGGAATTCGCCAGGAATTCTGGGAGGAGCCATAGGGCCAAGGAAGGCTGTCAAAGGCACAGAGCTCAATCCGGAGCAGCTCAATAACGCCACGCTGCTGGGTGCTGGGAGCAGAATTGGGACCAGGACAGATGGGCCCTTGGTTTCACAGATTGTGTGGACTGTTTGCCATCAGATATACCATCTAATCCAGCAGGGGTATGAGGGGGAAATCAGCACGCGAGAACGGAGCCTGGAGGAGGGGCATCTGCCCCAGACGTGGATGGCGTCTCTCCTGAGGGCTGGCCCCTGGCAGTGCCCTAGGCAGGGAGAGAGGCTTCCAGACACCCACGTGGACCGTGAACTACCCCTTTCCTTGTCAGGTACCTTTCACCCTGCTGTGCTTTCTCTGCCATTGTTGCCTGGATGAACAGAGTGGCCACAGGACTTGGTCAGGGCAGCAGCTGCTTATGCGTGTGCAGAGGGGAGGTCTAGACATCTCGCTGGTCCACCTGGAAGCCTCAGGATTGGGAAGAAGAGGCTGGATGAGAGAGGGTGGGCAGACAGGAACCAGAGCAGGCGGAGGGGGCGGGGCATTGCGTAGATAAGGCCCATCTGCCACCCCATCCAGAACTTTTGACTGTAAGATTAAAATACTCCTCATTATTTTCCTTGGATGAGTTTGTTATCCTGATGATATTAATTATTCTTAAAGGTCAACAGCACTCTTTCGAATCCCCTTCTGTTCTATCATGTAATCAGTTAATTAATTGGAAACCATTTAGCGGTGTTGGCTGAGCATGTCGTCTGGTTCTGTTGCTCCTGCGGTGATGGTTCCCTCCGTGTGCCTGTTTCCTCCCAAGGATTTGGGAACTTGGACGTAGCCACCACCCATCATCCCTCTCCTGCCCCTGGTGAACCAGCCCCGCACCCTCCAGCTTCATTCACAGTCGCTTTAGACATGTTACCGGCTTTTTTCTCTGTCTCTGCTAGTAGCAGTAGCTCATTGCAGAGTGCCTGCGGACGATGGGCACTGTGTGGGGCATCCGCATGTACCGTTTTATTCTCTCTGCCACACGAGTGCCCCGTTTCAGAGGAGAGAAGACCGGGGCTCAGCACAGTGAAGTGGGCCGTTCGAAAACTGCATCGCTAGAAAGTAGCCAGGCAAAGATGGGACGTCCCAGAAGCCTTATCTCCTTGCGTGCTGTGGCGCTGGTGCTTCAGAGCGTCGGGGAGAGGAGACCTGGGTGGTCCAGGTCGCTAGGGTCTTATTAGAATGTTTGGTCCAAGCGCGGCTGGTTCGTGGCAGGTGCGAGCATTCGATGCGAAGCCAGAGCCCCGTTATTTCACTGCACTTCCGTTTTGCTCACTGTCTCGAACACCTGTTGTCCGCAGAGTGGGTTCCTCAGTAGCTTGAGAGCAGCATGCACGTGGGAAGCCGTGCTTGTGGGTAAGAATCCCCCCCAAGCCCTGAACGTGCCCAGGTCTCCCCGCGCCCAAGCACAGTGCAGTCACACCCAAGGCCGACCTCCGCTAGACTCAGTGGCAGCTCTGTGTGTGTTTGTTCCGCCCCAGGTCTCCCGTCCGAATCCCTCCTGGAAACTGGCTCCAGGATGCTCCAACCTGGATGTGTTATTGTGTTTGTGACCCACCAGACCCCTCCCTGCCTCGGGTCTGGTCTGTAGCGGCGGGGGGCATGCACAGGTCATCTCTGCTTGTCGGCTCTCTTCACTGCTCCCCGTGGGTCCCTTGGTGCTGGCAGATGGAGCACCATCCTTTCTGCCCTTCGCACACGGGCCCAGTTAGGCCAGAGGACACAGTGGGAAATTTCTCAGGTTTCCCTTTCAGAGACCAGATTTCAAGTGCTCCCAGGTGGGGGTGGGGAAGGCTTTCCAAATTCTGTTTAAGAACGGAAGGAGCCCGTCCAAGTGGACATGACAGGTGGGGGTCGTTGTGCGCGCAGGAGATGGGGCCTGAGTGACAGCTTTCCTGCCGCTGCTGGTCGTAAAGAACACAGTCTGCGGCCCGACTGCTGGGGTTCAGTTCCCGGCCCCTTACCCAGCGGCCACAGGGCCACTTACCCAATGCCCTGCTCCATGACCTCCTCTCTGCGAAGCAGAGATGGTCACGATGGTGGCAGCGCGTCCCCCATGGGGCGGTCGTGGCGTTGAAGTGAGCGCTTGTGTGTAAAGCCTTGAGAGAGAGCGAGTCCAGAGCCATCGCTGTGTGCAGCGTCTCTCAGCGCTGCCACCGCCAGCAAGCTGGGGACCGCGACAGCCATGCGTTGAGTACCTACTGTGTGCCGAGCACCGTGTTGGCCACTTGACACACATTTATTCACCATAATCCTTACAGCTGCTTCGTGAGCCTGGTACTGTTATGTCTTCTGTGGGCAGGATGAAGAAACAGACCCAGAGAGGTGCGGTGACCTTCACGGGGAGGGCCGCGCGATGTGGGAGCTGGAGCCCGTCTGTCTGGCTCCGAAGTTCGTGCTCTTTACCGCCGCACCAGCGGTTCTCACACTCGGCCTGTGTCAGCATCCTTGGGATGGCTCGATACAGCGCCGAGGGCTGGGCTCTGCCTAGAGTTTGTGATTCGGCAGGTCTGAGTCGGGTCCTGAGAATGTGTATTTCTGACGAGTCCCCAGTGATGCCGATGCTGCTGGTCTGGGGACCACACTTTGAAAACCTCCACCTGCCCTGCAGGATGGGGACGTAACGAGTTCTCCATCACACCGCCTGACTGGGCTCTCCCTGCGATGTCCCTCGCCCACGTGCTGCGTCTCAAAAATTCATCTGTTCGCTAGTTCTTCATGTGATCTCCATGACAGAGTCCCCTGCTCAACCCTAGCACATGAGAAGGCCCCAAACACCAGCGGCATTCGTGTGTCCTCCTGGCTTCTAAGAGAGGCAAAGTGCTTCCAGCTACGGCTGTTTGAATCCACGGGCTCTGGGGGAGGGACAGGGGACGCCCGAGTGGCTGTGGTTCAGAGGGACCTGAAGCCCTCAGGCAGCTGTCAGCAGAGTCGCCTCTGTTCTTCCCTGGCCATTCCACAGAGTGGCCTCAGTTAACCTTTTCATCCTCCTCTATGACGCTGTGCTCTAAGCTCCGAGAAAAATACCTCGGGCCATGGGCTGAGCGCTTTGCTTCTTGGCTCATCCTCCGACCTCCAGGGGACCCCTTTTTGGTCAGCCAGGGCTGTGGGCCTCCCCGGCAGTCCAGGCACATCGTTTCTCCTTGAGCGTGGCTCTGGCCCGCTGAGGCTGTGTGCCTGTCACCTCCCTCTCCCCACCCACTGCCACTCAGCCGGCACTGAGGCTATGCCTCTGCTCGCCAGGCTCCCCGGCCCCATCTGGGTCACACTCATTTGTGCGGATGCTCTGGTCTTACCTCCATCACCTTTTCTCTGCTCCTCTTCTCCTGGCCTGTGTCCCCTACAGCAGTCTGGACCGTTCTCGCTGCCATCTCTCTACATTCCAGCTCCCGTTCATCCTCCAGGCTCCCCACAGATGGAGTTTGGAAAGGCCTCCACGGGTTCCCTTAAAATAGTCTCCGGGTGGAGAACCCAGGCCCTGCACTCATGGAAATCCTGCTGGAGAGGGGTGGGGAGCAGACAGGTTCATCCTGCCAATGTGGGAGGCACGTTGGGCAGCAGGGTCCCAGCTTGCTCATCGGGCCAGTTGCCAGCGCTGTGACAGCCCTTCTCCAGACCGCCTAGTGGTGCCTCCCGACTGGTAGTCCTCTACCAAGTTTCAGACGGGGATTGCTGAGTCCCCTTTCCAGTTATTAATAATGGCACTTGCTCCCAGAAGCCCTTGCAGGAATTCCTCAGCTCCTTACAGAGTTCCTCTTCACGCCTGGACACACGATGCTTTCATTCTCTCGTATATGAATGATTGCCTTTCAGGACAGAAGGATTTAACAGGAACCACGGTAAACTCATCAGGAAAACAGCATTCCACTGACTCACTGGTTGCAGAAGTGTGGCTCCCAAACTAGCCACCTTCCCGTACCCCGGGAATTGGTTAGGAATGCAAATTCTGGGCCAGACCTACTGCACCAGGAGCTCTGGGAGGCATAGTCTGGCGGGCCGGTTTTTATGAGCTCCCAGGTGATTCTGACACCCAGAGTTGGAGAACCCCTGCCCCCCCGCCAGATGCTTTCCTCGGCCCACACTTGGCCTGTGTTGCCAGCAAACCCTCATCCTGCAAGAGAGGTTAAATGCAGAGTTGGCCAGTCGGATTTCTTTATAAAATGGCCCAAAGCAACTTTCTGCTTACAATTTTGCTTTTTTAAGAGAGCCATAGATTTTCCTTGAATCCCAGGAGTAGCTCTCAGAACCAGGACAGGTGCCCGCTCCAGCTAACAGGTAATTAGCAGGAATTGCTTTCCGCATCCTGGAGGCGGGTGGGGCACTCCACCCTGCCCGCCCCACTCCCGACAGCCCGCTCCGGGCTCAGGTTGACCCAGTCCCGACAGCGCCCTGGGCAGAGGCCTCCCCAGCCCAAGGGTGTGGCCCGCAGCCGGGTCCGCCTCCGATTCCTTCCTTCCTCAGTCGCTCCTGCTTTGCTTTTGATCAGGAATTGCACGGTGTCTTGATTTTCCCTCAGATGCTCTGTGTCTGTTTCTCTTTTGCTGTAACAGCTCTTGAGTAAATGTGAGTGTGATGCCTTGGCGCCATCAGCATGTCATCGCTCATGCATGGGAACCTCTCCTGGGCCAGTGGGCTCCCCGGGGCCTGGCCTGGCCTGCTCCGCCCCCGGGTGGGCCACTGGTGGTTCCGCCCAGTGTCAGTCAGGCCGTGCCTGGGCTGTGCCGCCTGGGGCTCCAGAGAGAGCTCACATGCTTCAGGGCAATTAGCTTTTGGTTAATTTGTCTGAAAAGAATCTCCCAGGAGCAGAATCCCCCAAAATAGCCTCAGTAACATTCAAGGTCTGGTGTGCAGCAGAGGGCGTGAAGGAGCAAAGCCGACTCTGAGGCCTTCTGGGGCCTTGCATGTGGCGAAGACGCGGCTGCCGGGGGGTATCTGACCACGCCTCTGACCCCCAGGGCTCATTTTCCCGGGCTCGTGGGACCCGCAGGCTCTGCCCCAGCGCGGAGAGGTGGGCTGGGACGGGCAGGGGCACAGACACCAGCACGTCCCCAGGGGAGCCAGTGCGGCCTTGTCGTCGCATTAAAATGGGTTTCCACGTTATTTCGTTGAACTGAGATGTTGTTGATGCTTGAATTCGGGTGCCTTGCCTGGGCCTCTGGTAATGTTTTTAGTGGGCCTGGGCCTGCTGCAGCTGCAGCGGTGACTGGAGGTGGACAGATAAGGGGAGGGACGCCATGCACGCACAGTGACAGGCTGCGTTTAGCAAGGCTTGGTGCCGACTGCTTTCTGCATCCCGTTTGCCCTGCCCTGTTTCATCCTCACCACAGCTCAGAGGAACATGCCCTTTTATTATCCTCCATTCACACAGGAGCGAACTGAGGCACAGAGAGGTTAAATAACGTACCCGGGGTCACAGAGCATGGACGCGACAGAGGTCGGATCGGCATCCGGATCCACGCGATGCCGAAGTTCTGCGGGAGTTCGTGCAAACTTGCCGCTCGTTTGTTGAGCACTGACTATTCCGGGTGCCGTAAAGGATGGCAAACTGGGAATACATGGTTCTGCGCCTTCAAGAAAAACGGTCTGATGGGGGAGCCCAACGCAGGCACAGGTGTCATTCAGAGCTGGCTGCGATGAGGCCACGGCCGAATGCAGCAGGAGACAGAGGATGGAAGGGAGCTTCGAGCGGGTGGCAGCTGTGTCTGCGGGGCGGGGAGTGCCAGCGCGAAAGGTGCAGAGAGAGAGCACCGGGTGCAGTAGCGTGGAGGTGAGAAGCCCCAGGGGGCTCTGCGGGTGCAGCCATCACTGCGAGAGCGTTCCGTTCGTGGTGGGTCTGTGGGGTTACGGGGAGGAGGATAAGGAGCGGGGGAGGGCAGTGGGAGGTGAGAACATGCAGGACTAGGAAGCTGAGGTTGTCACAAGGAAAGACGAGCTTCAGCGTGGAGTCAGGACTTGACTAGGTGGGCCATGCCTGCTGCAGCCTGTGCCCAAGTCTAACCTCCCATGTGTCTGGCCACAGTCCTTCTTCATTCCTCGGCACGTGGCAAGTCCCGTCCCCTCTTTTCCTTATTGTCCTTACTGAGCTTCTCTAGCCGGAGAGGACGTTGACAGCTACTCAGCGAGGCAACAGCATACTTGGGACAGCTAGAGCGACTCCTTTCCCCGCAACAGGCTTTGCATGGGCTCTGAGGCTGCGGGCTTCTGAGGCAGATCAGCAAGCGAGGGAAGGACGTGGTGGGGGACTTGGAGTCGCACTTCTCCACCTGTTGACTGTCCCTCTCCACTGACGATCCCAGTCAGTGCCTGGCTTCTACAGATGGTCTAGTGCCGCTCTGTGTAATATGGCAGCCTTGGCCACCCATGGCTAGCGAGCGCTTGAAATGTGGCCAGTCCAAATTGAGATGTGCTGTGAGTATAAAATATACACGATTGTAGATACATGGTTCCAAAAACAGGAAAAAAAAAAACGTACCTCAATATTTTTTTTATATTGCTCACATGTTGAATTGATGAATTTCAGATATATTGGGTTAAGTAAAATATATTAATTTAACTAATTTCGCTGCTTCTACTTTTTAATATGTGACTATGAGATAATTTTAAATAGCATATGCGGCTCTCATTATGTTTCTCTTGGCAAGTGCTGGGCTAGACCAGGGATTGGCACATTTTTTTTTTCCCGTAAAGGGCCACATACTAAATATTTTAGCCCTCGCAGGCCATTCAGTCTCTGTTGCAGCTATTCAGGTCTGCTGCTCTAATCCAAAAGTGACCTTTCTTAGTTTTCTGTTGCTGCTGTAACAGATGACCGTGAACCGTGTGGCTGGAAAGCACGCATTGCCCGTCTCATACTTCTGTACATGAGAAGCCTGACGCGGCCTCATTGGGCTTCAGTCTAGGTGTCAGCAGGGCCATGTCCCCTCCTAGGGCTCTCGGGGACCCTTCGTCTCCTTGTCTTTCCCGGCTTTGGAGGCCACCCCCGTTCTTTGGCTTGAGGCCCCCTCTTCCATCTTCAAGGCCAGCATATCACACCTCTCTGCCCTTTCTGCCATGGTCACATCTGTCTCTGACTTTCTCTCTGCCTCCCTCTTCCACTGTTAAGGACCCTTGTGATTGATTACACTGGGGCCACGGAATAATGAAGGAGAATTTTCCCATCTCAAGGTCCATTCTTTTAATCACATCTGCAGAGTCCCTTCTGTCATGGAAGTTGACATAGCCACAGTTTCTGGGGAGTAGGGTGTGGACATCTCTGGAGGACCGTAATTCCACCCTGAGCGGGGGCATGGACGTGGACAACACGTAAAGGAATGTATGTGGCTACACGTTCCTATAAAACCGTATTTACACAAGCAGACTGCTGGCTCGCAGACCTCTCCTCTAGACCACTAATGATTCTGCATTAATTCCAACGTGTGGGTTTTTCCACTACCCCAGGCAATTCTCAGATACTCAACTCTGACACTATCTACCCAGAGAAGGCAACAGATTTCGTGGGCGATGGGCTCAGTCCCGCCCGACGGCCCTCCACTTCAGATGCCAGTCGCAAGCCCAGGATGTTACCTGTGCCTCTGACCGATGGGCTGTGAGTAAGAGGTTCCCACGACTCTCTCCTCTGGTTCGATTAATAGCTAGAGCAGCTCGGCGGGCTCAGGATCTCTTTTACCCACTAGATTAATGGCTTATTACAATGGATATTGGAGGGTATGCTTCGATAGCCAGGTGAAGAGATATGTAAGGGGAGGTTCAGGACACAGGAGCCTTTGTCCCCGTGGCGTTTGGGGCCCAGCGCAGGAGTACTTGGAGGCATTCTGCTTCCCCAGCATGGATGCTCTCCAAACCCCCTTTTTTGGGGTTCCAGTGGAGGCTTCATTGCATAGTATGACTGATGAAATCGTTGCCCACTGGTGACTGGTTCAACCCCCAGCCTCTCTCTCCTTCCCAGAAATCTAACCCTCTCCTCATGCTGGTTTCCCTGGCAACCAGCCCCCCATCTTTAGGGGATTTCCAAAAGTCACCTCATTCTCTGAGGCGATTTTATGAACTGAAGACGGGAGACCAAACATTATGACAACAGATGCTCCCATTGCTCTTAAGCTCAGGAAATTCCAAGGGTTTTAGGAGCTTGGGCCAGGACCATTGACAAGGATCAAACATTTCTTATCATAATCATCATTTCACTAAGTATGTTACGTGGGGTGATTTTTTTGCTAGAGTCTCCACGAAGAAGGTTCTGTGGTTGAATAGGTTTGAGTGACTCAGTAAGACAGATTCTTCTTTTAGCAAAGGCTCTGAGAAGTTCTGAACTGTAACGCTGTTTAATTTTGTTTAGTACAACATTTTTCAAGCAACACGAATTTTCCCCCTTGTTACACCATCGACACTCTGCAGACCTCGGATTCCTCAGAACGTGCCCTGGGAAACCCTGGCCTAGCCCAGCACAGGGCCTTGCAGAAAAGCTGCCTCCAGTCTCCTGATCGAAGGTCAAGGCACCAGTCACGTCACTTGAGATTTGATTAGAGAAAGCATTTTGGCTTCATTAAAGCTCATTAAATGAGCCATCTAGTGTAATTTAGCTGAATAAAAATGGCTCAAATGGCTTTAACCCCCACCCCCTTTCAGAGCAATTTAATTGAGGGAAAAGCAAACACATCAGTGATGTAGAAGAACATTTTTTGGCCTTCAAGGGGGACATCGGGCGGCAGCACCTGCTTCCTTGTTACAGGCACTGGATTTTAAGGAGTTGGCTTGTGGGGCCTCCTTGGCGGCTGGCAGCAGGCCTTGGTGACGAGATTGCCTGGTGCTTCCTTCCCGCCGGTTCAACCGAGGACGCTGACGGCAGCTCCCTCCGCTGCGCCCCATGATGGGCCGCAGTCAGCTCCGGTGTGGGGCTGACTGTGCACAGTCACAAGGTCAAGACCGATGAGGCGCGAGTGTCCCGGCTTGTGGGGAGGTGGGCAGTGTTCTGTTAGCCTCATCCTTGACCTCTGCGGGGCTGGTTCTGTATCAGGAAATCCTTTGTCAGCCTTTCACCCACATTCTCCACCCGTTTCCAAAGAATCTTGGTGTGGAGGGGAGGGAGCTGGCTGTTTCCATGAAGACCAAGGAGATACTTTTATGGGGAAGACACAGATAAATGTGGGGGTGTTGCATCTTAAGGAAGGAATTGCACCACTCCAGGGAACAAGCTTTGCAGTCAGGCTCCAGCCACAGAGCCCCGGTCTGCTCTCTGCACAGCTCCCCCACCGGGCACCCCAGTCCAATTCCTGCAAAGACTGAGGAAAGAAAAAACAGAGACCCAGAGGTCTGTTCAGCTTGCTCCCCAAAGGTGAATGCCAAGCCCACTGACTTCTAGAGGATTCTCTCCGCTGCTTACAAAAGGCACTATTCTGAGCACAGGATGGGCTCAGAGCATCAAGCGCAGCTAGCCAGAAAACAGCAAAGGCCCATCCCTCCAGGCCTCGCAGGCTCCAAAGGGCTGTGGCTTGCTGGCTGCGATTGTCGTGATGTAAATCTTATTTCCTTCATTCAAGAAGGCAACGTGTTGAATGTCTGCCCCGAAGTTAGTCCCAGAAAGCCATATGGCCAACATCTTCAGGGGTGCCTTGTGGGTGGGGCTTAGTGTTCCCTTCTCAACTCTCAGCCCCCCAAAATGTGGTGTGTTTTGGGCAACAGACTTCATCAGGTTGGCTTATCTTGGCAACAGGGTCCATTTCGTGTGACTCTTTTTGGACAATAGGGTTTCAAGGACATCTTCCCCAGTGCTGGTCTCCATCGTGCTGCATTGGGTGCCCCCTGTAGGAAGGTCATGGGGCTGCTTACCATGGCTGAGGTTTTTGCCGGGAGGCTCCCTATGCCCCTCGAGTTAGTGCAGGGGAGGCCGTCTTAGCTCTCTCCTTCCTCAGGGTCCGAAGTTAGCCATCTGGGTGTCTGGGTGTTCCCAGTGGCTGCATTATCATCGTTCGTTGCTCTGAGCCCTGGAGTCTGGGCTGTAGGAGAGCCGGCAGCACAGGGCAGAATTAATGGCTTTGTTTGGTAGTCTCAGATGAGGGATACAGGGGTGATATCACAGAGCTTGATTTCGAGAAAGTGTTTGATGCATCATCTCATAAAATCGTGTTCACCCAATGAAACCCAGTGGTCAGGTGGCTTGGAAACTGGCCATCAACCAAGCAAAAGTCAGAGATGGGTGATAATGGCTCTGTTGTGGGGAGGGGGGGGTGCGGCTGGCAAGAGGCTGTTGTGGGCCCAGGGGCAGGATGTTCTTAATTAAAGTCTTGTCTGATGAGCAGGGTAACCAGCACATCAGTAACCAATGACAGCACCAGCCAGGAGGAACATTGGGCAGTGAGTTCTGAGTGGGTGGTAGGTCTTTCGGAGCACTGGGCCTCAGCTTCCCCATTTGTCCTGCACCATGAGTATCTGCGAACGCCTCGGAGGGCAGGATGGCCAGAGGCACGCCCTGCTGGTCTCGTGTGTGTCTGTCTCGGGGCCGGATGCTTGTCTCGTGTGTCTCTTGTACCGCCGCACAGGTTGTGCATGCTGCCCTCCCCCTGGGACTCGTGCAGCACAGTGTCACTGTCTTTGGGAACACACATCGGATTGTGTGTGTATTTACACGTCCGTGTGTTGGTTGCTATGTTCCTGGGGATGTCGCTTGTTGCCTGTTGGATGAATCTCTGCGTTAAGGCCCCTCAGAGCCGTTCACCTCTGGACAGCAACCTCTGAGCCCCAGATTCCTCATGTGTAGCGTGGAGATAATAGTCATACCTACCCGGTATGGTTGCTGCAAATGCGAAATGAGGTCACGAATGCAAAAGTGCTTATTAGCACAGTACGTAGCTCTCGGTACGCCCCGGTGAGTGGCAGCTGCGCTGCAGGGAGGCGGGGCGGCGTGAGGACAGGGAAGGCCCTGCACTGTAGATGGGGTAAGGGAGCCTCCTGCTCCCACGGGAGGGCAGCAGGCTGTGCACGGCGGGCGGCTGGGCAGGCAGCGCGTGGGCATCGTGGATAGAGCCCTTGGGTGCTGCAGTGGCCACTGCACCTGGCCAAAGAACTAAGGCCCTTTCTCCTCCGGGCAGGGCGGGGTGGGGAGGAGCCAAAGCCAAGACACCCCTGGAAGTGCAGGAGCCCACCTCTCCCTCACCAGGCGTCCCACGCCTGCCTTCTCTATCTTGTAAGATAATGCTATTCCTTATTCTTTATTTGCCCAGGATGCCTGTTATTTTCTTTCTTTCAGAATCCAATTTTCTCTTGACATTTCTGCCTAATGTAGCAAAGCATGACCTTTGTGAAAGGACATCGCTGGCAGCCTGCTCCCTGCCTTGGGCTCCCCAAGAACTCCTGCACGCCGCCCAGCTGCTTCTCCCTCGGAGACGGGCAAGGGTTCTCACTCCGCGGACCGGCTCCCGTCCCGGCCTCCTCTCCCTGCCAGCCGCTCGTTTCCCAGGCTCAGCAGAGCCAGGTTCGCGGTGTCACCCTCTCGGGGTGCTGCTGCTCGGCTCCAGCACCCGGGCTCTGCGTCAGGGAAGCGCTGCGGCGGGGTAGACGGCTCAAGGCGGCTGGGCCTTGTCCGACTCGCTGCCGTTGATGCTGCTGTGGGTAGACAGCAAACCAGGACAAGCAGAACCAAAGCAAAGGCTTCTCCCTGGACCAATCCCTCACTTACACTGAAGCATCCTAAAAGCTGGTGGGGACGGAGACTCATTAAATGATACTGAAAGTCGTTGCCCCTGACCCCAAGGTCCAAGCTCCAGGTCCAACACCTAGTGTCAGGTCAGCGACTCGATGTGGGTGTATGTCCTGTCCCCTGCTCCACCCTCCTAAGTAGCAGGGGCCCCGGGGGAGCTGTGCCCCAGCATTCGTCATGCACGTCTGCTTTCGTCACCCGTTCCTGCTCATCCGTGGGGCACGGGGGAAGTCTGCAGGAATAAGGGAGACCATTGTTCGGGGTTCTGTGAAGCTGAGCATGCACACGGGTTAAGTGTCATGTGTTTTTAATGAGAGCCTGTGCTGTCACTCACACTAGCAGTGGGTGACAGTCACCTTCCCGAGGGGTCTGTCCCAGAAGGGGCTGTGTGGCCTAAAGGACTCTGAAAGGAGAGAGTGCTGGGTGCTGGGCAGAGAATGGAGCAGTAAGCTTGGGACACCTACCTGTGGTCTCCTTCCCTTGTCCACTAAGCCCCTGTACCCTCAGGATGGGGGCCGCCTCCCCATCACAGTCATGGACCGTCGCCAAAGATGGGCTGCCTCAGATGAGAAGGGGAAGCCCCGTCCCTTAGGCTGTCCGTGAATTTGAATATCTGTTCCTGTGATGAGCGGTGACGCTCGGTGCGATCTCACCAGCCTGAACCCTCCCAGGAGCGCCAGACCTGCACCCAGCAGGCCAGTTCTCCTCTTCGGAGATCTCGTAGGCATCTCGGACAACGTTTGCAAGGTGGAGGCTCTCGATCCCCATCGTACCCCCAAGTGTGGCCGCCGGCAGCCTTCCCCGTCGTACTGGGAGACACGGCCCCTCGCTCAGGTCCCTTCCTCTCCTCTCCCAGCCCCAGTCCGGCAGGAAGTTCTGGGGCTCTCCCTGCAGTGCTCAGTTCGACCCCATTGCTTCATTGTCTCTGCTCCCTCTTCCTGCCTGGAACATTGCAGCCGCCTCCGGAATGGTCTGCCAGCGTCCAGTGCTGTCCTTCTGTTCTTAGAAATGGCCGTTAGATCGTGCCGCTTCCCTATGAAGCCACGCAGTGTCCCATTGCTCCTTATAATGAAACCCTTGGCCAGCAAGGTGGGCGTGGCACACCCCCTCCTCTGCTTATCCCAGATGACTCCCCCGCACCTCCTCGGCCTCCTTCCCGGCCCCCGGTCCTTCTCAGGTCTTCGCAGGCGCCACCGCCACTGCCCGGCGCTCTCCTCGCCCTGGCTCGCTCTCCCTCGCGCCTCAGCTCCCAGGTCGCCGTCGCCGTCGCAGAGGGCGCTGCTCCACGCCCGGCTCGGGTGGCCCTCTCCCGGCCCGCGTCACCTCGTTCGTTCCCTGTCTGCCGCTCGTCACAACAGCAATTCTTATTCGTTTGTAACTTGAATGGACGTTCCAGAGGGACCTTATTAATTGTCTACCCACCTCATTCCTCAGCGAAGACTATATTTGGTTCTATACAAATATTTGCTGGAGAAGCCATCTAAATAGAGATGCACCTGTAAGCACACGGGCGTGTGTATAAACGAGAATCTGTGTTCGCACTTATTACCTGTTTGTCTGATAGACACAGATACACGTGTGTGCGTGGATAGGCGTTTACCTACTTGGAACCTTCCCCGCCATGGCCCTCATCTCTCGATGAGTTCATTTTTCCTGGGGTGCCACTTCAATCCTAACAGCAGCCAACTGCTGCCTTTCAAAGCCGCGATCACATCAGACGTTATTTGTGGAGCCTGGCGAAGCGATAACTGTGGGCGTGTTTCTTCTATTTAGAAGACCAAGGGCTACCCCTTTACCCCTGCATCCCGAGGAGAACAATTAGATGGCCATTAGGAGGAGAACAGAAGTGTGAACAGAAGGCTCATGTCCTGATCACTGATGGTCACCTTGGGTGGGGGAGGGACTGGCTAGAGGAGTTTGAGGTGCCGTGCAGAGTTTTTTTGGACTTGTGTGGATGTTAAGGATGCTTGTTGGTAGAAGGCGAGTGAGTCCTCGTGATCTGCAGTACAGCGTGGCTCATGGTTGACAACACTGTGTTGTATACCTAATTTGTTAAGAGAGTATATCTTGTGTTAAATGTTCAGATCTTACAAAACAAGAGAGAGGAAACTTTTAGAGGCGATGATTAAGTTTATGGCCTCGTTCGTGGTGATGGTTTCATGGATATATACTTATCTTCAAACTCATCAAGACGTATACATTAAATATGTTACAGCTTTTTTTTTTTTTTGTATGCCAGTTATACCTCAGTAATGATCATAAAAATTGAGTGTCGGCTGGTGTGCACTGAATGCTTTCTGTCCTCCCGTGGCGAAGTGGCTTCACAAAGGCTCCCTGAACCTTTATTGTGGTGCGAGGATATGGGAAAACGACCAAGAAAATTTAAGTTAACTTTTTCTTTCGATTTGCAAAACTTTGCCCTTTAGAAGGCTTCAGAGTCCCCTCCGAACCCGGTCTGTGGCCTGGACTGCTGGCTGCTGTGTGGGTAGCAGAATGGAGCGGAGAAGAGGAGCAGCAGAGCCAGGCTCCCGCGAGATGACCGGGCTCGCTGCCGAGAGCGTGGCCTGCGCCAGGTCTGCCCTGTAATTCCCCCTGTGTTTGTCCGTCTTGCAGAAACCTGTCGAGTAACCGGCTCACCACACTCTCGTGGCAGCTCTTCCAGACGCTGAGTCTCCGGGAATTGTAAGTTTGGTTTTAAAGACCGTGCGAGCTCGTGGAATGGTGCTAGAGGCTGGGCGGTGGGAAGTGTGAACAGTGGGACCGCCTGAGGCTGGGTGCAACCTGAAGGGGCTCCTTGGGTCGGGCGACGCGGGGCGTACCACGTTCAGTGGGAGTGAGCTACCTCGTCGCTCGATTTCTCATGCTCTTTCTGGGCTCGATGCAGCTTCGAAGGCAGGACCTGAGTAGAACCTAAGCTTGTGATCTGTAGGTAATTAGTAATCATAGAATTGGTATTTATGATCCTAAAGGACATTGATCAATTTATGATAAATAAAGTATAATTTTGTAGATTACCAGGCGTGCTTTCATTTACGTGAACTTAGATTTATCATCACAAGTGTCATGGAGGTAGGTATTATAAACTGTCTCTACCCTTTGAGGTGAGGGTTCTGAGCCCCAGAAGGTCATGTGAGAGGCCGCTGAGATCGCGTTGCTAGCGATTGGCAGAGCCAAGATTTGAGCCCAGGCCTCTGACTTCAGACCACATGTCTTTTCCACCTCTCATGATCTTCTGTCAGTCTGTTTGGCTTGAGCATGGGTATCCCAGAGGGACCGAGGCCGTATATTTATTCGATCCGCCTGTGGCCTGCTTAGGCTTGCTGCGTTCCGTGGCTGATCAGCACCCCGCGCCCCCCAATCATTTTGTGCAAACACATGTTGGATGGATGAGTGAAAATTCATCACCACGGCTGGAAAATAACTCATGTTGATGTGTGAGTCATCGGAGTCATCTCTGTGCGTGAAGGACAACATGTCATGTTGAGGGAATAAGTCAGGGGATAAATTGAAAAGGAGCTGAGGCATGGATGGAGTCAGGAGTCACTGTTCCAGAGACGCCGCTCATGTGTTCCCTTTTACTTGGTGACTCAGATCCAAATTCACTGAGTGCAGATTGCTTCACTGTCTTTACCAGGAGGCGATGGCCTCCGATCCCTGCCCGTACTGTCTGCCGGCCTTTCAGCTTGTTCTCCCTCCACCCGGTGAGACCTGGGGATATTTACACCTCGTATCCCAGTAGCCGGCCACCCCATGATGGCCTTGTATACCCTATGCATCCTCATGGACCTCAGTGCCCCTGTGATACTTGAAAAAGCCATTCCAGGGATGGAAAGTGCAGCTCTTGTCGACAGAACTGGCGCGTTTGGGACCACACAGCTGTGGATCGCTTTCCTTTCTTAGGATCCTGCCCCTCCCGTGGGCTGCTCCTCTGGCATGGGCTCTGGAGGCATAGTGATCAGAGTTCTTTAGTCCCATGTGGCTGCGATCTAGATGTACACCAATAAAAACTCCTCCCGAGCCTCAGGAACTATAAACATATACTCACTTGTTTATAAAACACTGAAAAACTAGGCTGTGTCACAGACATCTGCCAGATGGTCGTGCTTGATGGGTTGTATTTGTTTCCATCTTCGTAGGTGGAAAAGGTCTTAGAGGTAAATGAACGTGACTGCTAGGATCACGCTAAAACCACGTCTGAGATCCTCCTCTGTGCCAGGCACTGTGCCGGGGAATCTGTCGAATTCTTTGTTATTTTATTTAATCCTTATAACAATTCTATAGGTAGGGAATATTACTATCACTTCACTTTTGGGGACACTGAGGTACTTGGCAAGGTTAAGTATCTTGTTTAAGGTCACGCATTAACCAAGCGATAGCGTGTGGACTCAAGGTCTGGGCCACTGGGCTCAGCCATCTCCCAGCTTTTTCAGTCTGTTTCTAATCCCAAGAGCTGTTCTAACCATAATTTTCAAAAGTGCATGATTGCGCTTCTTCCCTACGGTGCCCTAGGACTGATGAGGGGCCCTGCCGTAAGGGAGCTAATTGGGGGCTCTCTTTTTTTTGGGAGTCTTGCATCTGGTTCTCCTGGAACGCCTGTCCTCACACCTGTGGGAGACCAGGGACAGGTCTCTCCAGGGGACATCTGGGGTCTGCAGTCGGCTGAATTTTTAGGAAAACTTTCAGTGTTCCTTCTAAAAAAATCACTGGATGCGAAATCAATAGTATGTGCTGCCCTGCTGACCTGTTTCATGGAGTTTTAGGAACAGTTGTTCTGTGGATATATATTTAAAGAAAAGTGTCAGATTTCTCTTAGGGGATCATGGAGATTCTGCATTTATTTTTGCCCGGGATCAGTAATACCCATGAGCTAAATGTGACTTATGGAGGAACGAAGACTTTGCCTCTAGTGCAAGTCACTGTGTGAGCCGCCATGTCCACAGAACATTTTGTTTCTGTCGTATTGTTAAATAAGAAAAAAAAATTATATTGGGAGATAAAGACGCCCCCTCTAAGGAGCAATCACCCGGTAGGGGTCTGTTTTTTGTGGAAGAATCTAATGTTGAGAGTGCAAAATTTATCTTTTGGCTGGAGGGGCCACGTGTTGGCTCTTGGCTGTGGCTGTGATTAAAATCCAAACAGTCTCTGTTGCTGGCAAATGGAAGAGGGGGCAGTGTTTTCTTGTCCGACTTCCTGATTAGTCCACGTGGCGCCATCTGCCACGAGCCATCCAGACCGCCAGGGTCTGCCCGACGTGGCCCGTGGGCCGGGGTGTGGGGATGGGTGGGGATTTCCTGGAAGAAAGGGTTTTGGCCCTAGGGGAGAGGCCAGAGGGAGGTGGCTCTGCATGCCCTGGCAGCCAGAAGAGTGAGTCTCCAGCGACATTCTGCGGGAACAGAGGGGCAAACCAGGGCGTTCCGTGATTTCTTAGCAGATTTCGTTTCGTCACGGAGGCTCTCTGCTTACCCCAGCCCCTCCCATGGAAGAAGATTCTTCATGTAGGAGCTGGTGCTGCTGGGCTGCCCCACCGGAAGGGCTGGGCATTTGCTTCTCCGGTAGTAGAGGAGGAGAAGGAAGAGGTGTGTATCAAGCACCGAACATACACGAGATCCTGTCTCATCCTTGGCACCGACCCGCCAGGGAGGCATCTTTATAACCAGTGCTGCAGAGGAGGGCGAGGCTCGGCCAAGGTGAACAGCTGGTCCAGCATCACGTGGCCGTGAGTGGGAACTCTGGGAATTCGTGTCGTGATCGTGACCAGCATCCAGGCCTGCTGTTTCCAAAGACCAGAGCCCTTTCCTTTTACGACTCAGCCACACACCCCACAGCCTACCGTCTCCTTCCAGAAGCCTCTCTCAAGATGGCGGCTCTCCTGAGTGGAATCAAAGAGCAAAATCCAAACACGTGAGCGAATCAGAGCCCTGGCCGTGTGCCGAGACTCCCTTCACTCCGTTCTCATCGCCGTCTGTGCGGTGCAGCCTGCGGTCCTGGCCGAGCACCTGGTCCACTGCCTCTCACCTGTCCACTGCCTCTCACCTGTCCAGGTTGTGCTTCTCTTCTAGAGAACTGGAAGCGTCTTTCAAGACTTGCTCTGGAGGAGTCCGCAGTATCTCAGGGACACGGTTGGAGGAAATCGGGGGGTGCTTTCCCTTACCGAGCAGACTGGAGCTGCCTGTCTAAAATCAGAGCAAGAATCAGAGATCGTCCTAGAGATACAGAATTAGGAAGGAGAGAAGCCTGGATTCTGAATCCCATGACATCATTTAGGCTAAGGCAAGAGGCGGCAGAGTATGATATAAACTCACAGCACAGACACCCTCCAGAAATACCCTGAGGACCATCGGCGTATCTTGAACAGGCTTCTCTTCATACCCTGCACGCACGGAGCAGACATGATTAAAATAGATTGGAATATTTCATTTTCTTAAAGCAAAGTGATAATTACTTCTGGTGTAATTTGCAGATTTAATCGACTTGGTAAAATATTAACTCAGTATCGGGAAAGGGTTTGAGCTGATCTTGGCATTTCCTGTCTCCCAGTCCTGGCCGTGACCACTTTTCAGGGCTCTCTGAGAAGTCACTAAACAGTCACATGGATAATAGTGTCCTCCTCCTCCTCCTCCTCCTCACCCTCCTCCTCATCATTATCATCAATCAATCATCGATCATCATCATCTCCCTCCTCCTCATCAATCAGTCAATCATCGGTCATCCATCTCTGGCTTCTTTATAGCCCCTTTTAATTCACAAAAACATTAACGTATATCACTAATTCTCACAACTTTCTGAAGAAGGAAGGTCCAGCACGATGACCCCCATTTTACAGAAGTTAAAGTCTTGGAGCATTAAGTTACTTGTGTGTTAGTCCCCTGGGGCTGCCTTAATGTAGCACCACAAATTTGGTGGCTTTAAAACAACAGAAACTGACTCTGTCCCTGTTCTGGAGGCCAGGAGTCTGTCAGCTGGTGTCAGCAGGGCCACATCCCTTCAGCGGCGCAGGGAGAACCCTTCCCCTCCTTTGCCGGCCTGGCGGCTCCCGGTGTTTCTTGGCGGGCGGCAGCGCCTGCCTCCATCTTTACGTGGCCATCTTTCCTGTCTCTTTGTCCTTGATCCCTCCCTCTTTTCGTTGATAAGGACACTGGCCATTGGCTTCAGGATGATCTCATCCCAAGATCCTTAACGTGATTATATCTGCAAAGACTGTAAGGTCGCATTCACAGGTACTGGGGATGAGGACGTGGACACATTTTGGGGGAACACTATTCAATTCACTATGTTTGCCCGAGATGGCACGGCTGGCTCAAGTCAGATCTTCTGTGTACTTTTTCTCCGTCAGACGGTTGTTGTCTCCAGGAGGCCTGTGCCGATGACTTGGCCCTTTGGGCTTGCTTTTCTCTGTGACAGCAGATCTGGGTCCCTTCCACGTTTTTGCTGCTCGGCCTGAGGATCACCCCCTGTAGCACCGACGCTGTAAAACGGGGAGGAAAACAGAGCGATGACTGGCGGCGAATCGGTGTTTTCCAAACACCCCGTCTCGGCCTTGGCTATGCAGCAAGGTGTCTGGTGCATGTGCCCAGATGGGGCTGAGTTAATCTGTGGGACCCCCTGAGGGCCCTGCGATTGGGCCCCGGGCCACCGTGGGGCAGGGGCTGGGTGCGTTAAGCTCCGCCCCGAAGCAGCAGCTGCCCTGGGATTCATGGGGCCACCTGCATTACTGCTGGAGCAGGAAAGCCTTACTTCAGGTCCCCAAGTCTACCCCGCAGCCCTGGCCGGAGGCTCCTCTGCTAGAGCCCTGATCTGCTGGGAGGACGGACAGCATCGTTTAGACCCAGGGCTTGCCCTGCTCTGCCCCTGCCGCTCACGTCAGGACGTGACAGCGATGGTGGGTTTGCTCGGTGATGGCTACAGCGCCACTGTTCCGACACTCAGAATGCTTTCTGCTGAGTCTGCCTTGCTCTCGAGGACGGAAGTCCAGAGGGTCGAGGGGATAACTCAGGGTACTTTTGCAGTTTCCGGAAGACTGGATTGGAAGAAAGAACTAGGTCTCATGGTGCATCCGTTCTGTTGGATCAGGTCCTGGAGGAAAAGGGTGGAAGGAAACAAAACAGCTGTCAGTATTTCCGTGCCCGGCAGTGTCCTAGGCATGTCCCAGGTGCCCCAGCTAATCCTCCCGCCAGCCTTGGACACTTGGGTACTGTCGGCCATGCAGGGGGCTCTGGGATGCCAGGATATGCAGCAGGGCCGGGCTCAGACCAGAGGCAGGACTGAATAAAGTGCCCGCCTGTGGCTCGGAGCAGCCTAGCCAGGCCCCTCACTTGTCTGGTGTTTTCCACCCAGGAGGATGATTTGTATTTTTATGACTCCCTAATAATGAATGACCACATCTCGTCGGGTACGCAGCTGGGACACACCGGGCTGCCGTGGTTCAGTGTGCATAGTCAAGCATCGGGACCCTCCGTGCCATTCCAGCAGGCCTGCCACGTCTCTCCACGTGACCCCAAACCGCTGCTCCGTGGGCTCAGGTGTCCCTTCCCCCCACACGTGCTGGGCAGCTAATGTGACCTTCTGCTTGTCCTAAGGAAGCCATCCGACGTCCCCTTCCCCACGCCGCCTCCTGGTTGTCAGGGTTGGGTGGAGTGATGCACGTAAGGTTTTCAGCACAAGAGCTAGGCGCGTGGTAAATGCGATGCAGATGTTACCGTTTGCTTATTTTCTGTCTTCTCTGTCATTTTCTCCTGTGTACCCTTCCTCTCCTTTCTCAGCCACAGGGGCATCTTGCCTTAACCCCAGGGCAAATGCCTCCAAGGCTTCTGGAGCCCGTCCTTCCCTTTCCTCCTTTAAGACCTCCTCTCTCTCTCGCTACCTCCCAGCTCTGCTCCGACCCCATGAGTTTGGAGTCTGACAGACTCCGCTTTGTCACACAGCAACCGATGGACCTTGGCATGTGACTTAACCCCTCCAAACTTGAGAAGGGGTCCATCTTCTGTGTGGGGACAATACTGGCTGTCTCCTAGTCTAGCATCTTCTTGAGAAGATGCTCAATAAAGGTCGGTTCCCTTCTTTTTTCCTGAAAGAGTACGGTGAGCAGAGAAGAGTCATGGGAACTCTTAGACCCACGGGGAACCCTGCAGGTGCTTGCACATTCTATCTGTGCTGTCCTGTTGGCTGGAGAACACCCGTTTCCCACAGTGGCCTCACTCTTCCTGAAAGCTGATTAATTCAAGAGCACGCTCAGCTATGTTGGGGTTTATCAGTTGTCAAAAATATCCTGGTCTTAGCGCAGGTACCTGAGTACCCCTCCTTCTGAGCACCAACAGATTCATCTCCTCACTGCTCCAGAAAGAGAGTCATGTCCTCCCTAACTGCCCAGGCACTCAGATTTATCGGGTGCCCTTTATTTCAATTAATGCCCTTCATTAGCCCCCTAATGATGTAACCCCATCTAGAGGGGAAGTGACTCCCTCTAAGTCACAAGGAAAATTAGTGGAGAAAGAACGCCTTGAACTTGACTCTTACTCCATCAGGCATTTTTCTTCACCAAGCTAAGTGTTCCTAGAGAAGAGGGACTGTCTAATTCCTCTCCGTATCAACAGCACTCCGCCCACAGCCAGGCGTGGAACAGGTGCTTATTAAAGATTTTGCTGAAACCATAAACTAAAGCTGATTCCAAGATGGGCTTTGAGCAAATCCTGGAAACAGCTAACTTCTTACTCCCTAGGGAGCATGTCCCTTTCTCCCTCCCTCTCTCCCTCCCTCCTATTCATTCCACGGGTATTTATGTGGAACAGTTGTAGGTACTGAGGATTCAGCAGTGAACTGAGTAGACAACGTCTCTGACTTAAGTGGAGCTTATTTTTTTTTGAGGGGAGGGAGACAAGTGATAAACAAACAAGCAAATACATCTTTAAAGTGATGCTGGCCAGTGACACATACTAGCAGAAAGTAGGCACGGGACTGGGCAGTGTCAGGACAGGTTGGTGGTGGCTTTCTGTAGGGGTCAGAGAAGAGTTCATGATTCCTTGATGAAGTGAGGGAGGCAGCCTAACAGGTATGGCAGGCGTGAGAACTCTGCTGGCAGAAGGGACAAGAGCAAAGGCCTTGAGACAGGAGCAGATCGGTGATGTTAGTGAACTTGACAGACAGCAAGGTCATTGTGGCTGAAGAAGAGAGCCGGGCCAGGTAGGAGATGAATTCAGAGGGGGTGGAGAATGGTACGGATCCTTTAGGCCTTTGACTTTGACTTTCGATGTGGTGGGAAGCCATTGGAGGGTTTTGAGAAGAGGAACATCCCAAGCTGGCGTGTTTAAAAGGGTCTCTTTGTCAAATGAATTAAGTGGAGTGGATTTCTTTCTTTCGAATGAGTTTATTCGTTTAAAAACTAAATAAATGAATGAACTCGTACTTAGCTTTTTTACTTCTTTCGAGGCCTTGCTGAACCCCTGTCCTTAATCCCTGAACAGCGGGTGGGGGCCCCTCGTTCGCACAGCCCTGGGAGGGCGCTGGGCCATCTTCGCTTCAGGAGTGCCTTTCCCTCTCCTCTCGCCCACAGGAGATTGGAGCAGAACTTCTTCAACTGCAGCTGTGACATCCGCTGGATGCAGCTGTGGCAGGAGCAGGGGGAGGCCAGGCTGAACAGCCAGAACCTCTACTGTGTCAGCGCCGAGGGCTCCCAGCTCCCCCTCTTCCGCATGAACATCAGCCAGTGTGGTGAGCGAGCTGCCTGGCCCTGCCGGCTCCGGGGGTGGGGGGGTGTCCTCAGGCTCCAGAGATGGTGCCGCACGCCAGCCTGGAGGCCCGGGGCCTTCCTTTCCCCGCCGCCCTCCCAGCCTTGACCTTGGGTGCAGCTCTAGCTCACCTGTTACCTCCTTGACCATTCCTGTCCCTTCGTCAGCCAGCCAAGAGGAGGCTGGTTTCAGGAGTGCAGAAAGGGGTCAGTGTATCCTTTCTCATGGAACCGGAGCCCTTTCTCTTGGGAGTTACTTGTCAGCCAAACGTGAAGGCGGGTGCCCCACAGTGTGGTCTCTGGACCTCCCACGTCAGGAGCATCTCAGGTGCTTTTAGAAGAACAGATTTTTGGGCCCAGCCACAGACATACAAGATCAGGATGTCTGGGGCTGTCCCAGAAATCTGAACTTGTAGCAAACTCCCCACGGGAGCCTGAAGCAGAGCAGATTTTTGAGAACCAGCGCCCAAAGTGGAAGATGCCATCTGACAGATGCCGCGTTCCGTGGGCATCTGCCCTGCCCGCTCCGTGCCGTGTAGGAGGGTCCAACTACAGGGGCTTCAATTCTGAGTTCCGATGTCTACTGGGGAGGTGGCGTGACACTTCAGGGACTTGGGGCCCTTCTGAGAGCTCAGGCAGGTGGTGTTGGAGTCATTATTGGGCAAAGCAAGAAGTGTCATCGACCCTGTGGACAGAGGTCTGCTAGGGTTTGCTTACCTTTTCTCCCACTCTGTCCTTTCTCTCAGACCTTCCCGAGATCAGTGTGAGCCATGTCAACCTGACTGTACGAGAGGGTGACAACGCCGTCATCACTTGCAATGGCTCTGGATCCCCCTTGCCCGATGTGGACTGGATCGTCTCTGGACTGCAGTCCATCAACACCCACCAGGTAGGCATCCTCGGCTCTGGCCCCGTCAGGAGGCCTGGGACCCACTGCTTCTGAGTCTTAATGAGCTAAATCATGAACAGAAGCAAGAGACAAGAAAAGGAAGAAGACAGTTTGCGGTCCTGGCTCCCCAGGAAGAAAGGCGTAGACTTGGGTCCCATCCAGCTGCAGTGTTTTGTAGCCAGCTTGATCTGAGACGTGCTAGGAAACCTCTCTGTCTTAGTCTCCTCACCTGTCAAATGGGTGTCGTGCCGCCGCTCACCGCAGCCGGTGCACGTGAGCATGGCCCGCGCTCTCGACTGGACGGGGCCTGGCCCGTGGCCCGTGCTCTGCCCCTGGAAAGGCCCCCTCCCGCTTCTGCTCAGCTTTCCTTTTGCTTCCTGAAGCTCTTTGGGGTTAGGCGACAGTCACCCTTGCAGGAACTGTTTGATCGTTTTCTTTCTGTTGGGGTTTTAGACAAATCTGAATTGGACCAACGTACATGCCATCAACCTGACACTGGTCAATGTGACGAGTGAGGACAATGGCTTCACCCTGACGTGCATCGCAGAGAACGTGGTGGGCATGAGCAATGCCAGCGTCGCCCTCACCGTCCACTGTGAGTGGACACCGTTTCGGGGGCCGGCTGCGGACCAAGGGGATGCCCCTGTGGGAGGCCGGGGTGGGGCAGAGACAGGGAGACCTGTCGGGCAGGACTGAGGCAGTCAGTCCCGGACTGGGAGCCCCAGAAAGGGCTCCCTGTCCCTCATAGAAGGTGTCCCCTGACTCAGGGATGCCTCCAGGGCTCTCCCCGTTTGCCCTGGGTCTGCCTCTTGTTAAACCCCTGGGCGGTCTCCAGCTGTGATGGATCCAGGGCGTTTGGGTGCAGACAGACATCTCTTCCCCTCTTTCAGGGGGTGGTTGGGAGGCACCCCCGATTCCCTTAGGCTTTGCAGAGCTGGTGGGAAGAGTGGGGATTTCCGTGGCGGTCCCTGGAAGGCCGCTCCAGGGCCCGGGCCTCCGTGTACGGGGCCTCAGCCGGCCTGTCCCCCGCAGACCCCCCGCGCGTGGTGAGCCTGGAGGAGCCTGAGCTGCGCCTGGAGCACTGCATCGAGTTCGTGGTGCGGGGCAACCCGCCGCCCACGCTGCACTGGCTGCACAACGGGCAGCCCCTGCGCGAGTCCAGGATCATCCGGGTGGAGTACTACCAGGAGGGCGAGGTCTCCGAGGGCTGCCTGCTCTTCAACAAGCCCACCCACTACAACAATGGCAACTACACCCTCGTCGCCAAGAACCCGCTGGGCACAGCCAACCAGACCATCAATGGCCACTTCCTCAAGGAGCCCTTTCCAGGTGAGGGCACTGATTCCTTCCAGGAGCTGGGGGGCGGCCACGGCAGCTTGGGAGGAGAGGCAGCATCAACGCTAATAGTTACCGTGGGCAACCGAACACGTGGGGACACCAGCCACCCCCAGCATGTTGCGTAAACTACGTAAAGCCTCTTTTCCAAGAGCCGTCACGGCACAACCCCCTGAGAAACGCAGCTGTGCACGTAAGGCGTGCAGTAGAGAAAGCGGGGGCTTGAGAGCTGGACAGGAGCGGCAGGGAATTGCGACCCGGCCTTTCTCTGTGGGGACACTCTGGGCACCATAGTTTGCTTTCCAGAGCCTCCGTTCCCGCCTCTGGGAGATGGTCGTGATTACACTGCCGCCGTGAGAATCTCGCAGCCTTTAAATGACTTAAGGTGTACAAAGCACGTGTCACAGGCTTGGGCACACAGTGATGGTTCGATCGCCTCCCACTGCAAGGGGCTGCAGGGTCTCCCCATTTCAGCTCCGCGTTTTACAGGCGAGCGGACTGACCCTCTTCTGCTTGCTGCTCAGTAGCGGGCTTGGTTAGGGTCCCAGCTTCTGAGTCTGTGTGTGGCTCCCTTCTTCCTTGTCCCGTGGCGAGTCGATGGGGGGTGCCTCGTGTCGTCAGCCTGCGATGGAGCTAATTCAGGTCAAGTGGACCAGGGTAGTTGCAGTAATGAAAGAACTTTGCGTGACTATTTGGGAGGTGATTCTGTCTTTCTCTTTATGGGCATTTCAGATGCCTTCCTGAAGCTGGAAGGGAGGAAAACACCCAGAGTTTGGGGGTCGTGGTTGCAGCATCTCTTGGTGGGTCCAGTAATAGATAAGTCTCTGTCAGTGACGACCTTGGTGATTTCTGCTGGGAACAGGCTGGGTGACCTCTTGGCCTTTAATTTCCAGAAATGGGGGATTCTGTTGAGATAAAGGCAAGTGTAAAGACTGATGTCACACACACAGAGGGGACAGCAAGAGCCAGCACTGTGCAGCGTCTGCTTATGTGACTTCACGGCCCCCAGAGATCAGGGGGGCGCTCGGGGAGGCCTCATCGACCTTAGCGCAAGCAGACTGGAACTAGAGGCTCTGCGCGTGAAACTTGGGAGAAATGAGCCTGCGTGGGAAGCGTGGCTCCTGCCACTGAAATCCGGGGAAGACGGAGCCGTAGCTCAGGAGAGGATCGAGACGCGCTGGTGTTTGAGACCCTGGCGAGACCGTCGGGTCTGTGTCCAGCATCGTCCCACTTTGCCCAGTAGACGGCTTCAGGGCGCTTCTCGTTGTGGGCCTGTGGGGCTCTCTAACGGGAGGCAGAGCGTTCGGCCCACACTGTGGTGACAGTGGCTCTTAGAAGTGGAGATACTCTGCTCTTGTGGGCCACAAAGTCGGGGTAGGCCTTGGTGGCATAAGGGCAGGGGCGGCCCTGTGCCCTGCGTGTGCCCGTCTCACGGTCAGAGAACGAATTCTGTTCCAAAGCAGACAGTCTGCGCTCCCGGTGGGCAAGGCGTGAAGCCCCTCAGGTCACGCTTGTCAGGGGGAAGGGGGAGTGAGCCACGCGTGCTTCGCCCCCACGGGGTGTCCCGGGCTGTGGGACGGTGTGGCGGGCTCGTCTTCTCCTTTGCCCTCCCTCCCCTTGGGAGAGAAGCGGTTCCCTGTGTCCTCTCAGCTGCACAGACGTGGCCTCTATCCCCAGGAGACACAGCGGCCCCTTCTCGTGGTCCCTGGATACCCTGTCACCTAACCCTGGCCTCAGGCCCGTGGCTCGGAGGGGGTGGCCCCGTACCCACAGCGTCGGCAGCGTCTTTCTCCTCCGACTCCTCACTTCTCCAGCCCCACCCACACCTCCTGGACGAGAGACTGGGGTGGGGCCTCTCGGTCAGTGTTTCAACAAGCCCCCCACGTGACTCAGATGCTCCACGGTTCGTGACCTGCTGCCTTGGCCCTCGGCGGGAGGAGGGAGGACGGAGTCACAGAGCGCGCTGCAGTCGTTGACTCAGACCCGTCTACACTCGGCCAAGGCCACCCTGCGCGGAGGTTTGCTTGTTTTACGAGCTTAAAGGAATCAGTGGATGATAAAAAGGCAATGACGGGGAAAAGATGGACCAGTCTCGTCAAGTGACAAAATGGCTAAATGTTCAGGAGAGTAAACGATCTAGGGGAGCAGGCAATAAACCTCACACCTGCTGAGCTCTGGCTTCAAAGGCGGCTGTGGATCCTGCTCTCCTCTCGTGCCGTGGGGGTGGAGGGACATCCTATTTGTCATGCGTGCCCCTCTCCGGCTTCCAGGCAGCAAAGCAGAGACATTAAAAGCAAGAGTCTGAACTCAGACATGACTGAGGTGCACATGCCATCTGTGGCCCCACCACGCAGGTGGCCCGCGCTTCTTGAATGGGGCTTAGGTCGTGGTGGACAGGCAGAGAAGGACAGTCACTGCTCTGTGCCTTCGTTGCTTCATCTGTGAAATGGGAAGGGTGACAGCTTCTGCCTAAATTGAGGCAGAAGTGAGGGTTACATGAAGTATGCCAAGTGCTTAGCACTGCGTCTGGACAGAGGCAAGGCTCGCCAGCCGTGGGCATCTCGGGAGGGAGAGATGCCGTGAGTTTCCGAGTCCTAGGTCTTCAGGCGGTTTCGTCTGGGCTCGTGGTCATGGAGCCACATTGCCAGTGTTCACATTCTTGCTCAGTTGCTCGTCAGCTCTGTGATCTCAAGATAGTTACTCAGCCCCTCGCTTCTTCCTCAGAGGCTGTGGTGAAGATTAATTCACATACGTGGAGTAATCCACGTAGAGCGTTTAGAACAGTGCCTGACGTAGAGTAAGCACAGAATTACTGTTTGTTTTTATTATTATTTTTAAAAACCACCCGAAGGCATCTGATAGGGGATCTGTTTTTTGAGGAAAACAGATCTGAAGGTAAGGGTCCCTTTTCCTGGCTGGTCATGGACTGGAGACTCATGGGAGAGATTTAATTAGAATGAATATGTTTAGTGGAGCAACCTGCGAACGCAGAGGCATCCGTCAGTAAGGGCTTCCTCAGGGCCGGACGTCATAACGAAAACGTTCTAGAAAAGCTTTCTGTAAACTGCAGTACAAATGCCGGTGTTTCTGTCTCCATTTCCAGAGAAGTTCTGAGGGTGTGCGGTGGGGGTGGTGGTGGTGTGTGTGTGCGTGTGTGTGCACGCGTGCGTGCGTGTGTGTGCGTGTGCACGCGCACAAACATCTGGGAAAACCCGGCGTATTTAGGAATACGAGACCGACATCACTCTCGAATCCTCATTGTGCGCTTGGCCGGGAACTCTCTTCATCCTGATTTTTATGACAGCAGAAACCGGAATTCCCTTGGGGCCTGGGTGCAGACAGTGGGAGAACCCCCTGCCTCAGTGTCTCAGCTGTGGCACGGCCGGTTTGCTTCCCTTAAGAAGCTCGTTGAGAGCAGAGTGCGGCCCCCGGCTGCTGGTGCCGGGGAGGGAAGGGGCCGCGTTTCTCTCCGTTCGTGGGCGAGGCTGAATGGACAGGGCTGCCAGGTGGACCCGCAGGGCTCGCGGTGCCTGGTGCAGCCCCCGCTCCTCCCTCCTCACGTCCAAAGCTGGGCGTCTTTCCTCATGGCCTCTCAGTATGTCTCTCTCTCTCTGGACACAGGCTGCTGCCCTTTCTTCTCCTTCTCCAGACCCCACCGGCTTTCCCACAGGGCCGTTCTTGAGCAATTTTGGGACTGACAGAGACATGTGCATTGCGTTCACCCCCCAGCCCACACTGCATTCAGATGGCGCTTTGGCACACGGGTCAAGTCGTCCTTCCAGCCTCCTGGTGGGGGTCGGGGGTGAGGGTGATTCCTGGGACCCATCCTCTTCCAGTGCAGCCGGGACACCTCCTCATCCCCAGCTCACGTGCTCCCCGGATGTAGGGAGGTGTCCAGGCTCCTGCAGAGGAGCGAAGCATTCATAGGCTGGTGACGTGAGAGCATTCTCCGAGACACAGGAGCCTTCCCAGAAACATGCAGATCAGGGAAAAATAATAGTAGATCTGGCCCCTCTCATTTCTCAGGCTCTGAAGCCAAGTCTAGACCCGCCTACGCCACACTCCCCCCAAATCAGGCCTTCAGTCACCTGCAGTTTAGAAGCATGTGGTGGCATGTAGGACATCCTCAGGGATTGGGACAAAACTCTATTGCTGTCCCCCAAGACAACACAAAATGACAGCAACAAGCAACCTCTTAACAGTGCTCACCGTACCCAGGATTTTCTCGGAAGGGCTCCTTCACAGGAAGTATCATTTCCCGGGTAGCTAGAAAAGAGTGTTGCTTGTGTGTACTTAATGGAGGTGTGGTGACAATGGCTGAGGGCTTAGGGGGGGCCTGGGACACACAGGACCCATAAAGAAGGAATGAATGATGAACGAATGAACGAATGAGTCATTCTTAGCGCTCAGGGCGCGATAGGCTGTGGCCGGAGGATGCACAGTACAATGCTGTGGCTCCCCAAGGGACCAGTGGCATCAGCTGGAAACGTGTAGGGATGCGGCAGATTCTCAGGACCCTCCCCAGACCTGAGTCAGAAGCTCTGCGGGGAAGACCGATCATCTGTGTTTCTTTAAACAACTTTGAAAAAAGATTTTTAACTTTCCTTTTTGCAATAGTTTGAGACTCAGCCAAAAAAATTACAGAGTAGCCCAGAGAACTTCTTCTGCCCTTCATCTTGCTTCCCACGGCTCGACGCTGCTAGCGAATCTGCAGACCCTCCTCAAATCTTGCCGGCGGCCCCCCTTTCCCGCCCTAGGCTGCAGGTCAGGGTTACTTACTGCGCCTAGCTGCCCTGTCACTTGATTCTCTTTGGATCTGGGACAGTTCCTCAGTCTGTCTTTGTCTTTCGTGATCTGTGCGCCTTTGAAGAATACTCACTGGTTATTTTCTAGACTGCCCTACAATTTGGGTTTGCTTTACGTTTTCTCACAACTAAATGTCAGTAACGCATTTTTTGGCAAGAACATCACAGAAGTGATGCTCGGCCCTTTCCGTACGTCACGTCGGGTGCATGACGTCTGCCCGTCTTATTCCCGGCGCTGTTAACTTTATTACTTGGCCAGGATGGAATCAGGCAGGATTCTCCATTGCAAAGAGAAAACAGTCACTATTAATAAAGATAGTATTTTGAAAGTTCGTTTTTTCTCACCTTTTCACACATCGGTTTTAGCATCCAGTGATGATTCTTGCCTGAAACAGCTACTACTGTGGTATTTTCGTCATTTCTTCCACGTTTATTAATTGGAATTCCGCTGTAAGGGAGAGAGAGCTTTTTCTTCCTTCTCGCTTATTTAATCAGTTGTTTATTTTATCTTGGTACGGAGTTACGGGTATTTATTTTGTCCTATGGTCTGTAATCCATGTTGTAGTTTGCGAGGGCTGCCATCAGAAAGTATCAGAGATCGGGTGGCTTAAACAACAGACGTTTATTTTCTCACAATTCAGGAGGTCAGGAGTCCAAGATCAAGGCGTTGGCAGGGTTGGTTCCTTCTGAGGCCTCTCTCCTTGGCTGGCCGACGGCCGTCTTCTTCCCATGGCCTCGCGTGGTCGTCCCTTAGTGCGTGTCTGTGTCCAACTCTCTGCTTTTTATAAGGACCCCGGTCCTGTTGGATTAGTGCCCACCCTGATGACCCCATTTTAACTTAATCACGTCTTCAAAGAAAGACTCTGTCTCCAAATGCAGTTATATTCTGAAGTACTCGGGGTTAGGACTTCAACATATAAATTTCGAGCAGATATAATTCAGCCTATAACAATCCCTGATTGTCATTTAGTTTGCTGTTCATATTGTCCCAGATTTGGCCATTGGAACCCCTTCATGTGGGCCCCTGTGTGCTTTCTCCATGCTCCCGTTAATTTTTGAGTACTTTTTTTACTTTCTAGTACCACAGAATGTTCCAGACACATCTTGCACTTTCTCTGCCCCAGCCCTGAAGTTATGTACTTCTCCCAGGAGCCCTCATTTCTTTTGTGGAGGATGGTCGTGATCGTCCTCTGGATGGCTCTGTCGCACACTGGAGTTTGAGAATCTCTGACACAGTGGCGAAGAGCCCGGACTCAGATTCGATCCCCTCCTTAGATGAGTGAGATCTCACGAGTTACTAAATCTCTATAAGCCCGTTTCTTTATCTGTTAAATGGGGACAATGCCACCTACCTCCTAGGATGGTTAGACGCATCGAGTGATACGTTACAGAAAGCATTTAGCACAGCCCCTGGCTCACGGATAAAGTCGAGCAAGGATGAGCTTTCGTTATGAGTGAGCCTTTGTCAGAGGCCAAAGAGCCGGTAACGCAGCTGCGTCTGGGCCTGGGCAGGTTCTGGAAGGATTCTCAAGCCCATCTCAGTGACCTACCGGACTAAACTCTGAGCCGATTTGAAGAACTTGATCTTGAGGTCACAGCTGGCATTTTCCAGAAGGGTCCAGGGAAGCTCACCCTGTAGCGTTCCTTCTTGGCTCTAATGTACCACCGACGTCCCTAGCACTCACCGTGGGTACCCGACAGAGGGAGGACAGCGACATCGTGCCTTAGATGTAATTCTCGATCGTTGGGTTTCTAGACCCCAGGTGGGCTGGGCCACCTCCTTCGAAACTGAGAACTTTATCTCTTATTCCTTCTGCACTCGGAAGACCAGCTCCAGAAGTGGTAGCGGGGTGTGGGGGAGGGCGACAGGCCAAGGATTTCCGTTCTCAGTTGCTGGGGTGTCATGGGGTCAGGGTGAGTGGGAGAGGTCGTACTATAGGAAGACAGTGCATCTGTTCTACTTTTTATCACATTTGTTAATAATCTCTTTATCTTTTTTGCAGAGAGCACGGATAACTTTGTCTCTAGTAAGTCTGCTCTACTTTTTGCTTTGAAGCTGATTTATTCTGATACTTTTGGTAACTGTCAAATCCAGGTGGTCCTCTCTCCTGGTCCACCAGCGTCCCCAGACCCATGGCAGCCGAGAGCATCTGAGTAAACCGTGGAAGGGAGCCGGAGAGTAGAAATCCTTCCTGGGCTGCTCTAAGCCCGCACCTCTCGGGCCGCCACTTGGTGCCTCAGTTTCCCCAGGGGGTTTTCTGAGGTCTGACCATGTTGCCAGTCCCCTGCCTGGGTGGAAAGGGTGGTGTCGGAAAAGATGCGAGGCTGCACGTGCCTGGGACACAGACCCTCGCTCATCATCTTGGTTCTTGCGGAGAGAAAGTGGAACCTCTAAACCTGTTAGTGTGTCTCACCTGCCTCGGGGCCCCAGAATATGGCCGAGACCCACCCTGTAGAGCTGCGATTGACGAGGTCTGCTCATAGGCTGCTGTGTCCTCCATGGGATTTTGGAGGCTCAGTTTATACGTGATTTGGAGCCAGACCTAGACGATCCTAAAAGGTCTGCTCACGGGCTGCTCACGGGCTGTTGGGAAAGTTGTATTCTTTCCTTTTCCTCTTCTCCCCCGGGAGAGTGACAGCAGGAGTCTTGCCATGTCTGCCCTGTGTGGCCTGAGGTAGGAGACAGTGCTGTTTAGGACGCCCCAAGCTGTTTGGCACTGATGCGAACATCATCCGTGATTCTTTATTTGTCCTCGGTCCTAGAGGACCTGCCATCTCACAGAACATCCCTCCAGAGAATTCCGAATTGGGACCGTCTCTTGCCAAGGAGGCGATTCTAGGTGGAGGACAGACTGCTCCCTGGCCTCCCATCCAGGAATGCTGGGAGAAGCTGGTGTTTCCTGGTCGGGCGCACTTGCTGCTTACCCTGAGCTGCCATTGTGTTCTGAAGTCTGCGTTGGGGGACAGATAGTGGGCTGTTGGCGGCGCCACAGGCCTCCTGGTTCCTGCTGAGGACGGAAGCGGGGAAAGATGGAGGGTGAGGAGCGAGCGAGCCTGGGGCAGCAGAGAATAGCTGGCTGTCAGCAGCAGCTGCCATCACTGACAGAACATGCCGAATCCAGACCCTGGCTCGGATCCCAAACCATTTTTATTTTTTGAAATGTAGTAGCGCATGGCCCACGTCGCTCAGGTGACATTATTTACTTTGGAATGGGGGCAGGGCCATGGGAGCGAAGGTCCTTTGTTTCTCATGGAGCTTGCCCATAAGCTGTCAGCACCAGCCAAGTGGCCAGACAGGGGACCTGGTCTCTGGGGACCCCTGCAAAGTCTGGGGAGGTCAGGCAGGAGGAGTCTGGCTTCAGTGGGGTGCTCTCCAGCAGGTCCCTCAAGGGACTTCGGGAGTTTGCGGGGGACTGGCACGGTGCCTGTCCTGGCCAGTAAACTAATCTTCTCCTTTCCTGTTTGGTTTTCAGTCTACGAAGTGAGCCCCACACCTCCCATCACTGTGACCCACAAACCGGAGGAAGATACTTTCGGGGTGAGTCACTTCTTGGTTAAGAGGAGGTCGCCCTCAGACTTCCCTTGAGTATCTCACTTTCCCAGATATCACGGTCCCTGGACCCCTGGTGCTCATGGCAGGAGGGAGCGGTGAGGTGATGGATGCCCTCCTCGTTGGAACCTTCCTTGTTTGATGAGCGTAATTCATTGTTTGAGGAAGTCTTTGAGGATCTGCTCCAAACCCTGGGGCTCGGAAGAGAACAGTTTGAAAATCCCAGCTCTCTTAGGAGTCTGGCCGGGCCAGACTTGAAGGGGCTGTACCCAGTTGCCCAGAGGATGTCCCTGGGTGGGATTTTCAAGCGCTTCACCCACCAGACTGTCAGAGCCTGGGATTTCTTGGGGGAGGAGAGGAAAGGGCTATTTTTCGAGTCCAGATCTCTTAAAATTTCCTGGATAAGAATATTAGGTAAAGAATTTCAATATGAATATGCAGAATTTGCTTGCTAATTAAAACAACAACCAAACAAGAGACAGAAGCCTCTCTAGGCTTTTTCTTGCTTCTCTGGCTGGGCCCCAGATGAGAGGGGCTTAGAACACTGAATAGTGGAACTTTCTCAAACCAAGTTGTGCAATTTATTATTTCGCTATTCTTAGGGTCTCATAAATCACCTCTTCTAAAGACTTCACTCAGTGGCAGAGCTCCGGGAGGGCCGCAGCCGGTGCTGCGATTGGCACGCGTGTTACTTCGGAGGGCGCTCGGGTGGCCTGTGACTGTCCTGACTCTGCTTTCGGGCCCTTGCAGGTATCCATCGCCGTCGGGCTCGCTGCTTTTGCCTGTGTCTTGCTGGTGGTTCTCTTTATCATGATCAACAAGTACGGTCGACGGTCCAAATTTGGAATGAAAGGTGAGTGGGATTTTCGTTGGCGAGGCTCTCGTGGGGGGACGCGGCTCCTTTTAATCACAGGACGCGGTTCTCTTCTCCCTTGGCTCTCTGAGGGGCCCCCGGAGTTCGGCTGAGGTGGCCCTCCTCCTGCCGCACCTTTTGTTATTGGTAATGATGGATTGAACTTGTATCTGTGGAGACCAAGCTGTGAGCCATCTGGTTTTGCTGTGACTGCTGAAAACACTGCTTACCTGGGCTGGTGCAGGGAGGATAATTTGGGAAGGCGGTTGGGTTTGAGGGCAAAAGAAGAGGACTTAAGTTTCTCTTCAACACTGGTGGGTGACGGGGCTCTTTATTCGAGTAGCTTGGTTTATTCCTCGCTGCAGCCATCGTGGATTGTGGCAAGAAAGTACCAGCCTAGCTAGACGTAGGGTGGACTCGGCACTGAGAAGTTGCCCGTGCAGTGGTATCTCAGCACGTAGCCCCACGCAGACTTCCAGAACGGATGCCAAGCGCCGCACAACTGCTAAGTGCTGGTAGCTTCTGAGAACAGAGGCCTCAGCCCCCTTATGGCCGGGGTGGGGTGTAGGGCGAGGCTCTCCATCGAGGCTCAGGTAAGACGAGTGGCACGGAAGGGGTTGAATGGTGAATTAGCATCATCCGCCTGGTCCCAGGGATGGATCTGACCAAGTGGCTCAAGGGAGGTTGGGTACCAGTTCCCAGATAGGAACGTGAATGTCAAGATATACTTCCAGCTGGTTGGTGTTAGGGAGACACATAGGCTGGGACGATGAAAGGTTTGGTAAGCCATCAGGTTGCTGAGCTGGGATTCAGGTCAGGGATGATGGGATCCAGGAAGATCAGTTTCTGGGGCTTGTGCACATGACCGGTATCTGTGGTGAGTGTCCTGACCTTGAGGCTCAGGGACTGAAGGACAGTGTGCGCGTGGGGTTCACAGGGACAGTGATCCCCCGGACTTACATGCGAGTGTTTGAGTGTTGGTACATGGGGTCGGAGTAGGGAGTTCGGGATGGAACTGGTTCATAGCTTTTATTTTATTCTCAAAAGATTTTGCGACTCCTCTGAAAGTGTAGAACACTGAAATACAGCAAGAGACATCTGTAGAACAGAAGGACGGAAGACACAGGCCAGGCTGCCTGGCTTCTGCCCTTTCCTCCCCTGATTAAGATGAGCGAGTCACAGCAAGGCAGGCCAGGTGTTCCTGAATCATGTGAGGCATTTCGATCAAGAGAAATACGTGTGCAGGCAAATTAGAAAGAGGGGTAGAGGTCTGGCCTGACGCCCGATGACTTAGACGAGATCAGACCACGGTAGGCACTTCGATTGGAGATGTTTTATCTGCCGGTACTCCCCTGTGCCAAACAGGGCTTCACAGGTTTAGAAGATGAACCGCCACCGAGTGAGCTCTGAGCCTTCAACCTGAGCATAATCCCTGGGCTCCTGGCTTTGGGACTGGCACTGTTGCTTGTGCAAAGTTTCCTACCGAGGAGGGAACCTTCCTGGGCCTTCCTTCTTCCACCTGAGAAAACATCAGGGCCTCGACCGATGGGAAGATTTGGGCTTCACTGGCTTCCCCCTGAGGAGGCCACCAGCTGAGACCCTGTGACATACTTGGCAGCACTGAGAGAGCAGATTTTTCCTGTGAATTGTCATTTGGTTTCTGGAACAGCGTGTCCCCATGTCGGATGGATTAGGCAGCACCCAGGCGATGCCTGCTCCTCAACTGTCCCCTCAGCCTCTCTGTCTCTGCTCCCCTCTTCCAGGCTGAGCTTCTGCCTTGGCCCTGGTTGGCCCAGGAGAACATATCCCCAAAGGAGGAAGCAAAGTATCCTCTCTTCTCAAGTCAGGCGCCTTGAAGAAGCTCGGCTGGAGTTAGAGGCTGACCGTGTGTAGAACCAAGCCTGTATCTTCTGATCTTTATGAGCCCGATTGAGTTTAGGTCTCATTTCGGGATGAGTAAGCTAACGCCCCAGTCCGCACACACCCGTCATTGGTTTTGCCGGGGGGCACCCCAGTGCAGGAAAAAGCGTGAAGGCGCAGGTGCCCGAAGCCGCCTGATTCTGACTCAGGCAGCTTTCTGTTTCTCCAAACCCACCCATCGCCCGCTGTGAAGTTTCAGATCCGGGTGAGAATCTGTGACGCCACTTGATCGCTCTTTCAGCAAAGTTCCCTACCTTCTCGCAGCCTGTTTCCACAGCTTCAAAGTGGGCGTTTTACTACCTACCTCACTGGGTTGCTGTGCGTGTTGCGGTCCGTGCGTGGTTGGCACATACAGGGTCACTGGGTTGCAGAGAGAGTAAAGCCCGGTCAGGCTCTGTGACTGTCCTTCCGCAGTCGACCGGGCCCTCTTTTGTCCCACACAATATGTAGTAAAACGGCACTAATCCCAGTGCACTGTGATTGATTTGCTCGCACATCCTCTGTCTGTCCCGCTGGACCAGGGTCGACTTGGCAGAAGCCACTCCTCTCTCAGCCCGGGATGCCTGAAACTTCGCAGTGTTTGACAAATGCTTGTTGAACTTAGGAATGAATGACTTTCTTTTTAATCCTAAAAAAAAGCACAGCTAGTAAATCAATAATGGCCTAGTTAGAGCTAATTTGCAAATCCGAGGTGTCTGGGCAGTGGGAAATAGAGTGGGGATGATGGGGAACCTCATAAATAATTCCCTCCATCCACATCTGAGGACCCGGAGCAGTGTGTGAGTGAGGAGGATTTATTAAGATGAACTTGACTTCCTTCTGAGAGATTAAAAAAAAAAAAAAGTAGAAAAATACAAAGAAACATCCATATTCCCACCATTCAGAACAAGTAACTGTTCCCGTTTGGTTTTATATTTGCATTTAAGGTTTTATTTCTAGAATAAGGAGATAAAGCCTTACTGATAAAACTCAGTCAGCTGTAACCGTCACCCCTGGTCCCGTGCGCACCTGTGTCCCCGCAGGCAGCCGTTAGCCTGAGTTCAGTGTGCGCCCGTCACTTCACTTGTCTATGCCTCTCTCCCTGTGCCGCCACCTCTCTTGCCCTGCTGCCTCCTGCACACCTGCCCGCCCCCCGTGTCTCTCTCACCGCCAAACTCAGACCCTGCGGACGGCCAAGTTAGCAGCGGCCTCCACCCAACCCATGGCCGTGCTAGTGGCCGAGGCCGGTATGCAGTTCGTTTTCAAACTTCGATGTGTGTGTACGTGTGTATACACATATGCTTTTGCATATACGTGCACATTTTTGTTTTTGTTTTACTTTGTTCCGTTTGTTTTTTTATAGGTCACAAATTGAATTTATTTAGATCTTATTAAGTTTAATTTGGGCAAGGCATCTTGTGCCACGACAGTTTTAACCAGCACGATTAAAAACTACAACACTCCCAAGAGTGGGCACATATACACACAGCGTGTGAAGAGAGATATACATATACACACATGCATACTTCTGTATCCGTATGTGTGCACATTTACAAAGGGCATCACTTTATGTTTTAATTTGCGCACTGGTTTATAGTCTCAGCACCCTTCCACAACTAGCTTTATTTACTTGTCAGGTGTTAGAGGTCTCTCCGTGTCGCTATGAGTAGGCATTCTCCCGGAGGCCTCACTTATGGGAGGTGGATATGTTAACGAATCTCATAGAAATGAACTGAATGTGTACCGTCTCAGACACCTCTTTACTTTTATCAGCTGCCATCTCGTGGATCAAAATTTTGGCTTGGGGAGGAGTCACCTTAGGATGCAAGCTCATGGAATCTCTTGGAATCACAAAAGTTTTAAAACGGTGCTCAGTGGACAGTGGGGTTTCTTTGGGCTGTTGATGTAACTCAGTCCCTTAGTGGGGCAGGGGTGGTGATTAAAGCATCTGGCATGGCGGGTACTGTCCCTTTAGAGCATGCACCAGCCCCTGCTGGAACAGGACCGTGGAAGCTCCCCGCAGTGCCAGGCATGGGCCCTCCTGTTGCTGGATCGTGGGGTGCTTAGAAGGTGGGAATTCAGGAGGTTTAGGGAAAGGGGCCATTTACTGGGAGGTACAGAAACATATAAAAATATTTCGGTATTTTAACAACGAATTATATTGTGCCAGTGCGTCCTGGGCTTGGAAGTGACAGAATTTATACCAAGCTCTTCCTCACAAAATATTTTTAAATTAGCCATCAGAAGACCATGAGGATGATCTAGCAGGGCTCTGTGACATCTGTGTTTACAGATGAAGAAATGGAGGCTCAGAAAAGGAGGTGTCCTGCTCTCCTTTCAAGGCTGATTAGGCTGAGTTGGGTTTCGATCCCCTGCTTAGAGTCCCACCCACTTTTCATGATGGAGCTGCTGGCCTCTGGCTGCCCCGCCGAGAACGTTCGTCCTTATTTCACGTGGTCATGAGGACAATAACCAGGTGAAAGATACTGGTCTGTCTTTAAATAATAAAGCCTGTCCTATAGTTTTCATGTAAGGTGAGTGTCATTGTTATTTAATGGAAAAAGAAGCAAATGTGTGAATTTCGTGCAGCCCATTGAAAAAGCATACATTATTTGGACTCTTACCTTGTGACTACCTTGTAGGTAACTTTAAATACTTCTAGATCAGAGATGCTCTGGGAGTTTACTTTGTCCTTCTCGGCTTCCTCTTATTCCCACAGAGGAAACAGGAAGAATACTGGTATGTTAGAGCTGAAACAGACCTCGGACCTATTAGGCGATGTCCTCATTGTACAGAGCAGGGAACTGGGACCCAGAGAAGTGTGGAGGCGGGCAGCTCCGGCGCAGCTCACGCAGCCAGCTAGAGCGATGCCCGCCCACCTTGCCCTGGGCGGGGCTGGGAAATGAAACTGGACTGTGAATTAAGCAGCTCAGTTCTTTCTTCCGGTGCTTTGCTTAATTATCTCTGAATGCTATCGCACTAGGATGGGGCTTTCAGTCCACTTTCCTCAAGCTGGGACGCACCTGGCCTGGGGAAAGGCGGGAACGGATGGAGGAGTCTCGTCTCCCGGACTAAGAGGACTTCCTTCCTTTCTCTCGGGAAGTGTGGGAGCCCACGTGGCAAGGCAGCGGAAGCGGGAAAGCTGGGAAGGAAGGGAGTCGAGGACCGCAGCCTGGGCTTCCGGCAGCACCTCAGGCTACCGCTTGCGTTTCATCCCGATGGCTGGATGCGTGCCGGTGCCTCTGCCGGGCCCGTGGACGGCCCTCCAGGACCGGTCCAGCGTGAATTAGCGCCAGTCAGTAGGTACTTACGGTAAAGTGGTTGCCTGTTTGATTGCGATTGGGGGTTGTTAACGATTTTTTCCGTAAACAGATGGTAACTGTCCTCTGTGTGGATTGCAGAATCACGCCAGAGCCTTGATTTGGAGGGGCGGCTCCTGCCTAAGGATCTCGGGGGCTGCTGCCCGAGTTGAATGTCTTGTCGTCTCTGTGGTTGGACCGCTCGGTCAAAGGGAATGCGTAGACTTGGGAAGGAGTCACTTCTCTCCTCTCTCCTGGCCTTGGGACGTCGGCCTGAGAAGGGCTCCTTCCAGCCGGGTGGAGCGGGGGCTGGGAGGTGTCTGGGATGCCCACGGAGTGATGCTCTGCCCGGCGCTTCTTCCTCAACTGGGAGAGGGGAACATCTAGGCGTCTGGCCAGGAGCACAGAGCGTGGGGTTGGTGCAAGGGGGATGGTACACAGAGACTTCTAAGACCATCGGCAGGGGACCTGGACCCTTGATGAGGGTACAGAGTTGGTGCCAGTAAGAAGACAGTTTCCTTTGCCAGAAAAGTACGTTGGTTTGGCCTCTGTTTAACAAGGGCGCAGAAGCCAAGAGCCGAGCACGGCAGGAGGAGGATCGGGTGAAGGATTTGGGTTTCCTCTCTCCCGGAAGTAGGCCTGTTCTTCTGTCGTGCTCGTTTCTTTCTTGACCTCTTTTTCTCTTTCCTCTGGATTGAGGTATGAAGGGAGGGAGGTGCCTCTGGCCCCCGCAGTTACCTTGTGCTTGGACTCCTGGTGGGAGGTTCTTCGAACACCCCTTTGAGAGGCGTTTCTGGACTCATTTCCTGTGTTGTACTCAGGGCCTTGGGCTCTCCTAGCAGATGCCCCTTCCCCTCTGTCGGACTCGACAGATTCGCCAACCCAGGGCACGCTCCTGGCATTGGTTCACGTCCAAGTTCAGTAGGTGAGGTGTGTGGCCCGCCCGCCGTCAGGACACAGATTGAGGCCAGGAGCCTTCTGCTCGCCTTCCTCGCCTTCGAGCTTTGGACTTCACTGCAAGTTCCTGGCGGTGGACGAGACCTCGCCCTCTGTGGTGACAGCTCTAGAATGCAGCGCCCAGGCCTTCGAGGGGAGAGCCGAGGGCGGCGTGTGTCTTTCTGGCACGCCTCTGCCGCCCTGTCTCTGCGGGGGCTGAGCAGGTGCACAGCGAATGGCCTGGGAGGCCCCGCCCTGTCACCGCAGGGCTGGTCCGCTCCATTCCTCCCTCTCAGGGATCTAGGGGATCGGCTCTTCTCCAGCGGTGACTCTTATTTGAAGGGAGATCCCAGGATTTTGTCAACTACACAGTGTTTTCCTTTGTGGCTACCTGCTAGCTGGCTGTCCTGGCAGCCCCTGTGTGCCGTTCAGCAGGGCCGAGGGTAGCCGGTGTACTTGGCTCCGTGGCCAAAGCGGTCACCTCTCTGATTGGTTTGATTTTGGCAGTGGAGCACAGTTCTTATCAATCCATGTCCTTGCAGCTGGTTCTCACACGGTTAACGGCCTTTGACACTTCAGTTTAGAAGTTCTCAGCCTTTTGTCTCCTGCTACACATGTGACAGATGGCAGTCGTATGCCTGGCTCGGTGCTGTGCGTGTGACCAGGCTTTTGGATGGGTCCTGGCCCTCTCAGTGTTTTCACGGTTAAGAAAAATATATCAGAGCATGAGTTAACAAAAGAGATTTTAAAAGGTAGACACGAGATTCATATAAATTTTCACTCTTAAAAAATTCACAAACTTTAGTATTTTGCTATTTGTCAAAAGTTCGGTGACACGCCCCCTCACCGGTCTTACACATCCCAACGTACCGTGGCGCTGGGATGGGAGACGAAGGGGTGGGGCTGCCCGTCCGACTCGCTCCCAGTGTCCTGTGCCCCACGGGGTTCCTTCGCCCCTGCGGAGTCAGGCCGCAGAGACTGCGCCAACAGAATGTCCCCGCCCCCCGTCTTGTCCTGGCACGTTCTTTCCGCCTCTGCTGCTTCTCCTCTGGGTCCTGGGGCTTCCACTTGCTCCCGGGAGGAGTGACTATGGGCTTTGGCTGGTGAGAAACTTCTACATGGCTGCAGCGTCCAAGCCTGCGTAGCCCATTTTCCCATGAACTCTGCAGGGGCTTCAGGAAGTGCAAAGAGCGGCTCTTGAAACCGCAGGCAGCAAAGCAGAGAGATCAACATGACTGTTGATCGGGAAACACGATTTCGGATGAGTGGAGAAAAACCACACGCCGAAAACAATGGCACACAAGGCGGCTGCTGCAAGTCCCTGGTCCCAGCTCCTCCTCACATCGCTGCCCTTCGTGCTGTGCGTGGCGGAGAGAGCGTGCTGCAGGAGGAGGCCTGGCGCCCTTCATCCCTCTGCGGCCCGGTGACCAGGTGTGTCTGCCACTTGCTTCAAGCCCAGGGCTTCCAGAGGCAAGGGGGAGGCACTTCCTCTCAGAGAGTTACCAACCCCCTCTCTTTCTCCTTCCTCAGTACCCCAGTACTTCTGGTTTAGAGAGAGCCCGGTTTGCCTTGAGATACTGGTTCGTCGCATCAGATCTTGAAGTCTTGGCTTATTATTGGGTTAACTGAGATCATATGCATAAAACATGAACCGTATTCTAAAATCCAGTACCCAGAGCTTAAGAACTGCTCAACCGAACAGTAGCTGGCAATATAGTTATTACCATTATTATGACAAGCGACCATACTCTGAGATCCGTACCATCCCTTTTTTTTAACAGAGGAGCAAACTGGGATTCCGAGAACCCTGGTAGGGTCACCAGGTCTGTCTGACTCCCACGCTGCCTGCTCCTAGCCATGCTCGCGCTTGTTAAAGTCAGGGGAGAAGGGACGCCAGACCTGCTGGAAGCCATGGAGGGTCCCATCCCAGGAGCTGCAGAAAGCCCTTGGCATTTGGTTCTTTACTTCCCTCCATCACTTAGAGCCTCCTGTCTGCTCACAAACTCCCCCAGCTAACAGCTGCATTTCCTGCTTATCCCGCCTCAGGTGGACACTTGGCTGCAGGTTAATGGGGACTTTTGTGGCCCTGGTTCTGGCACTTTAATCCACTCATCTTCTGTCTCTCACTGCTTCTGCTGGCTTCTTCTGTCTCTCTAAGTACACAGCTCTCAGAAACAGCACAGCGCGACCTGGCAGAAACTCCATTTCCAGGGAGGTCGTGATTTGTAGCCACCTGCCTTGGGAGGGCTTGGCTCAGGTTCGAAGAGGTGGCTGAGAGAGGTGAGAAGCAGCAGTTTCCATAGATTTGGGCCAGTGTGCCCCAAGTCGTGCTCAGGGGTGACCCCCCAGTTTGCCATTTGTTTCTCAGTGAGGATCCTCTAGGCCAGAGATTTCAGAGTCATTCGTTCTTGACACCTCCCTGTCCTTCACCCGTCCCCACCCCTCCACCTCTGCCCACCCCGGTACAGCTCCATTCCTGTCCACGTCAGCTCCTAAGCAGCTTCGGAAGCTGTCCCTGTGTCTCTCTGCACACGGCCACCCTCCATTCCCTCCAGGGTTCTCACCTCCGCTTTCTAACCAGACCTCCCACGGGCCTCTGGCCCTGGCCCTTTCGGGGTGGTTTCTATACTACACAGCGTCGGAGCCACAGTTCTCCAGTGGAAATTGGCTCGTGTGCCACTCTCTGCTCCAGGCATTTCAGATATGCCCCTGCCCTTAGGAGAAATGCCAGCACCCAGGACCCCTGACAGGGCAGCCCAAGCCCAGCCCGGCCTGGCCCTCCCGCATGCCCAGGATCGCCTCGCGACAGCGTTCCGTTCCCGCCACGGGAGACCTCTCTTCCGTGCTCCCTAAGACCACAGCGCCTCTGCCTGGACCGCCCAGAGGGTCCCCACCCCACAGCTTCACGAGCTCCCAGGTCCTCTTCTGGATTCAGCTCAGGCTTCCCTCGCCCCAGCAGGCCCGCCCTGGCCGGCCCGAGCGGGGAGCCCGCACGCCCGGTCGTTGCGGCGTCACGCGGCTTCCCTCCCTAGCGCCTCGCAGGGCGGTGGAAGGGTGCTTGATGAGTGCTTGCCTGTCCCAGTGGACTGGCGGGCTCACTCACCCAGCGTTACTAATGCCAGCACTCTGCCTAAGGCAGAGAGGTGCGTGGGTGTCTTCTGGCCGCCTCGGACTTTGCAACCAAAGGGCTCCCATGGGCAGCACCCCCAGTTTTGTTACTGCGGTGATGGGGCACGCGGTCTGGGATGGTTTCTCTTGGTGCTCGTTGGTTGCCTGAGATAGAAATGGTGATTTTCGCCAGCTGCCAACAGCTCTTCCCTTCCCATGCATCGCGTCCCTCCTCCCGCCCCACGGGGCCCCGCAGACGGGAGGTCCCGAGGACGGAACTGCCTTTCCCTAAGATCACATGGCGTTTATGGGGTCCTCTGTCTCCCTCAGTGCCTCTCTCTTTGGCCACCACCTCGTGCCGAGTCAGGTAGATCGTGCGGCTTCTCGCATCCATACCACTAAGATTTCTTCCCTAGCCATGCCCTTGCTACTCATTACAGCCCGGAGTCAGACAGGCCTGGGGTCGAATCTCAGCTCCGCTGCTTGGAAGCTGTGGCACTTACGGTGACACATTAACGATTTTGGGCCTCCCTTTCTTCAGCTTACAAATGAGAAGGATAATCCTTACTATGCTAGGATTTATGAGAATTAAGTGAAATTATGTATATAAAGAATTAGTTTAGTCCCTGGCCATGTAGTAATCACTCGACTAACATAGTGGGGGGAGGAATAATTATGCCTCTTGCTCCATTCAGAGAAGCTGTGAGTAACCCACGGCCCCATTACGGCTGCGGTTTGCAGCCTCAGGGGCCTGTTAAGGATGCCAGTGTCTGGGCCGCTCCCTTGACCAGTGCGGTCAGAGTCTCAGTGGGTGAGATCCAGCTAGCAGTAGTTTCCAAAGGTGGCCAGGTGATCTTAGTGGGCAGCTTAGGTTGTTAACCCACTTCGTGGCCTCCCCGCCTCTCTCTGACAGAGCCCAAGCCTTTTGGGATGTAAGGAGGCCAGAGGGATGAAGATATGGCAGGGAAAACTCTCATTTTTGGGCCCCCACTATGTGTCAGGCACTGTGCTGGCTGGCCCTTTATCCACATGCTCTCAATTCTCACCATGGCCTTGTGACATACAAATTACTGTCCCTGTTTCTTATGTGAGCCTCAGGAAGGTCTGAGCGACTTGCTTGATGTCAGGCGCCAGGTGGCTTAGGATGAAGGACCGAGAGACGAGGCTGCGGCCGGCTGCTCTGCTCCCATTCTGGTCCCTTGTCTCCCTCCGACCGCACGCTCCTTCAGTGGGGCGACCGAGCACCCTGGCCTCACCACCCTCTGTGCGGGGGCTGGCCGCCACTCCTGTCCCCCTGCAGTGATTAACGACCCAGCTCTCCTGCTGCTCACTGGGGCCCTCGCCAGTGACCCGCCACCTGCTCGTCCACGTGTGGTAGGTCCTGCTGTTTTCGTAACGGGGAGATTGAAATGCTTCGCAGAGGCTCCCGTGGCTGAGAGAAGCATGTTGTTCTGTTTTTTTATTGCCATCAATTTCCAGGCACTCTGCTGGGCCGGGGAAGGTGAAGGGGTGGGGTGGGCATGGAGACGAGGGACGCTTCCTTGCCTGACTGTGCGGGGACATCAGAGGGAGAATTCTCTAGTGCAGGAGAGAGAAGCCTTGCACTAGAGAATTCACAGCACCGGGGGTCTTGTTAAAACGCACCGTCTGACTCGGTGGGTCTGGGGTTGGGCCTGAGACTCTGCACTTCTAACCAGCTCCCGCGTGAGGCTGACCCTGTTGGTCTGCCAGCCACGTTTGGCTTTGTAAAGCTCTAGCCCCCAACAAGGGACACTCAAGTCTGTCTTCTGACCCCTGCGACTTTGATTTTGGGCAGTGTCATGGATGGTTTAGAAATCAGAGTTCTCGCCCTGGCCGTACTCGAATTTATCTTTGGGTATCATATGAGCTTCACTTTCCTCCGTAAAAGGAAGGCTTTGAATTAGGTGGCTTCCCAGTTCTCTTCTGCTTGTAGCGTTCCGTGATTCTGTCGGTCGGATTAGCACGCGAGGTCAGGGTGGATGGGAGGGAGCATGGACGAAGGAGGGTGGGAACTAGTGGGAGGCGGGAGTCGGGAGAGGTGTGTGTTGTATAAACTGGCTGTTCCTTTGGAATCACCAGATCTGAGTCAGGAGAGGTCAGACGTCGAGGGAGATGGACAGTCGGTTCTCTTTTGTGCTGTGTGCCTTTCAGGGCAGACTCTGAACTCCTGGCGGGTCTTACTTCCTAACTCATATTCTTGGCTTCTCTGAATGGCAGGAATGTTTTTGGGGACACCTAGCATTCTACAGGTCCCATGAGAGCTCTCTGTACCAGCTCTGTTCTAGGCTCTGGGGGATGCAGACATGAGTGAGACACACTTTTTGTCCTCAACATGCACAGAATGTAAGAGAAGGGTGTAGTTTCCAGACCTTGGGAGTCTTACCCTTTCTTTCAGGTTAAAATCCCTCTATATGAGCTGTCAGTCTCTCCATTAGATGGGAGGGTTCTGTGCCCACCAGCCGGGATCTCTGCCTCGGGGCTGCTTTTGGGTTCTCTGGAAGCCACGACGATCAGCCCCCCGGGCATGCCCCGCGTGCCGACCACCAAGTCGATGCCGTTTGCTCTCGGCGTTGGGCTCCTTCACTGGCCTGGCTTTGGGATGGTCCCTAGTTGCTTGCCCTCTTCACCTTGTTGATCTCTTGGATCGTCAGCTGCTATCTGTGTCCGGTCTGACCTCTCTCAGTGCCGGTTGTGACTTAGTAATGATATTGTACTTTATTTGGTGAATTCGAGTCCGAGCTTATGTGACACTTTCATTTTACCATTTTGTGCAGGAGTTTTTGCATGTGGGTAGGCTTTACCCAACCTTCCCCGTTAGACATATCTGTCTGCAGGTGGATAGACATGGCTCTTGTCTCCGATTGCTCTTGGAGGACCTGGGACGGGCCGTGGTGGAGCCAGGGAGGCCAAGGAGGCCTTTCAGAGCGGGTTGTGTGTTGTTGCCTCTGCCTGGCTTTTCTTAGGGAGCCTGGGAAGCTTGTGGACGCAGTCCTGGTATGGGCTGGGTAGCTGCCATTGTCTCTACAGTCCTTGTAGGCCATCAAAGGCTCTCGAAAGCAGGGATCCCAGTCATATGGTAGCCCCAGAAAGGCTTACGGCTCTACCATAGAAAATATAGAAAATACTGAAAAAAATCAGTGGTAATTCTGGTATTCAGCAGTTACCATTGTTAGCGTGATGCACGTGAATGCGTGTGTGTCACCGCGAGTGTATGTACACGCACGCGGATCTATGTGTAACTGTAGCTCTACGCCTAAGTGTCCACATTTGCATGCGTATTTTGCACACATATTTAAATGAAATAGTTTTGAAAAACCCACAGATTTCTGCCCTATTTTTTTCACTTAATAATAATTTCTTAAACATTTCTCCATGTCGTTCATTAGTCTCATCTCTTTAGCGTTTCCATTACTCTGCGAAGCTGGTTTTTTTCACGTGCTTGCTCGCTTCTTTTCATGTTGCTTGTGTATTACACCACTTCATTTGGTTAATTCAGAATTTGATCCGTTTGCCCATAGGCTACATGGCAGAAGATGCACTTATAAAATGTGAATGAGTGTGAGAAAGGCACGGGCCATGGCTTCTCGGCTTCTCGGCTCCTCTGAGCTCCCACGGCGCGTGTTTTCAGCCTGGCTTTGTTCAGGAAGCCTCAGGTGCGAGGCTGGGCAGAAGCCGAGCGGGCCGTTTTCTGTCAGCAGCGGCGGCTTCCCCAGCAGTCAGTCAGCAGTTACGGGTCCCCCACGGTGGGCCGTTTCAGAGCCTCTGTGAGCACAGACCAGTGGGGAAGCTGGGACGGACTCAGACGAAATCTGCGCTCTTAACCGCAGACTCCATGATGCACAGACACACAGCAGCGAATGCTGATAGGGTGAGATGGGGAGCAGTGGCTGTGGACACAAGCCCTTGGCTAGAGCTGGAACTGGAGATGGACTTGGGCTAGGGCTGGAACTGGGGATGGACGTGGTGCTTTCCCGTGCTTTGAGCAAGTCCCTCAGACTCTCTGAATCTTACTCGCCCTCTTTCGTGACTGTGAATGAACCGTGCGTACTGGATAGAGCGTTGAGAGCGTGAACTGAGATGACGTGTGGGGAACGCTCAGTGCAGTGACTCCCACGTGCTCCGTGCTCAGAAAGTGGCCCCGGGCATATTTTTAGGGGTCTCGTGGGATTGGACAAAGGTGGCACTTCTGTGCGTATGTTTGTATTTCTGCTCTTGAGATCCCTTCCTTTTGGTGAACTTGAAGTATTTCATGGAGTTATTCTTATTCAGCCTCTGTACGAAGCACAGGGAAAAGATACAGCCATGCTGTCATTTTCCAGACAGATAATTCAGACCAGAGAAGCCGCAGTGAGCGTGTCAGGCCTGGTAGAACGAGCATCAGACGACTGTATGGAGATGCTGGTTCTTGTCCTGCCTCTGGTCGGGATGGCTGGGTGACCAGGGACAGTAACTGGCTCTCATCCTCCTTGGGCCCAAGTGGTTGGGCCACCTCATCACTGAGGCCCCTCCCATGCTGTACCTCTAAGGTGGTGGTGGCTCAGTCAGTGGCCCTTCCTTGAGTGTTCCCGCCATTCTGGGTGGACATTCCTGAGGCACGAAGCATGGACAGTTGGCCAGTGCTCGCTGCGGCTTGGAGGGCCACGGTGGTTGTCTGGACTCGACAATGTTGAGAATACGCTTGGGGAGCCATGCCAGCCATTGCGTCCGCCGCCTCACCAGAATGCGCTTTCTCCGAGTGTAGTTCAGGTGTAGAATTATTTATGATCATCCTTCCTAGTCGTTTGGGAAGATGAATGAAGTCTTAGTGATCGGAGCCCCGCATAGCCTTCTCTTGGCTCAGATCTGCTGAGACGTCTGTGTGTTGTGAGTGCCGGGACTCGAGGGTTCGGGCTCGCCACCAAGGTGCGTGGGGACTCGCAGAGTTCCACGGGGCCGAGTGGCAGCCCAGCTGGCGGACGCGGAGTGAAGCGAAGCTCTGCGTTCTAGACACAGGGAGGCGGGTGGGGAGGGAATCGGCCCCTCGGTTCCGGCCTCTTAGCCTTTCCGGGGGGATAATTTCTCCCCTGCGTTTCCCTTCCCATCTCTGCCAACGCCCGCAGCTGTGTAGGAACCCCTTAACCCTCGCCGCTGCCACTTCACGGTTCCTTGAGCTCACGGCATGAGACGAACCCGAGATGCAGGGCTCAGACTGCAGAAAGGGCAGGAGAGGGAGGTTAGGCCAGACACGCGCGCACGCACACGCACATGCACACACACACGCACATGCANGGAGACCTAGCGAGACTCCCTCCAGCTCCGACATGGGTAGGTTACAGGTTTTACGTAAAGGCTGTTCTCAGCCTCCTTCTGAAATCATTCTACTGTCTCTCGCGAAGATGCGCATTTCCTCGGAGCAAGCTCTGTCCTCCCTACTGCAAACTGAGGCTGTGTCTTCGTAAGGTTTGGTCACTCGTTTCTTCCTTAACAGCCTCGCGTGAGGATGAAGGTCGCAGCTGCTGGCTTCTTCTCGCCTTCTCATCGGTACCATGTTTTGACTTCTGGTGAGCTGCCCCCGACAGTCTCACGCTGATGCCACTTCCCAGCTATCGACGCAAATTCGGTTGCTTTGCTGTGCGTGCGCGTGTGCGTGCGTGTGTGTGTGCATGTGCGTGTGTGTGTGCATGTGCGTGTGCGTGCGCTCGTGTCTTGGCTGACTGCCCTCTCCTGCC